>NC_064837.1:55119242-55422272 GCF_024166365.1 Elephas maximus indicus
AGAACACTAATCTCCAAGTTGTTTGCTTAAAAAGGGGGGTTAAGCAATGTGTTTGGGAAAGGTCGCACTCTATATTCCATTCTTGGAGAATCATTACTTACAGTACCCCATTAAAGGCTCTGAAAAGTCCTACAGAAACAAATACTGCTTAACTTTGTTTAATACCATGTTTCCTTAGCTTATTTGACCACAGAGGCTTTTTTCTTATAAGGCTTATTAACTCTGGAGGAACAGTAGGGTTCACTCTGAGAAGCTCTAGACGACCTTGACCAGATCTCAAAAGTCTGCCGCTTTGGACAGATAAAGGCATACACAGTTCTTAAGAAATTTCAGGGAGAGTCCCCTTGTCTAGGGAGGAGCCACAACTTCTTCCTTGGGCCTAATCATGGTGTCTCTCAATATTAGCTCATTTCCTTTTCTTATCCTGATGTAGAAAACAAATGCTCAGCAGCCTTCTTCTAAACACCCTCTGAAGCCCGAGGATGCTGCAAGCAAGGCACAGAGGTAAGGCTTGACTTTGGCTTGGTGGCCTCCGTGCTGTGCGGCCTCCGGTAAGCATTTCATCTCTCAGAATCTCCCTGCCTCAGCTGCAATACTAGAAGAGACCCAAGGTACTTTCTGCGGTCCCTGGGTGGTGCAAATGTTTACCAAGCTCCCCTCCTAACTGAAAGGTTGGACGTTTGACTCCACCCAGAGTCACTTCAGAAGAAAGGCCCGGTGATTTATTTCTGAAAAACCAGCCATTGAAAACCCTATGGAGCACAGGTCTACTCTGACACACATGGGGTCACCAGGAGCTGGGGTTGTCTCACTGGCAACTGGTAACGGCTGTGGTCCTTTCTAGCATTAAGATTTAACAATTTCCCCTTCTCCCAGAATCCTGTTCTCCACCATTGTCATATTGTCTTTCTCTCCCTTGACTGAGCCACCTCTAATTTCTCCACAGGCTTTTTTGAGGGTTGAGATGATCCAGATTCTATTTATTTCGTGCTCCCTGTTGCATTACTTTGGAACTGCCCTGGACTCCTTGCTCAGTGGGTGTGTGGTGTGTTCCTAATTGAGTCTGGAGGGCTGGGACTTTCCATCATCCATTCCCTTTGTGTCTCTCTCTCAGGTGGAGGCCTCTGCTCTGTCCCATTGCTTATTTTATTAACACACATGTACATATCACAGACTATGTGTCAGGCACTGTTCTAAGCACCTTATAGCTATTAACATGCTTAACTCTCTTAACAACCCAATCAGTGGGTACTATTATTATCCACCTTTTTACAGATAAGGAAACTGAGGCACAAACAGGTGAAACCACTTGCCCGAGGTCAGGCGAGAATCGAACCCAGGCAGCCCAGAGTCTGTGCTCATAACCACCTTGCCAGGTGGTCTTCCTGCCTGGGCCCCTTCCCCTCTCTGGCCACAGGGTCCCTCTGTGTCCAGGCTTTGGTGTGTTGTGATCCTGAGTCAGGTTCCTGGAATGTGAGTGTCAGGCTCCTGCCTGAGTATGGGGCAGCCCGCTGGCCCAGGCAGAGGGTCCCTGCACTGCCCTAGTACCTGGGATGACTGTGATGGTCTTCAGGGCCCGCAGCACTCGGAAGGTCCTCAGGGCTGAGATGTTGCCCAAATCCACAAACTCCGTGAGGTACCTGGGCAGAGGGGTTGGGATAGGGGCTGTGTCAGAGGCGGAGTAGGCTGTAGGGCAGAAATCAGGGCTTCTCCAGGCCCAGGAATCCTTATAGTTGGGGTTACCACCGGGGTTTGAGGGGCAGTCCAGATACCCCAAGGTTTCTATCGGGGCCTGAGAGTGGGAAAGACAGTGTGGGAGCTTTGCTGCTGGGGCATAGGGGTGGCAAGGCTAGCCCAACTTTCCCAGTAAGTGAGGGGCCTGGGACTGTGGATTACAGCTGCTATGCGTGGTTGTACAGGAAGGGGCATCAGGAGAGTCTTGAAGCTAGAGCCTGGGAGTGGTAGCTCCCAGAATTGCACAGCTCACAATCTGCACAACTGGTCAGGGAGTCCCTGCAGCTCCCCCCTCTGTGAGGTTCAGCCCAGTCAGCTGCCCTCGGAAGCCTAGCCTCCTTCCTTCATCCACTCCAGCCTCAGGATGCCCCTGGACCCCTGCTCACGCCATCATGATGACGCTGAAGTCCAGCCAGTTCCAGGGGTCCCGGAGGAATGTGAAGTCGTCAATGCAGAAGCCTCGGGCCAGTATCTTGATGAGGGACTCAAAGGTGTAGATCCCTGTGAAGGTATACCTGGTGGGGAGAGGGCCGGCCAGGCATGTCACACTCAGGTGCAGGTGTGTGCGTTGGGGTGGACCTCCCAGAAGTGAAATGTGCCACAGAGGGGGCTGAGGACGTTGATGGGGGTGACAGTGACAGTGTGTGTCACCCTGGGGCCTTAAGACATTGATAGGTATGACAGTGTGTGTCACCCTGGAAGACAAGAGCAGTGTCACTCTGAGCATAGTCAGAGGTGCAGACTCGGGACAGGCTGTGTCCCAGGGCTGGGATGCTCGAGGTGGGGGAGGGAGGTACTTACTCCACATTCTTGGACCAGGGAGGTGGGTCGCTCATGGTCATGAACACACAGTTGCTCAAGATTGTGATCATGATGAACATGCTGAACAGCGTTGCGGGGAGGGTCAAGGAAAGTGAGGGAGCAGGTGGGAAGGGGAGGCAGACAGAATACCTTGCTTTGCCCATCCCTGCCCCCGCCCCACCCCGCTCTCACTCCACTTGGGCAGGATATGAGTGGATGAGCACTTTGATGGCACCACGCCTGATGCTGCTGAAGGGGCTTAGCACGTAAAGAGCAGGTGCGGCGGAGAAGCGGAAGATGGCCTTGCCCTTGTTGAGCACAATGAAGGTCTGTGGCAGGGAGAGAGCTCATGAGGCCTGGGGACAGAGAGATGGATGGACACAGACAGACAGAGGGAGCCTGCTCAGGCCCAGACCTTCTTGTCACAGTAGTAGGGGTCCAGGTCCTCCAGGGGGATGCCGATGACCTCTGGTGGGGGGTCACCATAGATGAGGGGTAGGTTCTTGCCGGCCTCTAGGTCACTGCGTGGCTGGCGCTCGGAGTCCTCGATCTCCATCTGCTTGTTGCGCAGCTGCCGGGCTTCTTCCTCTCTGGCCCGCTGTTCTATGGCAGCCAGGGACTCCCGGGTAAAGGGGTGCAGGCAGTCAGCGCCTAGAGGCACCAGGGTTGCCAGAGACATTCTGGCCATCTTTGCATCCTAGGCTCAGGGGCCAGGAGGGCAGTGGGCAGCCGGGCAGCTGCAGTGTGCAGCCCTCAGGGTGCTGGGCGGCCACACCGGCGTCCGCCTGCTGTCTGCTATTTGCCTCCTGCCTGCCCAGGGACAGGCCTGGGAGGCCGGTGTGCGGGCCCTGCCTAGAGTCGGAAGAGGTGCCTGCAGGATGGGGTCGCAGCTGCTGCTCAGGTGCTGGACACAAGAGCATCCCCCCACCCTGGGCCCCGTACTTCACTGTCCCCGGCAGCGGGGTCGGCTGCCCTCAGGACTGATAGCAAACCAAGCTAGAGCCTCTTCGGCCTTGGGGACTTGGGGCCAAAGCCCCAGTGTCCTCAACCACCTTCTTGGCCCAAACTCCAGGAACTGCGTGGCTTCAGCCTGCAGGGACAGAGAGAGAACCACAGCTTGCTGTGGCAACAGTGACCCCCTACACGGGAGGGAGGGGGAAGGGAGTCAGGAGTGAAATGAGGGCTCTAGGGGAACAGCCTAAGGCAGAAACGGCAAATGGATTTTATCTTGAGGGCTGACTTGGGTTAGCAGATACTGGCTGTCTGGAGCTCTGGGTAGAAACCACTGATGGCACCCAGATCCAGAAGGAAAGACTGCTGTGATTGATTACTGATGTATGCCAGGGGCATGGGAAAGAAGAACATGACACATCTGCCTGTACAGGCCCTCCCTGGGTTGGAAGGAAGGGAAAAGAAAGATGTAGCAAGGATAACAAGCGCCCAGGGGCAATCTCTAAATTGCGCCCCCCCGCCCCCCGCCCACCCAATTTCAAGATGAATAGACGTTGATAGCTGCCACACATCAGCAGAAATGCCCTCTCTTCTCTTGTCTGGCTGCCTTAGGTGTCTCTCATATTTGTGGTGCCTCGGAATGTCATTCTGCGCCTTATCGGCACCCTGTTGGACTATGCCTCTGAGATGTAAGGTTTCCTTTCCTGAGCTTTAGGGAAACTTGGTGTTGGGCTGGGAGTGGGAAGATGGGAAGGCCCTGGGCCCTGCAGAGGTTCCCAACAGCACTCTCCATCAGGAGAGCCTCCAGAGGCTAACACAGAAGGGGGAAGGGGGGCCAAGGAGATAGACATTTCCAATGGTGGGTGTAGGGCCAGAGCCCCCAGTGCCTGCTTTCAGCGGGTGGTTGTGCATGAACTGGACAGGGGAAGGGGCACCCATCAGGAGCATTTGAGCCTGTGAAGACTGTCAGCTGTGTCTCCTGGGTCAGTTCCCAGGCCTCTCCTAGCCCCTCTGGCCTTCTGCCCAGCCCTCCTAAGCCAGCTGTCTGTGGAAGGGAGGTGGTAATCACACGTATCACAAATGGCCTTGGAAGAATGGCCCACATCAGCAGGTACGCACAGGGAGATCACTGCAGCCCCATCACATGCAGCTACTGCAAGGGCCACACAGACAGACTGCCCCCTCCAGCCAGCCATCTCCCACAGGGACCTGGATAGACCCCCCAGAGCCTCCCACAGCTACACCCAGGGGGCAGCCCCCTTACAGCTGGCCCAGATGCTCACAGAAGTGCCCCTGCCCCAGCCAGCATGGGCATTTTCTCAGGCTTGGCCAACAGGTGGGAAGGGTGGCCCAGGGAGAGGCAGGAGCCATTGGGCAGAGCTGGCCACTCCCACCCGTGTCTGCTCCCCAGCTGCTCCCTACCCATCACCAGGAGTTGTGTTTCCACGGGGATGACTCTGCTCATTCCTGCTGACCCTATTCCTCAGCTGCTCATTGGTCCCATTGTGTGTGTGGGAGCACCCCCTACACCACACAAACACAACACATACACACAACACACACAAACACACACCACACACAGCAAATGGAACACACACAACACATACATACACTACACACAAACACACCACACACAGCAAACAGCACACAGCATATACATCAAACAACACACACCACATACAACAAACGCACACCACATACAACAAACAACACACACCACACACAACAAACAGAACACATACACACACACCACACACAACACGTACACAACACACGAACATACACTACACACAATAAGCACAACACACAACTCATGCAACAAACACAATATACACAACAAACACAACACATAAACATACATATACAACACACACAACAAACATAATACATACACAACACATAACACACAACACGCACAACAAACACAACACATACGGCACAGACAACAAACACAATATACACACACCAAACACAACACATAAATCACACAAACACACCACACACAACAAACAACACACACAACACAGAACGCACACACCGCAAACACACCACACACAACATACACAAACAGCATACAACACAGCATATATGCAACACACCCATACAAAACATACAACACACCCATACAGAACACACAACACACATACCACACACACGCAAACACAACACACAAAAACACACATACCACACACACAATACACACAGTCGCCAACCTAAAACCACCACTCACACAGACCCTCCCAGTTGTACCACCACCATTCACTACAGCCCTGTCATGCACCTCACCACCTTCATCCCCATGACCAACTCCTCTGTACAACTTGACCCTCAAGCTCACTTGTCACCAAACAGAAGCCACTGACCAAAAGTGGCCTTGGAGGGACCCCGAGGCTGTTGTCCACCCACTCCATTCATAATTCCGCTTGTCAACGACCTTCTGACCTGAATACCACCCAATTTCCCCTTCACAGAAGCCCAAGTGGGACCACAAAACACCAGGGATGCACAGTCTGGCTCCCAACTCCCAGTGCTCTTTAGAAACTACCTTCGCCTGAGTCACCAATGCCTCCCGTGGACAGACCCAGGGGCGTCTTCTCAGCTGGCTTTCCTGACTCTCTCTCCACATCCCACACTACTCACGGCCTTTCTTCTTGAAGGAAGAGTGTAGCCTACCCCATCTGGCCACTCTCTTTCCATCTCTGCCCTGCGTGCTCCTCCTTCCCTGCCCTGCGCGCTCCTCCTTCCCTGCCCCTTGGAGATACTTGTTCTTCGGGGTCTGTTTTGCAGCCCTGCATTCTTTTTAAGGCATTCACCCTCTCCCTGGCTGTCCTTCTCCCTGCCACAGGAACACCCATCATCCACTCCTTTCCGTGGTCTGTACGGCCCTGCCACATCTGTTCCTATTTCCCTGATGGCCCCAAACTGGTCAAGTCAGGGCCCCCTTTTAGGTGGGGCCAAAGCCTTCACAGCCCTTACTACACCAGTAATTAATGCCCTACTAGTGTGATTATCTGTTGATGTCTGACTCCCCTGCCACACTTGCCGCAGGTCGGGGCTCGGGGCCACCACTGGATTCAGTCCCTGGTGCGTTGACACATGTTCCCAGGTCTCCCCCTAGCCCGAGCCTCCCCTGGGCTCCAGACCCACACATGCCACAACCAACCTGGCCCCTCCTCCCGCTGTTCCCCAGAAAAAAACCAGTTGCCATCGAGTCAACTCTGACTCATGGAGACCCTACGTGTGACAGAGTAGAACTGTGTTCCATAGAGTTTTCAATGGCAGATTTTTTGGAAGTAGATTGCCAGGCCTTTCTTCTGAGGTATCTCTGGCTGGACTCAAATCTCCAGCCTTTTGGTTAGCAGTTGAGCACACTGACTGTTTGCACCACCTGGGGGCTCCGCTGTTCCCCTGCTGACCCTGAATAAGAATTCTCATCTCTCCCTTCAAAATGTGTTCTTCACTCTGAATTCCCCTTTCCTACCGTCTTCACCAACCCTGAAGCCACTTCACATCCGGACTTCTTCTTCTGTGCAGGAATAAATGTACTTGTTGCTTGGGTCATTTGCGGCACAGTTGTGGTTGCTGGCTGCCGAAAGCACCTGGAGTGGTACATGTGGTCAGCTCCCAGTCCACTGATTCACCATCCCCAGCATCCACCTTATCCTTTCTATCCTCAACACCTATTGCTGCCTTCATTCACCCTTACCTGCTCTATTCAGATAACCTCTACCTCCTCCCTGCCTCCAGCCTGGCTCCCCTCCAGCCCACCCTCTGCATTTCTAAAATCACAAATCTGATCATGTCACTCTTCCTGCTTAAATCCTTCAGTGCCTTGCCACTGCTTAATAGTAAGTCCAAACCCCTCAGCATGGCCCCCAAGGCCTCCATGATCCGATCCCTATCTCATTGCCCACCCTTCCCCCCTCCCACACACACACCTGGCTTTGCGACTTCCATTTTCACAAGTGGGCCAAGCTGTTTCCCAGCCCTGTGCCTTTGCTCATGGTCTGCACTTCTCCTGGAGCACCCATATTCTTTGTTTCTCTGTTATTGTTAGCTGCTGTTGAGTTGGTCACCAACTCATGGTGACCCAGTACACAATGAGACAAAATGCTGCCCACGAAGCTGTGTGAGCCATAGCGTTTTCAGTTTTTGATTTTCAGTAGATCACCAGGTCTTTCTTCCTAGTCTATCTTAGTCTGGAAGCTCTGCTGAGACCTATTCAGCATTATAGCAACATGTAAGCCTCAAATGACAGGTGGTGGCTTTGCAGGAGTACATTGGCCAAGAACTGAACCTGAGTCTCCTGCATAGAAGGTGAGAATTCTACCACTGAACCACCAGTGCCCCATTTTGTCTCCCTGGAGAACTTCCATTCATCCTTCTAGACTCAATCTATACAAGAACCACATCCTCTAGGAAGCCCTCTCTTGGCACCTTGGCCAGGTAGATCACTCCCTCCTTCGTGCCACCCGTGTGCCTAGTGCTCAAAGTTTATTAAACAAATAAATGAATTAACAAACTAGAAACACGCTCCACCTTAGCCCCTTTCTCCCCAAAGTGTACCCCGAAACTAAATCATAACCAGAAACCATATCACCTCTAAAATCACCAGTGCGAGCCTCCCTTCTCTCCCACCATCTATGCTCTCCCCATGGTGCTCCCCCCCATGACACTCCCAGCTGATGACCTCATGTCACCGTCATTGAGAAAATTGGAACCATTATACACAGTCAAATCTACGGAACTCTCTCCATTGCCTCCAACCTTTTCTTTCCCCATCCTGTTATAACAGAATCATAATTTTAATCAAAGGCCAAGCCTCCCCACTGGGCTCAGGACCCCAACCTCTCTTGTCATTCCCCTGTTATCTTCACCCTTGACTTACTGCCCATCGGTCTCTTCCTATCCATGAGCAGGCTCTAGTGACACCCATCTTAAAAATAATGGCAGCGATGACAAAAACTACCCTCCTCCCCTCATACCTGCCTTCATCTGTTGCCCTATTTTTCTGTTCCTCTTCATGGAAAAACTTTTTGGAAAGTGTCTACACCAGCTGTCTTTCCTTCCTTACCTTTTGTTAACTCTTCAACCCATTCCAACCTGGTTTCCATTTCCCCCACTCAACTGAAATGGCTTTTGTCATGTCACTAACACCGTACCTGCTGCCAAGTCCAATGAACATCTTCCTGTCTTCACCTCCATCAACCTCTCAGAAGCATTCAGCCCAGTTGGCCACAGCCCCCTTCTGGAAATGTTCTATTCTCCAGTTTCCATGATATCACGCTCAAGTTTTCCTCCTACTTCCGTGGCTGCTCCTTCTCCACTTCCTTTGCTCACACCTCTTTCTCGAAACAATCTCCAAGTTTTCTCAGGGCTCTATCGAGGCCTGGATGGCATAATTCCTATGACTGTAAAAAATGCCGTAGGAACATGATAAACCTCTTCTTTGAAATCTAGACCAGTGTATCCAACTGCCTACAGGATCACTTCACATGGATAGCTAACAGACATACCAACTTAACGTATCTGGTAAGAAACATTTGTGTTCTTCCACTGTAACCCAATGGTCTTCCCCAACCCAGGAAATGGCACCACCACCCACCTAGCTAAGGAGTCCTGGTGGTGCAACGTTAAGTGCTCAGCTACTAATCAAAAGGTTGGTGGTTTGAACCCACTCAGAGGCTCTGAGGGAGAAAGACCTGGTGATCTGCTACAAAGATTACAGCCAAAAAAACCCTATGGGACAGTTCAACTCTGTCACATGGGGCCACTACCCAACAACAACAATACCCATCTAGTTGTGGAAGTAAAAAAACTAGGATATCTCATTGAATTCTCCTTTTCCCTTCACCCTCCAGGTCCAATCTGTTCAAAATTCTATTAATACCACCTTCAAAATATACCTAAATTCTATCTTTTTTCCATCTCCCCATGTCCCTACCACAAAAATCCCTTGCAAATTTCCAGTTTCCTACAACCTGCTTTTGCCCTTGCCACCTCCAAACCAGTCCATAAAGCAGCCAATAATCTTTTAAAAACAAGGAACCATGTTCTTTCTCCTGCTTAGAATTCTCCAGTAGCTTCCCACTGAACTTATATAACATCTGAACTTCTTATTGTCTTAGCTATCCAGCACTGCTATAACAGAAATACCACAAGTGGATGACTTTAACAAGGAGAAATTTATTTTCTCACAGTCTAGTAGGCTAGAAGTCTAAATTCAGGGCATCAGCTCCAGCGGAAGGCTTTCTCTCTCTGTCGGCCTTCTCATCAATCTTCCCTCGGACTAGGAGCTTCTCTGCTCAGGGACCATGGGTCCAAAGGATACACTTTGCTCCCCGCACTGCTTTCTTGGTGGTATGAGGTCCCCAACTTTGCTCGCTTCCCTTTCCTTTTATCTCTTGTAAGATAAAAGGTGGTGCAGGCCACACTCCAGGGAAACTCCCTTTACATTGGATCAGTGATATGACCTTAGTAAGGGTGTTACAATCCCACCCGAAACCTCTTTAACATAAAATTACAATCACAAAATGGAGGACAACCACACAATACTGGGACTCATGGACCAGCCAAATTGGTACAGATATTTTTTGAGGGGACATAATTCAATCTATGACTCTTATGGTGGCCAGTAAGGCCCTAATGATCTAGCTCCTGCCTACCTCTCCAAACTTGTCTCTTGATCTCTCCCCCTTGCTCACTCTGCTCCAGTCACACTGGCCTCCTTCTGACTCCTGCACCACTGTGCTCACTCCTGCCTTTGGGCCTTTACCCAGCTCCTTGCTCTACCTGGGACTCTTGTTTCCTTTCTTTTTCACACAGCTGTTCCTTCTCATCCTCCTGTTCTATCACAGATTGAATTGTGTGCCCCCCAAAATATCTGTCAACTTGGCTAGACCATGATTCCCGGTATTGTGTGATTGTCCATCATCTTCACATCTGATGTGATTTTCCTATGTGTTGTAAATTCTATCTCTACGATACTACCGAGATGGGATTAGTGGCAGTTATGCTAATGGGCAAGATTCAATCTACATGATTAGGTTGTGTCTTAAGCCAATCTCTTTTGAGATATAAAAGAGAGAAGCAAGTAGAGAGGCATGGGGACCTCATACCACCAAGAAAGTAGTGCCAGGAGAAGAGTGCATCCTTTGGACCTGGGGTCCCTGAGCTGAGAAGCTCCTAGTCCAGGGGAAGATTGATAACAAGGACCTTCTTCCAGAACTGATAGAGAAAGAAAGCCTTCCTCTGGAGCTGATGCCCTGAATTTGGACTTCTAGCCTACTTGACTGTGGGACTATTTGTTGAAGTCATCCACTTGTGGTATTTCTGTTACAGCAGCACTAGATAAGCAAGACAGAATTTGGTACTGGGAGCGGGGTGCTGCTCTAACAGATACCTAGAATGTGGAAGCAGTTTTGAAGCTGTGAATGGATGGAGAATGGAAGAGTTTTAAAGTGCCTAATAGTAAAAGCCTAAATTGCCTTGAAGAGACCGTTGGTGGAATTATGGACATCAAAGACAATTCTGGTGAAGAGTCAGAAGGAAATGAGGAGAGCTGTTACACTGGAGACAGGACAGATGGGGAGAAGCAGCATCAGAGGAACTGCTGTAGCAGAGAGACTGCAGCAGCAGAACCAAGAGACCAGCACAACACCGTGCTGGAGCTGACCTACCGAGCAAGAGAACTGAGTGCCTTTGCACAGGAGGCTTCCTGGCAGAGTGGGGTGCCTCTGGGGACTTACTGGTGAAGCTAAAGACCTCTGAACACTTGCCTCACCAGGGCAGATGCTGGAAGCAAAGCGCAAGGGGCCAAGAAGCCAAGGAACACATGAAGGAGAGCTGCCTCGGTCTCAAAGGGTGGAGTCGCCACTCAGATGCACTAGGAGAATGGGGCCACCCAAAGCCAAAAAAGTACCTTTGCCACTCTAGTGGGCCTGGAAAGCAGAGCTAAAGTCCAGGGCCGAGGGACCTTCACTCAGAATCTGGAGAGTGTGGCAATACTTAGAGTTTGGATGGCAGGGCCATGGTGTAAATTGTCTCAGAGAATAGAGGATTATTTTCAAGCCTTGAGGGCTAATGCAATGTGTTCTCTGGACTTGCTTGGTGCCTTTTATCTAGTCTTTCCCTCCAGTTTCTCCCATTTGAAATAGAAATGTCTAGCTTCTGCCTGTTCCATCATTGTACTTTGGAAACAGATAACTTGTATTCTAGATTTCACAGATGAAGAGGAATTTTTGGATTTTGGACATGGAGTTTCAATTAAGACCTTTGCTATGATATGATGGGATGAGTGTGTTTTACATATAGCAAGGACATGAATTTTGGGGGACCAAAGGGTGGAATGTCATGGATTGAACTGTGTCTAAGACATGGTCTAAGCTCAGTTGTCCCCTTCTCTAGGAGTCTTTCTCCTTCCTTTATTCTCTATCACAGTCCTCTGTATTTCTTTGACATAATTTCTCACAATTTGTAATTGTTCGTTTATTTGATTAATTTTTTTGTCTCTCCCGCTAGACCAAACCTCCAAGAGAGCAAGAATTGTGTCTGTCTAGGTCACCATGGCCAGCCCCAGCACCGACTACACAGTTGTTGTTGTTAGATGCTGTCAAGTTGGTTCTGACTCATAGCCACCCTATGCACAATAGAAAGAAACACTGCCTCATCCTGTGCCATCCTCATAATTGTTGCTATGCTTGAGCCTATTGTTGCAGCCACTGTGTCAATCCATCTCGTCAAGGGTCTTCCTTTCTTTTGCTGACCCTCTACTTTACCAAGCATGATGTCCTTCTCCAGGGACTGGCCCACCCTGATAACATGTCCAAAGTACATGAGACAAAGTCTCACCATCCTCGCTTCCAAGGAGCACTCTGGCTGTACTTCTTCCAAGACAGACTTGTTCACTCTTCTGACGGTCCATGGTATATTCAATATTCTTCACCAACACTGTAATTCAAAAGCATCGACTCTTCTTCAGTCTTCCTTATTCATTGTTCAGCTTTCACATGCATATGAGGAGATTGGAAATACCATGGCTTGGGTCAGGTGCATCTTAGTCCTAAAAGTGACATCTTCTCTTTTCGACACTTTAAAGAGGTCTTTTGCAGCAGATTTGCCCAATGCAATACGTCATTTGATTTCTTGACTACTGTTTCCATGGGCATTGATTGTGGATCCAAGTGAAATGAAATCGTTGACACTTAACTAGCGTTTATTGAATGAATAAATGAATGGATGAGTCCTTGGATACAGAATTTTGAGGGATAAAATGGATTCTGATCTGTTCCTTTCATTCATTCATACGTTCATGTGCAAGAAGCTGAGCTAGCCCTGGATAGGACACAAAGGCGCACCAGTCAGGCATCCTGCCTTCAGAGAACTGGCAGTCTGGGGGGAGGGTGGACATGGGCACACATAACTATGATGTGAGGAGAAAGCCATGCCTGCCCTACAGAAGGAAGTTCATTGTGCTGTGGGAGTTCAGGTGGATGAGTGTTTACTTTCAGGCTGGGGAGGAAAGACATGGCTTTTCAACTGGGATCTCAAAGTATGAGAAAGTTATGAACACAGAGAAATGGATGGCAAGGGCAGTCTAGGGACAGGGAACACAGCAGAAGGCAGAGGCAGGACACAGGGAACCACACAATGTCAGTCTCTATGAAACACAGATCTATTTAGGGGTTTGGGGAACTTGGCTGGGGCAGCTGGGGCAGGGCCTTGAATGCCAGGCCTGGGAGTTTGGATTTCATCCTGCAGCCATAGAGAGCCCCTTACAGGGGTGGGTAGAGTGGGGTGGAGCCAAATGAATTGGCCAATAATTATGTTGCTTCTCCCCAGCCTTGTATGTGTCTAGAATAGATGGGATGAGCTGTGTTGCTTTCAGTGGGACAGAGTAGAGGAATGAAAGGACATCTGGGATAGATGGACAGGTGACTTCTGGGCAGGGACAAAAGCACAGACAGTGTCCACATGTTGGGCTGGGCAACCACTAGCAGGTCTCCAAGTGGCTCCTTGGACCACAACCCAGAGTAAAGGAGGCCAGCATGACAGTGGTATCTCGGATGGTTTCCCTCCTGCCACCAGCTGAGATCAGACTCCAGCCTCTGCGCTGGCTTGTTTCCTGAGGTATGGCAGAAGAGGGCCTGGGGACTCCAGGCAACCTCTTTCCCCTCAATCTTGTCATTGCAAGGACCTGAGAGGTCAACGACCACAACTCCCTAATTTTCCACATGGAGAAACTGTGTCCTAGAGTGAACTCTAAAGTAGATTTATTCATTCAGCAAACATTTTCTAGGCATCTGCTACGTGCCAGGCTCTGTTATAGGTGAACAAAAGCCCTTGTCCGCATTGAGCTTGCATTTCAGAGGGAGAAGGCAGACAACAAATAGGGAAGCAAATAAGATAATTTTAGAGAGTGACAAATAAGAGGCCACGCCAGAGCTAAAACCCTGCTCCCTGGATGCCAGGGTCAGAGCCCAGTTATCCGGTGAGAAGCCACAAAGGAACCTGGGTCAAAACAGAAGTTTGGGCGGAAGTGGTGGATAAAGTCAGGCTGTTCTAGGGGCCTGGAGGTAGTGAGAGGGGAAGGGGCACAGAAGGGTATGGAGTTGGGGAGCCAGGCTGGGGCCAGCTGTCTGCAGGCAGGGAGCCGAGGGTGAGGATGCTGGAGGGTGAGGCGGCTCTTCTTTGGAGTGGGCCCAGCCTGCATTGTCTCTCTCTGTTGGGCTGCCAGATTGGAACACCCAATTCCAGATATAGTCTGAACACAGGAGCCTATCTCCTGGCCTGGACACCCTTTGTCAAAGTTCATTCATCCCAAAATGGCATTCGCTTCTTCAGCAGTCCAATTACAAGGTGTAGCTTGCATTAACTAACGCCCAGGTCTTTTCCTTATGAGTTACGGCCAAATTCCATCTTCCCCTACCAATAAACAGTGCAATTGTTTTTTGATTTTGAAACCCAGGGGTTGGATTTTACATTTACCTCCAACTAATTTTCCTGTGTTCATTGGACCTCTTCCCTGCCAGTCTTTCGCAAGCCCTGCTGGCTCTCGGTTTTCTCACTTAGACCAAGGCCCTCTCTCACAACTGGGGTCTATGATCCTGAATGCCCCCATTATTGGCCAGGCAAAGCTCAGGACTGACCCCCTCCTCCCTCCCCATATGTTCCTAGAGACTTCCCTCCTGGGACACCTATGCCTTTCAGGAGGGGGGCCTTCAAAACATCCAGAAACACACCCAGCCCACCAATTGGCCTCAAATCCCCCAAGTGATTCCAACCATGCCTCTGCTGGGCCAGGATATAAAAGCCACTGAGAGAAACGCTCCTGAAGATTGAGAGCGGATGAGTGGACCGCCTTCCCTGTTTAATCTAGGGAACCTGTGTGTGGATACAGAGATGGCAGTAGCTTGCTGGACTTGCTTGGGCCCTAGTCACTGCCCTGCTTGTTAACCAAGGATGCCCTTCTCCACCAGCAAATCTGCTGGTCACCCACCAGGGTCTGGCTCTTTCATTTCTCTGTGGATTGGGAGAAAAATTACCCACAGCTACATGCAGCCTGTGGAGACCCCTCTTTAAGTTTCACCACGAGATCTTGGAAGTTAGACTCAGAACATTCTGGAAGACTAAAACAGACCCAACTTTTTTTGTCCCTGGCCAAAGATAGCACTGGACATCGGTGGCCTACCCCCCAAATTCCTGCGTTCCTACTGTGGCCCAGCATCAAGAGTGAAAAGTCAATTCCCATGTACCCCTCCTGAGTCTTAGCTCACAACTTTTTCTCAGCCTGGGCAGGCAGTGGGTGGTGTGGGAGGGGGTGGCTGTGTTGTTTCTCTGCCAGAGCTTGGGGCCTGGAGAGGAGGGGAAACGGCTGTGGCCTTGGCAGGCCAGGGGCCTGGAGGAAGTCACCCCAGGCAGCCCTCCCCTTCTGGCCTAATACGCTCTGCAAAGGAAATCTGCTCCAAGAGGCCTTGGAGGACCGCCTGGAGCTGGGAGCTCAGAGCAGAACCCTTCAGGCACTGAGGGGCCTTCACTCTATGCCAAGGCTGGTTTTCTGGACAGGATATAGTCATTAGCAGTCCTTCCCCCCACGATCAGCCCTGCTCCCCACCACTGTCCAAAAGCTCTCCAAGAACATGGGTTAGTTTTCCCTAGGGCTTCAAAATGGAACAAACCAGTTTGTTCAGTTCAGAAGTCCTGCTGGGAATTTTCATTTCTAACAAGTTCCCAGTCGATGCTAATGCTGCTGGTTAGAGACCAATTCTGAGAACTACTAGTGGAGCAGTGGTTCTCAAAGTTTTTATACATAAGAATCACCTGGAGATCTTGTTAAAGTGTAGATTCTGTTTCAGTATATCTGGAGTGAAAATGCAACTTCTCAGTAGAGGGTCAAACTGGAATGAACCAGTTCAAAGCCCTGTTTTTCCCTCATTCTTTTGCTTCCTCCTCCAAGCCTGCCTCCTCATCTCCTCCATCCAGAATGTGCCTGGCTGGCTCGAGGCCTGATAAAATAAAAATCCATTCTTCAACGAGATGGAAAAACTAATCACCAACTTTATATAGGAAGGAAAGAGCCCCTGGATAAGCAAAACATTACTGAAAAAGAAGAACAAAGTTGGAGGCTTCACACTACCTGATCTCAGAACTTACTATACAGCTGTGGCAGTCAAAACAGCCCGGTACTGATACAATGACAGACACATAGACCAATGGAACAGAATTGAGAACCCAGAAATAAATCTATCCACCTATAGACACTTGATCTTTGACAAAGGGTCAGAGTCCATTAAATGGGGAAGAGATAGTCTCTTCAACAAATGGTGCTGGCAAATTTGGATATCCATTTGCATAAAAATGAAACACGATCCATACTTCACCCCATACACAAAAACTAACTCGAAACAGATCAAAGACCTAAATGTGGAACCTAAAACTATAAAGTCCATGAAAGAAAACACAGGAACAATGCTAGGGGCCCTAATTTATGGCATAAATAGAGCATCACGCATAACTAACAATGCACAAACTCCAGAAGATAAACTAGGTAACTAGGTCCTTCTAAAAATTGAATATGTATGCTCATCAAAAGACTTTTCCAAGAGAGTAAAAAGAGACCCTACCGACTGGGAAAAAATCTTTGGCAATGACATATCTGATAATGGTTTAATCTCTGAAATATACAGAAAACTTCAACAACTCAACAATAAAAAGACAAGCAACTCAATCACAAAATGGGAAAAGGACATGAACAGACACTTCACCAAAGAGGACATTCAGGTAGCCAACAAATACATGAAAAGATGCTTGCAATTATAAGCCATTAAAAAAAAAAAAAAAGACATGCAAATCAAAACCACAATGAAATACGATCTCACACCTGCAAGAATGGCACTGATCAAAAATTTAGAAAACAATAAATGCTGGCAAGGCTGTGGGAAGACTGGAACTCTTATACACTGCTGGTGGAAATGTAAAATGGCACACACCAAAGCACAAACCCGTTGCTGTTGGGTTAGCTCCAACTCACAGCGACCCAACCACTGTGGAAAACGGTATGGCACTTCCTTAAAAAGCTAGAAATAGAAATACCATATGATCCAGCAATCCCACTCCTTAGGAATATATTCTACAGAAATAAGAGCCATCACATGAATAGACATATGCACACCCATGTTCATAGCAGCATTATTCTCAATAGCAAAAAGATGGGAACAACCTAAGTGCCCATCAACAGATGAATGGATAAACAAATTATTGTATGTACATATAATGGAATACTACCCAATGATAAAGAACAATGATGAATCCAGGAAACATCTCACAACTTGGATGAATCTGGAGGGCATAATGCTGAGTGAAATAAATCAATCACAAAAGGACAAATGTGTGAGACCACTATTGTAAAAACTCAAGAAAAGGTTTACATACAGAAAGAAACAATCTTTGTTGGTTAGAGGGAGGGAAGGGTTGGGAAGGGGAAATCACTAACTAGATAGTGGAAAAAAAATTGTCGCCATTGAGTTGATTCTGACTCATAGCAATCCTATAGGACAGAGTAGAGCTGCCCCATAGGGTTTCCAAGAAGCAGCTGGTGTATTTGAACTACTGACCTTTTGGTTAGCAGCTGATCTCTTAACCACTGCACCACCAGGGCTCCGACTTTGGTGAAGGGAAAGGCAATACACAATATAGGGTAAGTCAGTGCAACTTAACCAAGGCAAAGGAAGACACTTAGAGGTACACAAGAAAAAAAAAAAAAAAATGAGGCAACCACAGTAAAAACTATAGTATATACAACCCTGCAGCAATAGTAAAAACAAATAATAACTTACAAGCAGATATATAGGGAGATACATATGTTGAACAGGGGAAGGAGGGCGTATAGGAGTATACCCACCTACATATACAGGTTAGCATACATATTTGTATGTGCAGCATGCATTTATATACATATAATACAGCACAAGGTGGGCACAGTGATAGAAGTTTCCTAGACACATCCAAACACCTTGAGGGACCAACGTACTGGGCTGAAGGCTGGGTTCTATGGTCTCGAGGGACATTTAGGTCAATTGGAATAATACAGTTCATAAAGAAAATGTTCTACATCCTACTTTGGTGAGTAGCATCTGGCTTGCAAGTGGCCACGTAAGATACATTTATTGATCTCATCCCGTCTGGGACAAGGGAGAATGAAGAAAAGCAAACACCCAAGAAAATATTAGTCCAAAGAACTAATGGACTACATGAACCACAGCCTTCACCAGCCTGAGCCCAGAAGAAATACCGGGCTACCACCACCGACTGCTCTGACAGGGATCATGATAGAGGGTTCTGGACAGAGCTGGAGACAAATGCAGAACAAAATTCAAATTCACAAAAAAGATCAGACTTACTAGTCTGACAGAGACTGTAGGAACCTCTAAGACTATGGCCGCCAGACACCCTGCTAACTCAGAACTGAAGCCACTCCAGAAGTCCACCTTTCAGCCAAAGTTTAGACAGGTCTATAAGACAAACAATAACACGTGTGATAGACGTGCTTCTTAGATGAATCAAATATACACGAGAAAATGGGCAACACCTGCCCAAAAGCCAAGACGAGAAGACAGAAAGGGACAGAAAAGTCAGATGAGTGGACACAGAGAACCCAGGGTGGAAAGGGAAAGGGGGAGAATGCTGACACATTGTGGGATTGCAACCAATGTCACAAAACACTTTGTGTATATGTTTTTGAATGAGAAACTCATTTGGGCTGCAAACTTTCACCAAAAGCACAATTAAAAAGAAAAAAAAAATCCCTTAAATGGGCTGAGTTTGGGTTTTGTGTACTGCGCCCCCTTCCTCCAAACCCATTCCTAGTGCATGTGCTGACCCTTAAAGCCTTTTCTCCCCAGGAAAAAATGCCCGAGAGTGGGTTTCCCTTCCCAAGACTGAGCCTTAATTCAAAGCAATCTATCACAAGCTGTAGAACTCCAGGGCGCAGTCGGCTTGGGGAAGAGTCTATCTAGAATGGAGGGCTGGTTCCTCTGGCACCCACATCTCGGTGCATTCATTGCCCTGGTGCTGACGCAAGCAGGCCCACGAGGTGTTTCTTGACGAAAAGCAATTTCGGACACGTGTTTGGTGCTTACTGTGTGCTAGGCATGATATCAAGTGCTTCACATTCATCATCCTAGCTAAGAAGTGGCAGAGCCAGGATTTGAATGCAAGCTCTCTGATGCCAAACACACGTGCTGGTCACAATAAACATGGCCTCCTGCTAGCCGTTTGGGGGAACTGGGCTAGACATGGCTGCCCTCCCCTAGCCCAGGACCCAGCCCTGAGCTGCTGCCCAGGTTGCCCCCTGGACTGGCCTGGCCCTGTCCATCTGTCCTCTTCAAAGGGCAGATGAGAGTCCTTGGGTCAAGCACCTGAAGGGGGTGGGCTGGGGTGGGGTCAGGCAGGCCTTGGAGAACTGGGCTCAGGCCTCATGGGGCTTTGCCTTCGGAGTTACGGGTAGTAGGGACTCTGGGTTATAGTTTGGTAAAGAGCCTTCCTCGAGGTTTGGTTTTTATTTATACCAATCGACCCTTATACTGTCCCTGACCCCCATCTCAGCACACTTACACACACACACACACACACACACACACACACTCACAGCCTCTATGAGTCATTTCCCAGCTGTGCAAAAGGGTGGGGAGGCTGATTTGTTTCACCCAGGCCTGATACTTCCTGCCCTCTGTTGCCTCAGATCTTTCTAAGGAGCCCCCAAGCGTGGTAACCCAGACTCTTTGGATGCACCCTCACAGCCAAAGCCTCTTCCACTGTGTGTACACACCCTCTTCCACACACTCATCTAAGCTCATCTCACCTGCCTTTGGGCAGATCTACCCCTGAGCCGAGAGCTGCCTCCCCTTACCTGCCTGCTCCTACTACAGTCTTGCGCCGGAGGTGTCCGGCCTTGGTTCTCTGCTCTCTCTGCGATGCCGCTGCATCCCCTGTCCTCCTGGCTCAGGGCTGACAGGCCTTTTTCCTGCCTTGGGTTCACCAAGGAGGCAAGAAGAGAGCTGTTCAAAATCTCTGCCTGAATCTGGAAAGTCCCAGAGCCAGCCTGGCTTCTCGTTCTGTTCACCACCCCCAAAATGCAACTATAAGGGAGGGTGAACTCTGAGCCCTTCCTGCTCAGGTCAAAGCCCCTGCCAAGCCCTGGGAGTGGGATCATGGTCACAGCGCTAGGCCCAAAACTGAGCCTATAACCTAAACTCTCCAAGAAAGACTCAGGGACTGTCCACCAGCGCCGACATCAAGGTGACCTGGTCCTGCCCCTTGAGCCAGCTGGGCCCTGTCACTTGCCCGGGGGCTTTGTTCTAACCCAGAAACAGCTCTAGGGGTGTTTGCTCACCAACTAATGTGGTAAAAAAATCCTTCTCCAAAATCAAGAACTTGCAAGCCTCAAAAAAGATGGTCAGGAGCAGATCCTACTAAAGTGTGGGTCAGAGGGACTCTGCTTTGCTGTTTTGGCCTCATGGTCCTCACCGGCTTCATGACAACACTTATAAATGGCAAGTCCTTGTGGGAGGGGCTTTGTGGTCCACTTTATAAAAGGGTAAATGTTTTCCCTTCCTAACCTAAGATCTGATAGGAAAAAAATACATGCCTCCTCCCTCTGCTATGAAGGGCACCCAGTGCTGGATGAGGTTGTCCTGCTTCCTGCCCAGGCAGCACCATCTTCTTGTAGCTCATTCCTTCCTTCTCTTACCCCCACTAGACACATCACCTGGGGGTCACAGCCTGGTAAAAGCCATAATCATAACAGTTATGTAGAGCTGACTACATGCCAAGCACTTTTCTGGGCACCTCACATGTGCATGAGCTCTGTTAATCCTCATCACCATCCTATTGTTCTCATCACCCCATTTGGCAGATGAGGAAACTGAGGCACAGAGTGGGTAAGTAACTCTCCAGAGGTTATTTATGTAGTAAACTGGAATTAGAAGTTTTTTCAGGGCTATAACCATTACGCTATATTTCCACTCCAGTCTAGATTGGATCACGAACTTCTAGCACATATAGGGTCAGGGGTGTGGACACCTGATTTCATAAACTGGTCCAAAAACAAAGTGGGGTCCAGTGACTGCTGATTGGGGTTTTACTCTTCTCTCTTAGGCTATAGGGTCACTATTAGTCGGAATCTCCTGGACGGCAACAGGTTTGGTTTTTTGGGTTTGTAGGGCTGTTGGCAGAGGGTACGGTGGTCCCCTGCCACTCCTCACCCCTCACCCCGCCCGCCCCAGTGCCCTTTGGCTCCTCAAGCCCCTCCCACTCCTCTCACTGCCCTTCCCCCCAACAAGGGCTGTTGACTGAAAACTGCAGGGAATAAAAATAGCTGTTGCTGATGAGGCAGAATGGGGGCCAGAGCACATAAGAGGCCTGGGGCAGGGGTGGCGGAGGTAGGGGGACCCTGGGGACCCCCCATCCCCATGAGCCCCTTCTGACAGAGCCACAGAGAGCTCCGGCCTGTCCCTAGAACTGCAGGGACCCCGGCCACCTACCCCCAGCCCTAGGGCTACCCATGGGCAGGGTGAGGAGGAAGCCTGGGTGCCTGCTACCCGGGTCTCAGGAAAGAGCTCTGCCCCCTACCCAGCCCTGCACCAGAGTCAGCTTCCTGCCCAGAGATCCAGGGCCTTGGCTGCTGTGGACAGAGCACTGGCCACTTACTCACTGTGTGAGCAAGTGACAGGACCCCTTGGAGCCTCAGAGTCCTCCCTGTGAAAGGAGCCAAGGACTGGAAGTCTGTATAAACTGAACCAGTGTTGTTCCTGACTTGCCCTCTGAAGCCTTTTCATTTTGGTTAAATACATCACTCTCCTGGTTTGCTGGAGAGAGCCTTTCCACTCTTTTCTGGAAGTTCCCATCTTTTCCTTCCTCTTGGTTATGCCTACCCCTAACAGCCTTCTATGAAAGCCCCAGGGATCCACCTGCAGCCTGCACCCCTATTATCCACACCTTTTCTCTGTTCTGTGGCCAGAGTTGTCTCCAAGGGCTGGGACCATGTTTAAACCACCTCTGACATCTAACTAGGAGTCTGTGTCCTTGGTATAGAACTTAGGGCTTCCCCTTGGCCAGGGCTGGGGATGGGGTGCAGGACTCAGGCCAGCCTTGAACTGGGGAGGTGACTCCTGAGTCCTGAGCCCCCACCCCATACAGGTTTCCAACCAGGAATGACAAGCAGGGCCAGGCTGGGACAGGCTCACCTATAAGGACCCTGGGTTACCTTCTTCAAACCCTGCTAAAATCCAGTTCAATCCAGTTTGAGCCCCTGCTGAGAATATGCATTTCCACCCCAGATATACTGAATCAGAATCTACATTTTAATAAGATCCCCAGGTGATTCTTACGTGCAATAAAATTTGAGAACCACTGCTCTACTAGTGAAGCCCTGGTGGCGCAGTGGTTAAGATCTACAGCAGCTAAACAAAAGGTCAGCAGTTCGAATCCACCGGCCGCTCCTTGGAAACCCTATGGGGCAGTTCTACTCTGCCCTACAGGGTCGCTATGAGTCAGAATCAACTTGATGGCAACAGGTTTGGTTTCCGTTTGTCTCTACTAATAAGGAGCCCTGGTGGCGCGGTGGTTAAAGCTTTCGGCTGCCAACCAAAAGGTCAGCAGTTCAAAACCACCAGTGACTAGGCGGGAGAAAGATGTGGCAGTCGGCTTCCATAGAGATTTACAGCCTCAGAAACCCTATGGGGTAACCATGAGTCGGAATCGATGGCAGTGGGCTGTTGGGTTAGGCTCTACCTGTGGTTCCCAGAGCTGGTCCCTAACAGCAGCATCAGCATTATCAGGGAGTTTGTTAGATGTGCAAATTCTCAGCGGGGGTTTAAACTGGAACAAACCAGTTCGAAGCCCTGAATCCCAGCTTAATCCCTTGAGAGTTGCTTCACATGCAAGGCATGGGGTGGGGTGGTGGGGAGCCTACAACTGAGGAGACACAGAGCCTGTGTGTGGTCTGGGGGCTCGCCTGTGCTTGCTCATCCTGCCTGACGTAGTAGCTTCCCATGACCCTGGTCATATCTGGGCCTCTGCACTGTCCCACACAGATGATGTGTCTCCCACTACTCCTGTGATGACCACAACTCCCCATACTACTACCACAGAGAATGAGGCCGCCAGCCACTGGGCAGGGGGCTCAGAGATGACCCCAGAAGAATCCGGGGAGTCCCAGAAAACCCTCCCTCTCTGGCCCCACCCCCAGCCCTACAGGCCTGCCTCCAGCCGCTGACATCCCTGGGGTCTCCTTAGTTCAGCTCAGGGTTAAAGGTAGGGGACCAGTCACAGCCTAGGTCACAGAAGGGCAGCAACAATGCACATCTCTGGCTCCATCTCACCCTCCTTCAGCCCCTTCCTCTCTCCAGACTAGCCAGACTGCCCCAATGCTTGTCTCTAGTTACCCTCCCAACCTGGCCCATTGGAAGGGGCTGAATTAAATGGCCTCCAAGGCTCCTTCCTGCTCTAACCTTCCCAGGCTATTAAAAAAAAAAGGGTGGTTTATTTCTGTGGAGGCAACCCTGAAGGGGGCGTTGGGTGAAGGGGGCATGTCTAGGGTCTCTGCCCGAAGGGCCCCCTCCATTCAGTCACGACCTGGCTCCCTGCCCCAACCTCGCGCCCTGGGCAGAGGGGAAGGGCACCTGGTCACACTCGTACTTAACTAGATGGAGGGGGAGGGGGCTCAGGGCATCCCTGGAACAAGATCTCATTCTTGGAAAGCTTCAATGGCCCCCCACCCTTGGGGCTCTCCAGACTGGACTTCCTAATCCTTAGAACATGTCTCCTCTGAGAAGCAACAACTCCCACGCCCCTCTGCTATTCGGACCTATGCACCTCCAAAATGCGTCCCCCCAGCTCTGCTCAGACCAGTCCACCATCTCCATCTGCCCATGGTGCCTACTCTGCCAGCTGGGAGAAGGGCTTCGGTCTGCCCCTGCCCCTCACCCCTGTCCTGGGTCTCTCCAGGGCCCCCTTAGTGCTTGGCCCCATCTTTTTGTCTTCAAGCCCAGTTTCTGGCTCCCTGTCCCCACCCACTATGTGGGGCCACTGCTCTGGCCCCCTCTTCTTCCCAGGGCTCAGTGTTCCCAGCTTCTCCAGGAAAACAGTGGGGCAAGGGGAGGGGCAGAGCCGGGTGGTGGGCAGAGCTGGGCGAAGCCTGAGACATGTCCTCTGCTGGCATCTCGCAGATTCCTGTTTCACCAGAGCAAAGGAGCCGCCCGCCATCCCCCAGCCCTGGCCTCCTGCCGCTCTCCTCCCCCCACACCCCTGCCTACGGAGCCACCGTGAGCAGGCCGAGCCGAGTCACTGTTTTGGCTCCTCCACTCTCCTCTCCTGAAGAAACTGCAGCCCTGGTCCCTGTCCCTTGAGTCACTTCGTGTTTGCCCAGAGCTGAGCCTTAGCCAAGTGGCCCTTTGTGACGAGGGTGAGGACCCTTGCTGAGGGCAGGGACAGATAGCCAGGCAGGGGCAGAGAAAGCAGATGGTGAGACACAGAGAGGCAAGTCTGGGGACAGAGGGTGGGTCGAGGCACAAGGAGATTCGACAGGGGCAGGGGCAGCCGGGCAGCCAGGCAGAGAAGGGCCAGAGCGGGCAGGAGGACAGTGGTGCCCAGAGCAAAGTGGTGACTTCCTCGGAGCCAGGTTGGGGTTGGGGCCAGGGTGCCTTGCTCCTTGGGGCGCCTGGCCCTTCAAGGTGCCTGGCCAGGGTGGGGGTGTGGAGGGGCACAGTACTCACTGTTGGACGGGAGCAGAGCAGTTGCTGACAAGCCCGGAGTGTCTTGCCCACCTCGGGCTGGGGCTGGAACTCTGGGGGACTTGGCCGGGGGGCCGGGCCGACGGGGACAGCTGCTGCCGCTGATGTCACAGGGTCATGAGTGAAACCTGAGGACTGGGCCGATCTTCAGGTGGGAGCCTCGGCTGTCCTTTCCTCGCGGGTGCCCTAGGCTCAGCATGGGACTACTGGGCCTCGTTGTCCCAGGAGCGACAGAACACGACACACTCGCCAGTCACACGTACACACGCATGCACACTCACTGGGCACGCTTATAAGCCCACATGCCAGTTCCTTTCTCTCTCTTTCTATCTGGACAGACTTACACAGGCTCATTCTCACAAGGGAATCTCCTTCCACACATATTCCGAGAAGCAGTCCCCTGACACACACTTACACAGCTGGTACACACGTATGTATGCTCACACGCACTCAGCCACACATGTAAATTACCTTTTATATGCTCACACAAATGCTTCTACTACGTGTTACATCCATTCACACACATGCCTACGGCTCACACACACACACACTTCCACACACACTCTCCGATACTCGCATTTGGGTTCATGTGTGTGTGTATATTTTAATAATTATATACACACACGGCCATATATGCTCATACGCACACTCATGCACAGATGAACACAAATGTCACATGTGGACACAAGAATTTTGTTGAACCTGTCTGTACACACACACCTAGTCGTGCTAGTACAGTCGTGTTTTCAGGCATGTTACTTATATACATACAGTCGCCTGTGCCCATACACACGCTTCGTCCATATAAACACAGTGCCACATATCATGATCACTGGATTTTTATCAAGTGTATTTCTGTTTATATATGAATGCACACACACACACACACACACACGGGTACACACACACACACACGCATACATACCTAACCATACGCACCCTTGACACCACACACATATGCATACATGGATACACATATCACACATACACACCCAGCTGCTCAGCTGGACCTCACAGCAGTCTCCGTGGTTATTTCTCCAACCCCCTGAACCCTACTAGGTAGCTGACTGTCCTCAGATTTAGGGGAAGGGCTGTGGTGGGGGAGGGATGAGGTTGGTTTAGGTCCCCCGCCTTCCACTCAGGGCTGTGGGCTGGGTGACCCCTAGAGGTGCTGTTGTGAAATGCCCCATCTCACAGCTCACCAGAGCCTGCTGCTGAAGAGAGGCAAGAGAATTCCCATGTTCCCAAATCTCCCCGCGTTGCTCCCGCCATTCTCCTGGTAACTGTCAGCCTTGGTGCTGCAATGCTCACCCGTGCCACCATCTCTTTGGGCAGCTCAGAGCTATGGTTGTTGCCTAGTGCCCACCAGGGAGCTGGGCCAGGACACCGCTGCCTTTGAGAAGGGCACAGTGAGGCCAGGAAGCGGTTACCCTTGGGCCTGGGATAGGTCCCATGGCTCCTCTCCTCCCAGCAACTCTGCCAGACTCTGGACACAGGCTCAGTTCTAAGTAAGCATGTCCTGGCCGCCAGGCCTGGCCATGGTTTGAGAAACTCCTGCCTGTGCCATGGCCACTGGTCCCAGTGGGGCCACCTTACCCCCTCAGAAGTATGCTTTCTAAATGTAGGTAAGAGTGTTAACGTTCTTCACATACGGTTTTGTATCCTGTTTTGTCCACCGACATTTCTGGCATTGGCCATAGTCTTGGTTATCCAGTGCTGCTCTAACTGAAATACCACAAACAGATGGCTTTAACAAAGAGAAATTTATTCTCTCCCAGTCTAGTCGGCTACAAGTCCAGCTTCAGGGGAAGGCTTTCTCTGTCTGTTGGTTCTGGAGGGAGGTCCTTGTCATCAGTCTTCCCCTTGTTCTAGAAGCTTCTTAGCTCAAGAACCTTAGGTCCAAAGGACGTGCTCTCCTCCCACGTTGGCTTCTTGGTGGCATGAGATCTCCCATGTCTCTCTGCTTGCTTCGCTCTTTTATATCTCAAAAGAGATTGGTTTGAGATATAATCTAATCTTGTAGACCTCATCAATATAACTGCCAGTAATCCATCTCATTAACGTCACAGCGATAGGATTTACAACACATGGGAAAATACATCAAGTGATAAAAAGGTGGACAATCACGTAATATTGGGAATCATGGCCTAAGTTCACATGTATTTTGGGGGGACATAATTCAATCCACGACATCCATGTAGTTTTATTGGTAATGCAACTCAAGTGCCTCCTTCTTTGCAAGGGTCTGCTTCTAGCATTCAGAGGGAAAGTGGACATTTCCTTCCTTAGTCATCTCCCCAGAGCTGCTCCTTGGAGTCTCTCATCATTCCTGGCCCTGCTGTGATTCCAGCTCACTTAGCTGGTCACTGTCATTTTCCCCTTGACAGGATGCCGCTCCCTGTCTGTGGGCAATGGAGGAGAGCTGGTGGGAGCCAACTGTCCTTCCCATGTATGGTTCTGCCACTTTAATTTCTGTCAGGGCTGCTGCACTTGTTGTATGAGTTGCGTACTTCGTAACTCTGAGCACCAATCACATTTGTAATCATTATAAATTAGTGTATTTAAGTTGATAACTTTCTGGCAGATGGTAGTAAAATGTCTGGAAGAAGGGGCTAGTTTTTCTAGGCTACACAGAGATGTCATTTGGATTAGGGATGGGGCTGATGGGAGAACATTAAGCTGTATGTTACATAGGACTTTTTCCCATAGCCCAAGGGGAAGGAATGCCTCCCCCTGCTGGTAACAGTATTTCTCCTTCATTTGCTCCTACTCTCCTCCAAACTCCTGATTCTGCAAGGTTGCTGATTACAGGACACAGCCCCACCCTAACCACAAGGGTAGACACATGACCCACAGCTGACCAATCCTCTTGGCCACAGTGGTTGGGCCAAAAGCTGGCCTGGTGACTCAGGCTGGACCAATCATAGTCGTTCCTTGGGATTTATATGTACGGAGACAAAAAGAAAGTCTCTAGTCCGGAGCCTCTAAATTTGTCTGAATTAGCTGAAATAAATGTGAAGGTGCCTGTGGCTGTGTCTCCACCTTGTGGAGGAAGTCTGTCTGCTGTAGGAGAGACTGAGAACACCACACAGAGAAAGAGATGAAGGAGAGAGGGACCTGAAGACAACGTTTGTATCCCTGATCTAGTTAAACTACAGACCAGCTCCATCTTTGCCCTTCCCTGTCACATGAGCCGCAAACACCCATTTTCCTTAAGCTACTTTAGGTTTGATTTCAGTTGACAACAAACAGAAGAAGTCTGTGTAATAGAACTGTCTTCAGAAAATCCCACCCTCACCCACAGGAATTGGCCTTAGTCATGCCCTGAGCCCCCTTCCCCACTCCCTGCAGTCCATTTCCCACCAAGTCTGAGTCATTGGATGAGATGATTCCCTGGGAACATTAGCAGGATGGTCCAGTCAGGCTTGTTGACACCCAATATGGGGGCAGGCGGGGCTCGGGAACTCCATCCCACACCAGCGATACGGGATCTGGAAACCCGTTCCCCATCACAGGACATCCCACTGGCGTGATCTCTGTGTTTATAAGCCCCAAAGTACCACCAGGTGCCTGTTGGGCAAAACCACACACGTAGATCTCACAATGGTAACCAGAATTTGCAGAAATAGTGCAGTCAACGCCTGTAAGCAGAAAAATGGAATTTTTTCACGGTTTAATTTTCAAGGTTCCTTCTCTTCACATATCCAGTTAGTTGCCTATGTTATTCTGCAGAATAGTATTCGGTTTCCTTCAAACTTCAAATTCCAGCTCCTTTGACATTTGTGCCTCTTTAGGGTTGGGGCCAGAGAAAAGGGCTCATTGCTGGGTCTTCTCTCCCTGAATGGTGTTCCCTCCACTGTCCCAGAAAGAAACGTTGAAATTTCTCCTCTTATAATGACTTTTTAAAAAATAATATTTTATTGTGTTTTCAGTGACAGTTTGCATAGGAAATTTGTTTCCCATTTGACAATTTCCATAGAGATTGTTCATTGACATTAAATTTTTCACGGTATGTCAACAGTCTCTTCCATTGGGTTCTGATTGTTTTGTTTCCAGTGCCTTAATTTCCCTGCTCCCCTTATCTCCTCATCTTTGCTTTGCAGTAATTGTTGACCTTTTGGTCTCCTACAGATGTTTGTTTTTTTTTACTGAAGCACTGTATTCATGGGTAAGGTAATATCTTTTTTTGTGTGTGCCAATCGGCTATTTTGCTAAAAGGTGACCTCAAGGGATAGTTTCGGAACAAGGTTTAAAGAGTACCTCAGGGCGAGAGTCTCAGGGAGTCCCCTAGCCTCAACTGGTCCAGTAAGTCTGGACTTTTTAAGAATTTGGGCCTTGTTCTGCATTTTTCTCTCATTCTATCAGTGTCCCTCTATTGTGGCCCTGATCAGAATGGTTGGTAGTGGTTGCTCGGCACCATCTAGTTCTTTAGGTCTCAGGGTAGATGAGACTGTGGTTCGCTAGGCTATTATTTCTTCTCTGAGACTTTGGTTTCTTTCTTTCTTTTGTTCCTGGTGAGTAGAGACTAATAGTTGACTCTTAAATGATTGTTCAAAAGCTTTTAAGACCCCAGATGCTATTCTTCTCACTAGCCTGCAGAACATGAACTTTGTGAACTATATTAAACCAATGGACTGAGTTGTTTCATGGGACTAAGGTCCTAAGCCTTCATACCCAGAAAACCAACCTCTCGAGGTGTTTGATTATGTCTAAGAAGTATCTATAACCTCTTATAATGACTCTTAATGAATTCTTAGGAAGGGCTCTTCTCTTTCCATTTCCATCTGAGGAAAAGGAACTCATTTTTCCAGTCCCATTGGTCCCTCCCTCCCCCGCCAGTCCCATTGTTTTTAGTGACTGCACAGTATTCCTTTGAGTGGATTGCCATAATTTCCTTAACCATTTCCCTACTATTGAACATTGGATAATTTTCAGCTCGCAAAAATAACACTGTGATGAACACATTTGAGTATAAACTTTTTCCATGTTATTCCCAGAAATAGATTTACCAAGGCAAAGGGAAGGACTTTTGGTACATGCTGTTTTGGGACACTAAAAAAAAAAAAAAACCCAAAGATGCAAACAAGAGTCCCAACTGAGGAAAAATGAAAAGGAAATAGGTGGAGTGTTTAATGCCTCAAACAAAATAGTAGTAGGCAGGGTAAGTGACCAGAAAGCCAACTCCTCCACTGCGCTGGACTGATGTTAGACCTTCTATAACCAAAGTAGCTCAATCAGGGAAGTGTGTGGCTTTTCATTTTTTCCAAATGGCAAATGTTTCTGTCTCCTTTGACAACACTAACTGAACACCGGAAGCTGGGGATGTGAACCTCCCTTCCCAAAACGTAAATTTCAAGTAGGGTTAACATGCAATGTTATATCTGAGGTTTTGAAATTGTCATCTCTTTCTCCCTGCTTTCCACAGCCACCTCCAGCCTGCTCTGGGCTTCCTTTTAGCAGAATGAGGAGGCAGCCTCCTTGCTGGGCTCTCTGCCACCAACTTTCCCTCAGTTTACCCCATGACGAATTTTCTTAAATGTTTACTTCAGTATTTCACTTCTCTGAACACACATTTATTATAAAGCTATTACAGTGGTTTTTCCCCTAGGAGCTTTCAAGAACCTGGATGAAGGCACGAGGCTGGTGCCTTAGTTTGGATTCCTGAGGGTCCAGGGAAGTGACAGGAAAAGAGAAAAGCCAATGAAGCGTGAGTTCACCAGGAGCCTACCCCAGGGGCAACTGGGATGCCAGCCCACTGGCAATCCTCTGAGGGACTGTGGAGCACATGTCCGAGGTGAGGAGGCTGGGGAGTTCATCCATCAATTCCCATCTCTAATTGGTTCAAGGTTGCTCCGGGGGCGACTTCTAGCCTGTCTCTCCTTGTGGCCAGAAAATGTCTTAAGGAGGGGAGACTAGGGGTGTGTGCAAGTACCATCTGTAGGAGACCCCTGGGAGGCTGGTGGGCATGGGGGGGGGGGGCTCTAACAGCTTCCCTACAGCTGGATATCTCTTTCTCTCTAGAAAGAGATCTATAAATCTACCTATATCTTTCTATATAAACCCACTGCCGATACAGAGATTTTATAATCTATCATCTGTATCTATCTACACACATGGTTTTTAAACAAAAATAGATCTTACCATGCTTACTGATTTTTTTTTCCCCCACTTTACTTTTGAGCCAAGCTATGAGAAGTACTGGAACCAGCAGGAGCTTCTCAAACCACTGGCCAGGCCTGGCCCCCAAGGAGGAGCTTGTGTGGACTGAGACCACAGCCATGGAGCCTGGGCCAGAGCTCAGCAGAGTTGCTGGGATGAGCAGAGCCATCAGGCCCATCCCTGGGGTGAAGGGTGACCACTCCCTAGGCCTTGCTGTGTCCCTTTCAAAGGCAGCATCAATAGATAGATATAGCCTATCCCATAATTGTCAGTGGCTGAATAGTATTTGGCTGGGTGGATACATGACCATCAGATGGTTATTTCTAATTCTTGGTTGATAGAAACAAAGAGTAAGGGACAAGATGAATCCTTCTAAAACATGGCTGTGTACCTGTCACCCCTTCTCTCCTGCTCGAAACCCACCAATAGCACTCATTACCCACATGCTGAAGTCTAAATCCCATCACTTGGCGTTCCAATCTGACCTGTAGTGCCTGGACCACTGAACTTCTACTGCTCCCTGCTGGCTCCTCCACCACAGCAGGGCAGTTTGACCCTGTCCACTCCTGTCTCTGTGCCTATGCTCAAGCTGTGTCCCCAGCGTAGACTGTCCTTACCTTTCCTCACTGCTTCATCCCAGTGGCCCGCTCCCTCAGAAATCCACCCCTCAGAGATGGAGTACTTTCATTTTCATCATCCCTTCTCCTGTGTCACCCATAGGGAACTCTGCATAGTCTTGTAGTTTTGCTCTCTCTTCATGAGTATGTTTTTGCTTCCCAAGAACGCTGGAGCAGTAAGGATACGCTACTGGGTACCACTCTGTGTCTCCAGAGTTCACAACGGTGCCTTGCACATACAGACACTTCCTTAAAAAAAAAAAAAAATTGGGGGGGGGGTCAGGTTTATTGATGGTGATCACAATGGTTGGCTTTGTCTTTCCACATGGAATGAGGGTGGGGATGGAGAGGCGCTCCTTCATGTTCCTCCTGTTTACCTGGGGCCTGTGCCCACAGTGCCTGGGTCTCAGCTTGTTGATGGCTGTTGTAGAGATGAGAAGCGTGAGAACAGCTAATGCACCCGCCACGGGCCTGCTCCTCTGCAGACAGGGACTGATGCACAAAGGGAGAAGGCAGGAATGGTCTTTCCGGTTCTAGACACCAAGACTGCAAGGAAGAGGAGTGAACAGACATGGACGGTGGAGGAAGGGCAGCTCAAGGTGCTAATCCCAGCTTCCTGTCTGGATTTACCTTGACTGCTGCCTAGGGCCTATCTTAGGATGGTCGCAGCTGCTGAAATAGATCTCCCCCTCACCTGTTCTTAGCAGAGAAGACCTTGCTTAGTCCCTGTTCGAAGAGGCATGCTTTAGTAATTTTTCCAACAACGGGGTCGCTGATGCTGAACTCCCCAAGCTCCTTCACCTCTGAAAATCAGTGGCTTCGCCTTGGCCGAGAACAAGGGAGCAAGCAGCTGCCGCGGGAGAACCTAGGGGTCGGTAGCACATTCCTGGCCAGAGCCCCAGCCTCTTCCGTGAAGTTGGCCGGTGCTTCCTGCCTTGGTCGGCTCCAGAAACCACTATTCGGTGCGCAGGACGCCGCTCTGACTCACAGAGCAACAAGATGTACACCCTCAGCCGTCCTCACTCACCTTCCCTGGCCCCCAAGCCTACCCCTTTGCTCCTACGAAATTGTCAGTTCCTGTTTAACTCGTCGTCTGAGCCAATCCGGCTCTGGGTCCTGGAAACCGAGTGTGGGGGTGGGGGCCCGCCTTCCATCCCACGCATGCACGCCATAGAGATGTCCCGCCCCCAAGGCCCGGTGCTGGGGATGAGTGGGGGTGGGAAGGACAGAGAGGCACAAGGCACTAAGTTCCCGCTGCCCTGGCGCGGGGCAGGGGGGCTTGAATTGGACCCCTCGCAGAGACACAGGTTCCTGCTGGGTTTCTCAGGGACCCCACCTCTCCAGAGTCGGAGAGAGGAGGGCGGAGGGAGCCCTAGGCACCAGGGCGGAGCCCGCGCGTGCGTGACAGGAGCCGGCCCCTGCGGCGTCGCCTTGGTTATGCTGACCTGCTGACGCCCGCCATGGCGGCTCCGGCGGGAGGGAACTGGGGCTTCCCGCCCTCACAGAGCGCAGCCCCGACGGTGAGGGCTGGGCCGGGGAGCAGAGCCGGCGTTACCTGAGGCCTGGGGGAGGGAGTGGCGGGCTTGGGGGGCGGAGGGGCCGAACCTCGGAGGCGGGGGGGGGGGTGAGGAAATCGACCCCAATCCAAGAGGAAGAGATTTGAGCAGGAGGGGATGCGTGGAGAACGCGGCACGGGCAGGGTTAGGGGTGCAACCCGCAGGGGTGGGGCTAGAGCCCGCGACGCACTCCTATCCCTTTTCCTCCTGGCCTGTCTCCCCCGTCCTCTAGCCCTGGGTGACCGGCCTGCAGGCCCTTCCGTGGGTCGTCCTGTCTCAGCCCCCGCAGGCGGGCCGTGTGATGGAAGGTGAGACTCCAGGGTCATCCCTCGCCGCCTCCCCACCTCCGCCTTGCACCTTATCTGGGCTCCCCTGCACCGCCCCTACTACCCAGCGCCCAGGGCTGGGAGTCTGGGAAGAGCTCTGGGCTAGGGGCGGGGACACAGGTACGGAAGGCCCGGCGCGGACTTGCTGAACTGCTGCCCCCAGAGCTGCTGGAGCTAATGATGCTGCAGAACGCGCAGATGCACCAGGTGCTGCTCAGTCGCCTGGTGGCTGGGGCGCTGACCCCTGAGCCGACCGCCAGCAGCTCGGAGGTACGGGGGCCGAAGCATGGAGAGCTACCGGGGTCATCTGGGGCCGGCTCGCCCTCCTGGGGAAAAGAAGTGGGTGGCAGAGGAGTGGGGAAGCCAGCACACACCAGTCTGGCTGGGTGTGTTTGGCATCTATTGTGTGCCAGGCCCTTTGTCAGCCTCCACGGGGGTCCCCAAATCCAGACGACCTAGGCTTTTTTTAAGGAAGTCTCCCTGCAGTGCATCCCCCCACTGGAGTGCAGGCCCCACTGTACCCTGGTGCCTGACACGGTAGGTGACATTTACTGGGGGCTCAATAGATACTTGCTGACAAGACAGTGGATATCTATGAGTACAAGCCAGCATTAGCTGTGACTACACATGGAGGTTCAGAGTGTGAGCCCACACTTGGTTGGGGATGAGGAACGAGGAGAAGCAGGTGGCATTGAGCCAGCCCTTCAAAGCCTGGATGTGCCCACTATCCAGGGTCACAGGGGCAGAGTCAGGAGACAGATGAAGGAATGAACTCCTGGGTGTGCCTCAAAGGCTGAGCTTAATTTTACCACCAGTGGTCACCCTGAAGATTTGTGAGCAGGGAAGTGGAGGAAAGGAGCGAGCAGAGGCTAGGGAAGTTTCTGGAAGGCGGTGCCTCGGGAGTGCCTCTTAACTGGAGAAGGAACCCTATCAGGGACCATTTGGGAGGTGACATGGTCAGAGAAGGAGGAATGAATGAAGAGCTGAGGTTGGCACTAGTGCCTGGGAGGGAGGACAGGGGCTGCTGGCCAAGGCTGACAGGTCAGGAGAAGCTCAGGCAGGGTGGAAAGAGGAGGTGGGTCAGCCCGAAGGAAGTGGAGAGGCTTTCAAGGAGAGGCTGGGGTCCAGCAGAGGAAGACGCTGAGGAGCTGCTGTTGCTGTCTGTCCCCCGCTCCAGGGGTGGATTAACCAGTAAGCAGGGTACACATGGGTTTACTTGTGTTTACTTACTAATCTGTAGTGCACTATTTCACACGTGGGGAAACCCATGTGAAATCATGCACCACAGATTAGAAACTAAGCACAAGTAAGCCTGTGTGTACTTTGCTTATTGGGTAATCCGTTCCTGCGGGTCCCACCCCATCCCCATCCCAAATGTAACACTGTGGACAGAGGTGTCATGCCTCCCCACCCTCAGGGCCTCAGGGGCCCTTAGGGCGAGCACCATCTCAGTGATAAGCATGGGTGGGGGCAGGGGCTAGGATGAGGCCGGGTGCACCGGGTGGACCCAGCCCAGCTCTGGGGTCACAACTGGATTCTTCAGTCCCTGCTCTACCATTTACTAGCTAGGTGACCTTAGACAAGTAGTTCAACCTCTTTGAGCCTCAGTTTCCCCATCTGCAAAATAAGGAATAAATGTCTACACAGTGCCTTGCTCACAGGTGGGAGATGCTCAATAAACAGTAGCCGTGATTACAGTGTGGATCTGAAGAAATCGTTTAAGGGAACCGAGGGGTGGGGGAGGGAGAGCCTGATCCTGTGTCATCATCTTCGCACCTCCCCCTTTCCCACAATCCCCAGGTCTACCTGGAGAGTCACCAGGAGCCTGAGGAGGAGGAAGAGCTGGAGATCCAGGAGGAAGGGCCTCTGGTGGTCCACCACCACTACTTGCCCTGCCCGCTGCCCACCCTGGGCCCTCTGCTGCCCTGGCCAGCCCCTCTCCTACCCCCTCCCTCATGGCAGTCCCACCTGCAGGCCACCCCCAGGATTCAGCCCCGTACTCCTGCCCCCAGGAAGAGGGAGGCGTAAGTGAGCCTGGGGTCTGTATGCTGCCAGGGCCCTGCTCTGGGGTGGGGCTGGAAGAGCTCATCAGGGTTTGGGGGTGGGTGGAGATGCTCATGGATGAAACCCCCGAGGCCACCCCTGGACCTCTGATAGGGTCCTTCATCTCCCCCATCACAGGAGAGCTGTGCCCCCGCCCCCACCCCCCAGCGCCACTGGGACTGTGGGTGTAGATGTGCTCCCGGCTTCAGGTAGGGGACCGGGTGGGTAGGCGGTGGGGTGCAGGCCTAGAGTGGATCACGAGACCAGAGAGGCCAGATGCCATGGCGGTGGGGCAGGGGGAAGTGCCTACCTCACCATGGGGTCCACTGAGGCAGGAGGGAGAAAAGGTGAGGGTGCTGTGTCTCCTCCAGATTACTATGACGCTGAGAGCCTGCCATGAGGATGGATGCTGGCTCTGGACCTGTGCCAGCTTCGTCAGAGGGTGGAAGCCACCCAGGGCCCCCTATGTGCCTGTGGCCTGTGCTTCCGCCCTGAACCCACCCGCCCTTTCTTCCGGTGAATCAGTCCCCTCTCCACCTCACTGCGATCCTTAGCAGACTGACCTTGGCTCTGGGGTGAGAGCCTTCTAGACCACCACCCAGGGCCTGGCAGCCACACGAAAGCCCAACTCTGCCCCACTAGTTCCTGTCTAGAAGAGGGGAAGCCTGGGAACCAGTGCCCTACCCTTAGTTTCGTTCCTTACCCCACGCTCTGCGCTGACAAAGCTCAGGGTCTCCTGTTGGCCTAAGAATGGGAGGGGGGCAGGGTACCACTTCTGTTTTCCACAGCTTTTGAAGGCCTAGAGTGATGGGTAGAGGGGCTCATAGCAAGTGGGGAGAAGCCTGGCTGGGGATGGCCCTGGGGCTGAGCCAGCTCCCTTGGCGCCCTGCCCCCACCCCAGGAAGTTGGTATTGTTGGCAGAGCAGAGAGCTCAGAGCTATGTCCTACTCCAACCTAGAGTGCCTGAGGTCCTGGAAGCTGAGTGGGAACAGAGCAGCTCTCTGCCCCATCGGGCCAGGGTGCCTTTCCCCCACCCTCCCTCAGGGAAAAGAGTCACTCAGGGCTAAATGGGTGGGGAGGGCTCTGGTGCCTGTGCTGGACAACAGGGGGCCTCCCCAGAGCCTGGGCTGACTGAGGCTCTGGTAGAGCCCCTGTGAAGGAAGGGGTGGGAGGAAAGCCGAGGGAGATAAATCCACCCCTACTGGTATTGGGTATTATCCCAGAATAAGACATTGAGGGCACACAATTAAGTCCAGGTGTTAGTATTCAGACTAGGAAAAGAAATGTCCCCAAAGTTGCTGTTAGTCATGCATTTCTTCAGCCAGGGCTGGCCACAACCCTTAGGAAGCGCACTGAGGTCCAGAGGCCACCACCATGGCCATGGCCCTGCCACTCATGCTGGCGGTGTCCGGTAGGCCCTTTGCAGCCTTTGCCAGGCTTCTTGTACCCCATAGACACCTGTCCTCTTCTGGCGCTGGTGCTGGTTGAAGGCAAAGCACAGCAGGACAGATGTCACAAACAGGAACAGCAGCACTGACACGACCGTGATGATGATGACCATCTGGTTCTGTTCAAGGCCTGGGGAGGAGGGAGCAGTAGCCTTAGAAGTCTCTGGTCCCAGGAGATCAGCCTGTCCCCAACCCGCCCACTCATCCATGCTGCAATCACCCTGTGTACAGAGAGGAACGGTGCATGATGTCTGCCCCAAAAGTATCATCTAGAAGAGTGTGCTGGGGTCAGGACCACCAGCCAGGCCTCTGTCAGACTGTGAGGACAGATGTGTACCTGTCGCCAGCCCTGGGGCTAGCATGTGGTTACTGGACACCATGGCCTGGAGGGTGGTGTGATCCAGACCAAGTCTTCCTTGGGCAGAGCTGAGTGAGTTTCATGCCAAGTCCCCCAAAGACAGCAAGCAACTCAGCTGCCCAGAATCACAGGACAGCAGAGTTACAGGGGACCTTGGAAGTTAGCCGGGCCAACTCATTGTCAAGAGGAGCCAAGGCCAGAACGAGGAGAATGACTTGGTCAAGGTCTAATTAGCAGTTGTCACAGAGTCAACTTTGGCTCAGGACGACCCCACGTGTGCTACAGTAGAGCTGCGCTCCACAGGGTTTTCAGTGGCTGAGTTTTTGGAAGTAGGCGTTTCTTCTGAGATGCCACTGGATGGACTTGAACTTCGAACCTTTTGGTTAACAGCTGAGCATCTTAACTGCACTACCCAGGGACTCTTGGTCGAGTTCACCCAGCTTGGTAAAGGCCAAGCAACTAGTCTAGCTCTCCTAGAATTGCTTGGCCTCTGGAACAGCCAGGGTCCAAGTTGGGGAGTTGGGAGAGAGCTTCGGGGAACAGGAAGAGGAAGGGAAAGCTCTGGAGTTAAATGTGGAGATGCTGGTTTCTGCCTCCCGAGCCAGCAGAGAGCAGGGCAGGGATTTTCCCCTAAAGGGCTGGGAGTGGTTGCCCTCTCCAGGCCCCTTGGCTCCCACTCACCATAGACCTCCAATGCCTGGGGCTCCGAGACACTGCTAATGATGCCGCCGCCGAGAGAGCGCAGGTCCAGCTCCGCCCGGCACAAGAAGTTGTGGTGGCCGTCCTCCCAGTGAGCTGTGACATTCCGTATGGCTACGGCTTCTTCGGGGGCAGCTGTTGCCTGCTCAAAGGTCTGGTTGTGCAGCATTTCATTGCCACGGAGCAGGGTGAGGGTAAGACTCCTGAGGGGTGCCACAGTGGGCACCTTGCACTCAATGATGAAGGATTGCCCCATGGCCACCCGGGTGGGCCGCAGCTTCAGCATCACCTGCTTTGGAGGGTCTGTGGGGAGAAATGAAGGGAGTCAGGTCAGGGTTGGGGTGCAGTCCCAGCAACCCCCGCGAGACCAGGGCCAGCCCTGCCACCGGGGCATTCTCTGATCCCTGGCTGGACTTGGTGGAAGGAAGAGGGCTGGGGCCTGTCTGCTCTGCAGTGCAGGGAAAGGAAGAAGGAAGCAGTGCAGGTAAAGAATATACTTGATGGTGGCTTTTCTGACATAATGGCTTCGGGAATGAACAAAACGGAGGTGCTCAGGCATCTACAAAGAGAAGGTCCAGAAATTGTACAGCCAACTGGGAAGATATGAAAGTTTGGATCTGTCTCCCTCCCCTCGAGGAATTAAATAGAATGTTCAAAAATGAAACAATTGAGTAATTATGTTGAGAAAGACTTGGAGGGAAGAGCTGCTGGAATTAGTAGGTGAATGGTGAAGTTTTTCACTCAAGACGCGGGGGCTGGAGTTAGACCGGTCATTGTTTCACAAGATCGGGTTCATAACTGCCATGATTCCTTATTAAATAGGGCACCTGGTGGTACTGTGGATTCCTTTTTGAACTAGAATACTCTGCCTCCACTCACCCCCCTGCCCCCACCCCAGGATAATATGTTAGATTTAGGACATCTTTCTCTTCATCTGATCTACTGATGTTGGAATGGGGAGGACCCAAGTGATACCCTTAGTGCCAAGATAATTGAGAGAATCCTGGCCTTATCTGGAGGGTTTTCAGGGGTCACGGGTGGGTGCGTGTGTGACAGTCACACGTTTCCCAAGGGCCCACAAGGGGAAGATAAAAATACCGGGTGAGACCTCAGCTGCTTTGGGGTAAGGGGCCATTGAAGGGCTGGCCCAGCTGTCTGGATGATGCCCCACTGCTGGGGTGGGTGGCCTGGGCTGCTCTGTTGATGGAGCTGGTACTGATCTGGGAGGAGACTGTGAACACTGTGTTGGGGAACAACGTTTCAATTTGTGTACATCTTGGTTAGACCCTGGTGGTATCGTGAGTGGTTAAGAGCTATGGCTGCTAACCAAAAGGTGGCAGTTTGAATCCACCAGGAACTCTGTGGAAACCCTGTGGGGCAGTTCTACTCTGTCCTGTAGGGTTGCTATGAGTCAGAATCGACCTGACAGCAACAGGTTTGGTTTTGGTTTGGATTAGATTGTCCTCCTCTGAGCAAGACTCAAGTGTCGGTGGCCTGCTCCTGAGATGCCAGCAGGCTCAGGGACGCCCGTAAAGAGTGTGAGCAGACTCTGAGCCACCTTGTCTGGGTCCTACTCCTTGTCACCCTGGGAGCTCAGGGAGGCCAGGGCCATGAGGACAGTGCCCAGGGGCAGTGACAGAGAGCAGCTTTGCCTACATTCAATAGACAAGATTCTGCCCTGTGGCAGAGGAGGACCCCAGAGTGCAGCCACTCACGATACACGCTGACAGTGGCATTCTTGGACAGCTGCTTCTCTGAGCAGATGAAGTAGCATTCGAGGCCTGTGTCCTGGGAGATGTTTGAGACCAAGAACCGCTTCCACTGAGGCTGATCATCCAGTACAGTCTTGGTTAGGCTGGTCTCCAGACCCCCCAATTGTGGCTGGGAACAGTCTGTGCTGCAGTTGACCTCCAAGGACCCATTGGGCTCAGCCACCACCTGCTCTGGTGACATGTATACGACAAATGCTTCCTCACCAGACCCTGGAAGACCAAAAACACTGGTCAGTGTCCGCCTGGCAAGGTGTGCCTGCTGTCCTGCTCAGTGGAGCTGCGCATAGCTGGCGCTCTGGATCAAGGGTCAGGGGCCCAAGAAGAAACCCCAGGGTTGGCCCACCCTGTTCAGGCCTTGCCATCCCATGTCTAGACAGAGGGAGTCGCCTCCCAGGGCATGATGGAGGTTTCCTTCACATGCCTGGAGGCCCAGTGGAAAAGAGGTTTCATTTTCGATTTGTCCACAGCCAGCAGGGCAGTGCCCTCTGCTGCCCCCTCTTGTCCCCTAGGCCGTGTGTGACAGCCAGATAGGGGTCTGTCCTCACCTTTCCCTGAACCCCAATGTCCCTTCACTTCCTGAGACCCCACCCAGCCCACAATTCAGCCTCAACCTGCCACATCCGTACGCCACAAAACTACAGGCCTGTCCAGCCTGGTATCCAAAAGGCCACGACCTCCCACATGCTATACAGGCCTGTGGGAAGAGGAAGCCAGGCTGGCCCAGCGTCCTGTACCCATGGCGTCACAGCCTTTGTGTACAAAGCCTGAGTGACTTTGAAGCTGAGACCCCTGGTCCCAACTCAAGGCTATGGGAGTGGGGCAGCCCCATTGAGCCCCTGTCCACCCCAACTTCTGGGCTGGCATGTGCCGCGTCAGGAACCCCAGGCACCCACTCACCTGGGCAGCAGAGCAGGGTGAGAAGGACTATGGGCAGGCCCCAGTACCTAAAGGGGGACATTTCGGGAGGCCTTTGCGGTCTCACAGGGAACAGCCGATGGCGGTCCAGGGAGAGACCCAGGGCGTAGATCAGGAGTGGCTTCTGGGAGCTGTAGCCCCAAATCTCTAGCATTCTTCAAGCTGATGAGCACATTTCCTCTCATTATCTGAGCGGTCTTCAGAAGCCAAGTGCACCAGCTGCCTCCCAGCACTCCAGGCCACTGAGAATTCGAGCAGAGGAAGCTGGGGAGGAGCAGATAAGCAACAGAATACAGTTCCTTCCGGCATGCCCCCTGAGCAGAAGGCGGGGTGAGTGACAGGGCACGTGTCTGTCAAGCATGTGTATGTGTGCATGATGTATGCGCACACAGGTCTCAGGGGCATCGTGTGTGCCTTTGTGCGTGCATGTAGGAGAAGGAAACCTTCAACCTCAGGTCCGGGGACCCCCCCATCCCACAGGACACATGTTTGGAGTTACCTCCAGGCGTAGAATATCTGAGGTCAGGGCTTGATCATAGCTAGGGTGCAGAGGCAGGAAACCTAGACAAGAAATGAGATTCTCCAGCTAAATGCCCAGCACAATGCAACATAAGCATCCAACTGTAGATCATCAGGGAAAAGGAGCTAACCAAAAACCAAACCCATTGCCTTCAAGCTGATTCTGACTCAGTGACCCGATAGGACAGAGAACAAGTGCCCAATAGGGTTTCCAAGGCTGTAATCTTTACAGAAGCTGACTGCCACATCTTTTCTCCCAGGCACTGGCTGGTGGGTTTGAACTGCTGACTTTCCGGTTAGCAGCAGAGTGCTTAACTGCTGTGCCACCGGGGTCCCTTTTGTTAGGCAAAAGAAGGGACTATTTAATCAATGATTCTGGATCTATTGTTTATCATATGGGAAAAAAGGGAAAAACGTACCCCTACCTCACACCAAACGTAGAAATCAATTCCATCTAGGCTAAAGATTTATTTGTGAAATTAAAAAAAAAAAAAAACCTTTAGAAGAAAATATGGGAGAGTATTTTTATGTCTGTAGGGTGGGGAAGAATTTCTTACGTAAGACTCCAAAATCACCATAAATGAAATAAACAATTGATAACTTTGGCTCCATTAAAGACATCAATATTTCAAAGAAAAGGAAACATGCCTGAACAAGTGAAAAGATGCTTAAATCCATAATAGGAAAATTCAAATTGAAAATACAATGGGATACCACTTTATAACTACTAGATTGGCAAAAGTTAGGAATTCTGACAAGACCAGTTTTTAGAGAGGTTGTATGTCAATAGGAGCTTCTTTTTTTTATAACCAGATGTTACTATTTATTGAGATCTTATGACCAGCTACTATTTGCCATACATGCATTCTCATGACAACTCAGTGAGGTATATACAATTACTCCCATTTTATAGACGATAAAACTGAGACACAGAGAATTTAACTTTCTCAAAGTCACAGTTTTTTTAAAAAAAAATTGTGCTTTAAGTGAAAGTTTACAAATCAAGTCAGTCTCTCACACAAAAACTTAGCACACCTTGTAGCACACCTTGCTACGTACTCGCAATTGCTCTCCCCCTAATGAGACAGCCTGCTCCCTCCCTCCAGTCTCTCTTTTCCTGTCCATTTCGCCAGCTTCTAATCCCCTCTACCCTCTCATCTCCCTTCCAGGGAGGAGATGCCAACATGGTCTCAAGCGTCCACCTGATCCAAGAAACTCACTCCTCACCAGCATCCTTCTCCATCCCTTTGTCCAGTCCAATCCCTGTCTAAAGAGATAGCCTTGGGAATCGTTCCTGTCCTGGGCCAACAGAAGGTCTGGGGACCATGACCAGGAGGGTCCTTCTAGTCTCAGTCAGGCCATTAACTCTGGTCTTTTTACAAGAATTTGGGGTCTGCATCCCCCTGCTTTCCTGCTCCCTCAGGGGTTCTCTATTGTGTTACCCGTAAGGGCAGTCATTGGTTGTAGCCAGGCACCATCTAGTTCTTCTGGTCTCAGGCTGATGTAGTCTCTGGTTTTTGTGGCCCTTTCTGTCTCTTGGGCTCGTAATTGCCTTGTGTCCTTGGTGTTCTTCATTCTCCTTTGATCCAGGTGGGTTAAGACCAATTGATGCATCTCAGATGGCTGCTTGCTAGCGTTTAAGACCCCAGATGCCACTCTCCAAAGTGGGTTGCAGAATGTTTTCTTAATAGATTTTATTATGCCAATTGACTTAGATGTCCCCTGAAACCATGGTCCCCAAACTCCTGCCCCTGCTACGCTGGCCTTCGAAGCATTCAGTTTATTCAAGAAACTTCTTTGCTTTTGGTTTAGTCCAGTTGTGCTGACCTTGCCTGTATTGTGTTGTCTTTCCCGTCACCTAAAGTAGTTCTTATCTACTATCTAATTAGTGAATACCCCTCTCCCACCCTTCCTCAGTCTCCTACCCTCCCTCCCTCCCCCGTCTCGTAACCACAAAAGAATGTTTTCTTCTCAGTTTAAACTATTTCTCCAGTTATTATAATACTGGTCTTATATAATATTTGCCCTTTTGCAAGTGATTAATTGCACTGAGCATAATGCCTTCCAGATTCTTCCATGTTATGAAATGTTTCACAGATTCATCACTGTTATTTATCAATATGTAGTATTCTATTGTGTGAATATACCATAATTTATCCATTCATGTGTTGACGGACACCTTGGTTGCTTCCATCTCTTTGCCGTTGTAAACAGTGCTGCAGTGAACATGGGTGTGCATATATCTGTTCATGTAAAGGCTCTTATTTCTCTAGGACATATTCCAAGGAGTGGGATTGCTGGATCATATGGTATTCTATTTCTAGCTTTTTAAGGAAGCGCCAAATCGATTTCCAAAGTGGTTGTACCATTTGACATTCCCACCAGCAGTGTAGAAGTGTTCCAATCTCTCCACAGCCTCTCCAACATTTATTATTTTGTATTTTTTGGATTAATGCCAGCCTTGTTGGAGTGAGATGAAGTCTCATTGTAGTTTTGATTTGCATTTCTCTAATGGCTAATGATCGTGAGCATTTCCTCATGTATCTCTTAGCTACCGGAATGTCTTCTTTAGTGAAGTGTCTGTTCATATCTTTTGTCCATTTTTAAATTGGGTTATTTGTCTTTTTGTAGTTGAGTCTTTGCAGTATCATGTAGATTTTAGAGATCAGGCACTGATTGGAAATTTCATAGCCAAAAAGTTTTTCCCATTCTGTAGGTCATCTTTTTACTCTTTTGGTGAAATCTTTGGATGAGGATAGGTGTTTGATTTTTAGGAGCTCCCAGTTATCTAGTTTTTCTTCGGCGTTGTTAGTAATGTTTTGTATACTGTTTATGCCATGTATTAGGGCTCCTAACGTTGTCCCCATTTTTTCTTCCATGATCTTTATCATTTTAGATTTTATATTTAGGTCTTTGATTCATTTTGAGCTCCTTTTTGTGCATGGAGTGAGGCATGGGTCTTGTTTTCATTTTTTTGCAGGTGGATATCCAGTTATGCCAGCACCATTTGTTAAAAAGACTGTCTTTTCCCTATTTAACTGCTTTGGGGCCTTTGTGAAATATCAACTGCTTCATGGATGGATTTACGTCTGGATTCTTAATTCTGTTCCATTGGTCTATGTATCTGTTGTCGTACCAGTACCAGGCTGTTTTGACTACTGTAGTGGTATAATAGGTTTTAATATGAGGTAGAGTAAGACCTCCCACTTTGCTCTTCTTTTTCAGTAATGCTTTACTTCTCCGGGGCCTCTTTCCCTTCCATATGGCATTGGTGATTTGTTTCTCCTGCTCGTTAAAAAATGTCATTGGAATTTGGATCAGAATTGCATTAAATCTGTAGATCGCTTTTGGTAGAATAGACATTTTTATAATGTTAAGTCTTCCTATCCAAGAGCAAGGTATGTTTTTCCACTTACGTAGGTCTTTTTTGGTTTCTTGCAGAAGTGTATTGTAGTTTTCTTTGTATAAGTCTTTTACATCTCTGGTAAGATTTATTTTTAAGTATTTTATCTTCTTGGGGGCTAGTGTAAATGGTATTGATTTCCTCTTTGATGTTCTTTTTGTTGGTGTAGAGGAATCCAACTTATTTTTGTATGTTTATCTTGTATGCCGATACTCTGCCGAACTCTTCTATTAGTTTCAGTAGTTTTCTTGAGGATACCTTAGGGTTTTCTGTGTATAAGATCATGCCTTCTGCAAATAGAGATACTTTTACTCCTTCCTTGCCAATCTGGATGCCTTTTATTTCATTATCTAGCCTAATTACTCTGGCTAGGACCTCTAGCACAATGTTGAATAAGAGTGGTGATAAAGGGCATCCTTGTCTGGTTCCCATTCTCAAGGGGAATGCTTTCAGGCTCTCTCGATTAAGGATGATGTTGGCTATTGGCTTTGTATAAATGCTCTTTATTATGTTGAGGAATTTTCCTTCTATTACTATTTTACTGAGAGTTTTTATCATGAATGAGTGTTGACCTTTGTCAAATGCCTTTTCTGCAACAATTGATAAAATCATGTGATTCTTGTCTTTTGTTTTATTTATATGATGGATTACGTTAATTGTTTTTCTAATGTTGAACCATCCCTGCATACCTGGTATGAATCCCACTTGGTCATGGTGAATTATGTTTTTGATATGTTGTTGAATTCTATTGGCTAGAATTTTGTTGAGGATTTTTGCATCTAAGTTCATGAGGGATGTGAGTCTGTAATTTTCTTTTTTTGTGGTGTCTTTACCTGGTTTTGATATCAGGGATATGCTGGCTTCATAGAATGAGCTTGGGAGTATTCCGTCCTTTTCTGTGGTCTGAAATACCTTCAGTAGTAGTGGTGTTACCTCTTCTCTGAAAGTTTGGTAGAACTCTGCGGTGAAGCCGTCAGACCAGGGCTTTTTTTTTGGTTGGGAGTTTTTTGATTACCTTTTCAATTTCTTCTTTTGTTATGGGTCTATTTAGTTGTTCTGCCTCTGTTTGTGTTAGTTTAGGTAGGTAGTGTGTTTCTAGGAATTCATCCATTTCTTCTAGGTTTTCAAATTTTGAAGTCACAGCTTTAGTGAGTGGCACAACCTGATAAATTGATTTGGTAATCCCAACTCTGGAAATCTATAAGTATTCCAAAAATACTTTCCAGAGGCAAAAGTAACTCAAGTTAGCTATCAGAACCCTCTGTGAAACACTCGTCTCTGGAAAGCATTAAGCTCCATTGTAAGTGAAAACAGCTGACTTGTCTATACTGTCCTATAGTTAACATCTGTCAGTCCTCCCAGAGCCTTCTCATTGTTTTGGAAAAAACTGAATTTCTTGATCTGCAAAGCTTAGGCTCAGACTCTAGTTATATTCCTGACCCACCCAACGTCAAGTTCTCCTGACACAAACTGTCAAATACCCTGCAAGGCGGCTGCATCTTGGCTTCTCCCACTGGAACCTTGGAGGTGCTGCCTGGTGACTTAGAAAGTCCCCAGTTTCCTTCCTTTAATACCCCTTGGAAATATAAATATATAAATATATAATCTCAGGGCAGATCCCACAGGTTTTCAAATGAAAGAGACATGTAGAAAGTTCCAGGCATGGTGTTTTCCGTCTGAATCTGTCTCATCCATAAGGGGAAAGAGAAGCCTTAAGCTGCCTCATTCAATATCTTCCTCTGATAGAAGGCAAGCATGATTTTGAAATATATGGGATCAATTTTAAATTTTGTTCCTTCTTTTATTCTTGGCCTAGAGTGGAAGTGAAGAATGAGGAAGCAGGACATAGCCAGTATGTACTCTCTCTTATTTTTATTACTTCAGGATTATCTCAGGTCATTTACGTTTTTTAAAAAATTTTGTTGTGCTTTAAGTGAAAGTTTACAAATAAGTTGGAATGTCATACAAAAATTTATAAACACCTTGGCACATACCCCTAATTGCTGGCCCCCTAATGAGACAGCACACTCCTTCCCTCCTCTATTTCTTTTTGTGTCCATTTGGCCAGGTTCTGACCCTCTCTTACCTCTCATCACCCCTTCAGACAGGAGATGCCAACATAGTCTCATGTGTCTATTTGAATAGGAGCTCTTTTAATTGCTGGTGAGAGTGTAATTGGTTCTCTGGGCAATAATTAGGCATTATCTCCTAAAGCTGGATGTTCTTTTACTCTATAGCCCACAATTCCCCTCTTAGATATATGCTTTAGAGAAACTTGCACCAAGAACCAAGAGCTGTGTCCTGTCTTTACCTCTTACTATGTGTGTAACCTTGGAGTCTTGGATGGTGCAAACGGTTAATGCGCTCAGCTGCTCACTGAAAGATTGGAGGTTCAAGTCTACGCAGGGGCACCTTGGAAGGAAGGCCTGGCAATCTACTTCTGAAAAATCAACTATAAGTAAACCCTATGGAGCACAGTTCTACTCTGACGCACATGAGGTGGCCAGGAGTCAGAGTCAAATTGATAATCGTTTCTTTTTTTTTACCTGTTTAACCCTGGGCATGTCACTTAGCGTCTCTGTGCCTCAGTTTTCTCTTCTGTAAAATGGAATTAATAATAGAACCTTCCTTTTAGGGTTGTTGTGTGGATTAAATGAATGAACATTTTCAAGTGCTTAGAATGTTAACTGTTTCATAAAATAAAAGTAAATAGGCACGTGTATGTGATGTTGTTGTTGTTATTTGCCATTGAGTCAATTTTTGACTAACAGTGACCACATATACACAGTCGAACTGCCCCATAGGGTTTCTAGGCTATAATCTTTACCTCTATGCTGAGCAAATAATTGGAGAAGCTGGACTATACGTATGCTGAACAAATAATCCAAGAAACTGAACTGTATGAATAAGAATGTAGCATTGGGATTGGAGGAAGGCTCATTAACAACCTCAGATAGGCAGATGACGGAACCTTGCTTTAGGAAAATGAAGAGGATTTAAAGCACTTACTGGTGAAGAGCAAAGACCACAGCCTTCAGTAAGGATTACATCTCAACATAATGAAAACAAAAATCCTCACAACTGGACCAATTTACAACATCATGATAAATGGAGAAAAGACTGAAGTTGTCAAGGATTTCATTTTACTTGGGTGCACAATCAACACCCTTGGAAGCAGCAGTCAAGAAATCAAATGATGCATTACGTGGGCAAATCTGCTGCAAAAGACTACTTTAAAGTGTTAAAAAGCAAAGATGTCACTTTAAGGACTAAGGTGAGTGTCATCCAAGCCATGGTGTTTTTAGTTGCATGATATATGCATGAGAAAACTGCACAATGAATAAGGAAGACTGAAGAAGAGTTGATGCCTTTGCATTATGGTGTTGGCAAAGAATATCGAATATACCATGGACTACCAGAAAAATGAACAAATCTGTCTTGGAAGAAGTTCAGTCGGAATGCTCCTTAGAAGTGAAGATGGCAATGCTTTGTCTCACATACTTTGGACATGTTATCAGGAGGGACCAGTCCCTGGAGAAGGACATTATGCTTGGTAAAGTAGAGGGTCAGTGTCACGGATTGAATTGTGTCCCCCCAAAATATCTGTCAACTTGGCTAGGTCATGATTCCCAGTATTGTATGATTGTCCACCATTTTGTCATCTGATGTGATTTCCCTATGTGTTGTAAATTCTGTCTCCATGATGTTGATGAGAGGGGATTAGTGGCAGTTATGTAAACTCAGTCTACAAGATTAATCTACAATTTCAGCCAATCTCTTTTGAGATATAAAAGAGAGAAGCAAGTGGAGAGACATGGTGACCTCATACCACCAAGAAACAAGAGCCAGGAGAATAATGTGTCCTTTGGACCCAAGGTCCCTGTGCTGAGAAGCTCCTTGATTTGGAAAGATTGATGACAAGGAACTTCCCCCGGAGCAAACAGGGAGACAAAGCCTTCCCCTGGAGCTGGCACCCTGAATTCAGACTTCTAGCCTTCTAGACTGTGCGAAAATAAATTTCTCTTTGTTAAACCATCCACTTGTGGCATTTCTGTTATAACACCACTAAATAACTAAGACACTGTGTATTTGATCTTTTTCCTTAGTCTTCCTGTTATTAATTTCTACTTTTATGGCAATGTGATCAGAGGGGATGCTTTGTATTATTTTGATGTTTTGGATTTTACTGAGGATTGCTTGGTGGCCTCAAACGTGGTCTATTCTGGAGAATGTTCCATGTGCATTAGAAACAAGTGCACACTTTGATGCTGTTGAGTGGAGTGTTCTATACGCTTCTACGAGGCCAAGTTGGTTGATGCGGCCTTTAGATCTTCTGTATCTTTGCTGAGTTTCTTTCGATGTTCTGTCCTTTATTAAGAGCAGTGTGTTGAAGTCTCCTACTATTATTGTAGGACTGTTGATTTCTCTTTTCGGTGCTGTTAAAATTTGTTTTATGTATTTTGGAGGCCTGCTGTTGGGTGCATATTTATTAAGGTTATGTCTTCTTGATGGATTGTGCCTTTAATCATTATATAATGTCCTTTCCTGCCTTTTACGGTGGATTTTGTCTTAAAGTCTATTTTATCTGAGATTAGTATTGCCACTCCTGCTCTTCTTGTGGTTACTGTTTGCTTGGTATATTTTTTCTGTCCTTTGATTTTTAATATATTTATGTCTTTGTGTCAAAGGTGTATCTCTTGTAGACAGCATATTGATGGTTTTTTTTTTTTTTTTTTAATCCATTCCGTCACTCTCTTTGTCTTTATGGGTGTATTTAAGCCACTTACATTTGGGTATGATTATTGATAGGTATGAGTTTATTACTGTCATCTTGTGCTTTGTGTGTGTGTGTGTGGTGCTGACGTTTGCTTTGCTCCTGTTACTTTCCTGTGCTGAGTTCCGTTTGTTTGTGGATTTTCTTTTATTTTGTTATTATAGATCTTGTGTTTACTGAGTTTTTATGTTTTTCTTCTTTATTTTAATGAGTAGCTTTGTTAACTTCCTTTGTGGTTACCTTGAAAATTTGTGTGTGTGTGTGTGCGTGTGTGTGTGTGTGTGTGTGATCATCACCGTTATCTATTTCTAAAATATTTTCATCACCTCAAACATAAACTCTGTATGCATTAAGCAATAAGTCCCCATTCCCGCCCTCCCTCAGCCTCTGGTTACCACAAATCTACTTTCTGTCTCTAGGCACTTGCCTGTTGTAGATATTTCGTATTTAAAAACCCAAGAAGACCAGTTTCCTTCGTGTGGATTCTGACTTACGGTGACCCCACACGTGTCAGCGTAGGACTGTGCTCCAGAGGCTTTCAGGGGCTGGGTTTTGGCAGCAGATCGCCAGGGCTTCGTTCCGAGCTGCCTCTGGGTGGACTCAAACCTCAGACCTTTTGGTCAGCAGAGGAGAGCACTAACTGTTTGCCCCACCCAGACACCTATTTCATATAAACCACAAAACTAAACCCATTGCCTTCCAGTTGACTCTGACTCACAGCAACCCTACAGGACACAGTAGAACTGCCCCAAAGGGTTTCCGAGGCTGTGTCTTTACAGAAGCAGAGCGCCACATCTTTCTTCCACAGAGGTGCTGCTGAATTCCCAACGCCAGCCTTTCAGTTAGTAGCTGAGCACTTCAACCACTACACCACCAGGTTCCGTATTTCATATAAGTGGGGTCGTAAAACATTTGTCCTTTTGTGTCTGGCGTATTTCACTCAGTGTGATGTTGTCAAGGTTCATCCATGTCATAGTAGGTATCAGTACTTCTTTCCTTTTCATGGTTGAATAAAATCCCATTGCACAGATATACTTCATTTTGTTTATCCATTCATCTGTTGATGGACTCCTCCTCCTGCACTGATCAGGGCCTTCGATGAGACAGTTCCAGGATTGGCCATCCCCTGAGTTAGGAGTGCTGGTGGTGCTGCGATGGTTAAGCACTCAGCTGCTAATTGGAAGATTGGCAGTTCAAACCCACCAGCTGCTCCGTGGGAGAAAGACGTTCCACTCTGCTTCTGTAAAGATTTACAGCCCTGGAGACCCTATGGGGCAGTTCTACTCTGTCCTATGTGGTCACTATGAGTTGGAATTGACTGGATGGCAGCGGGTTTAATGGGAGTTAGGTAGTTAATAGACAGCTGAGCATTGTCCTTGACCTGCCACGCCACCAGAACCTTCCATGTGTAACTAAGAATCATACTTCTTTGCCTAGCCATTTTCAGAGTCACCGTAGCAGGGTGACTTTGTGCAAAGAAGTAGGAAGTATGAAAGTTGAGTGCAGATGTGGCTGCTGGGCGAGCAGCTAGGCTCACCCACAAGCAGAGGCTCTCACTCACACAGGCCTCCCTCATACTCCCGGTCTAGCAAGATTACACATCGTGTCAGGGACCACAGGAAAGTCAAAGTCACTGATGCTGAGGGTCTGCTGGGCCCTGGAGCAATTCCTCTTGGTACTTTGTACCTCAGTTTCTTCACAGAAGTTCCTTCTGGAACCCTCCTGCCCATACCCTAGAAAGACAAAGCCAATGTAGAATGTTGGAAGGGGAGGGCATCAGAGCCCACTGCTTTGAGGGATTTCCAATAGCATCTGTCGTTGATATAAATGAAGGTTATACTCTGACACACATGGAGTTGCCATGAGTTGGAATTGACTTGACAGCAGCTGGTTGGTTTTTATGTCCCAGATATTGCACACATATGTATAGCTATGGTTTATTAGACACGTCAGGTGATTCCAACTTGCAACCATGGTTGAGAACCAGTGCTAAGAGTGGAACAACAGAAAGGCAGGTGCGAACCACGGAGTAACACCGTGACAAAGGCATGGAGGCGTGCTTGGACTGGGGGTGTTTGGGATTGGCTGGGGTCTGCCATGCTCAGGGGGCACAGAGGACTTGCTCTGTGCAGCGAAGTCTCTTGTAAACACCCCACAGACAGAGAGCTGAGGGACAGAGAGGCTCAGAGGCCCCCTTCTTCAGAAGGGAGGGGGGTCTTCTTTTGGATTGGAAACCAAAGCTTGAGTGAAGTCACTGTGAAGCCCAAGACCATCTCTGATGGGCAGGGCAGAACCATCTATGCAGCTGTTAGCAAAACGAAGCAGGTCCCCACAACAGAACTGTCAGATTGTAACCATGTGTGCTGGCTTTAAGCAACCCTGGTGGCACAGTGATTAGGTGCTCAGCTGCTAACTGGAAGGTCAGTGGTTTGAACCTACCAGCCACTCCAAGGGAGAAAGATGTGGTGTCTTATTTATTAGTGCTGCTGGAACAGAAATGGAACAGAAATACAAGCAGATGTCTTTAACAAAGAAAAATTTATTCTCTCACAGTCTAGGAGACTAGAAGTCTGAATTCAGGGTGCCAGCAACAGGGGAAGGTTTTCTTTCTCTGTCGGCTCTGGAGGCAAGTCTTTGTCATCAATCTTCCCTGGTCGAGGCACTTCTCAGCACAGGAGTCCTGGGTCCAAAGGACGAGTTATTCTCCTGGCTCTTGTTTCTTGGTGGTATGAAGTCCCCCTCTCTCTCTGCTTGCTTCTCTCTTATATCTCCAGGAGATTGGCTTCAAACACAATATAATCCTGTAGATCAACATAACAGCCGCTCATCCCATCTCATTAAGATCATAGTGATAGGATTTACAGCACATAGCAAAATCACATCAGATGACAAAATGGTGGACAATCACACAACACTAGGAATCATGGCCTAGCCAAATCGATACACGTGTTTTGGGGGGATACAATTCAATCCATGAGATGTAGCAATGTGCTTCTGTAACACTTTTTGTTGTTGCTAGGTGCCGTCGAGTTGCTTCCGACTCAAAGCGACCCTACGTACAACAGAACTAAACACTGCCTGGTTCTGTGCCATCCTCACAATCGTTGCTATGCTTGAGTCCATTGTTGCAGCCACCATGTCAATCCATCTAATTGTGCGTCTTCTTCTCTTTCACTGACTCTCTACTTTATCAAGCATGATGTCTTTCTCCTGGGACTGGTGTGTTCTACTTGGAATGCACCATCATTTGAGGCTTTACAGGTGGTATCTCACTTGTTCTCTAACACATACATTCTAGCAAAAGGTCACATCCTGATTTCCCCTCCATGATGTAATACAGTCAAGAGGGAGAGAGCCAAACACTCTTAAGCCCTCCTGAGGTCTTTGGAAGTTTAAGTTCAAAAGTTATCTTTCATCTCAGCTTTTTTATTACCATCGGCTCCTCTCCTCCAAGGAACTGACCACACCTCTCCACCAGAGACTTCTACCATAGCACCTGTAAGACTTCGTATGTCTTACTCATTTTATTATACCTTAAACGTATGCATGTATGTACTCCCAGCAACTAGCTTCATAAATGTTGACTGAATAAAATAGAAAACAAATTAAAGGGATGTACTGAAGCAAATCAGAAACTTACTTGTCAACGTGTGTTGGAACCTGCAGGACTGGATCTGTGCAAAAAGACAACAACAAAGACATCATCAGACAGACTCTAAAACATCACAATTCCTAGAGGGTTTCCAGGACTGAGTCACAAGTGGTACCAATAACTTAGATTGACCTGCATGAGATAACGTAGGTGAAGTCACTTTAGAAAACACACACACGCACAAAGACACTTGTGATTGTTGTTGAGACCAATAGAGAATTGAGAGCAGAATGGAACTTGCAAATCATAGAAGGATGGACCAGTCATAGCCCATGATAGATAAGGTATGTCAAGCCATGGGTCACAGTGTCATTATCTGATCCATCAGGCCTTTGAAAACCTAAACCATCACTTTGTCAGATACCTGGAGTGGTACCAGATCTTCCCATTAGGAAAAGTAAAACTATGGCTTAAGGATCGATTTTGTTGTTGATGAGAATCTGACGGGATGGTAAATGGATACACCTGTTTTAGGCAGTAATATGGTGATCCTAAAGCCTTCAAGTGTTTATTTCCTTGGATTTATTCTATTCCTATGAAATCTAGTTTCAAAATAATACAAGATAAAGGAAACTACTTGTGTACAAAGATGCTCACAGTTGCATTATAAATGACCTAACTATTCAATAATATGGCTAATTTATAGAATGTCCACTTGGCAGAAAAGTAAGGCTTCTAAAAGGGCTTATTAGGCTTTAAAACGTACAAATCGTCATGCTATTATATTCAGAAAAAACAGTGTTCTAATGTAACAATGTACTATGTAATGTATTAATGAATTACTCTAACTATGGGGAAATTCTTCAGTGCACATAGAAAAAACTAGATGGAATGACAAAAGGTTTACTATAAGTTATCTTTGTCAGAAGTGAAGATATTTATTCTTTTCTGCATTTCTCAAAATTTCTACAAGAGTAGGCATTACTTTTTCAATTGAAAAAATGCTTTTTCTCAAAGTCAATTTTATATTTGCAGCAGTCAAAAATGGCAGAATTTCTCCCTCCCTAGATCTCCTGGGTACAAATCCAGGGGAAGTTCCTGATTCCTTGGGGAATGTGGCGTGCATGTGTGTGTGTGTGTGTGTGGGCACATCTACAATCCACAGGCATGAGGCTGCACAGTAATGAGGTATTTCCAATCATAGAAACTCTGTGGCTATACATCCAGATGGTATCAAGGCTGGGGGACAAGGATGGCAGACACTGTAATAAGACTGTATACAGAGTGCCAGGGTCCACCGGCTCTCCTCATGATGACAGACAGCTACCCAGTACTCCTGGCCCTCGGGATCCTCAGAGGAAGGAAAGTCTTTCAAGCTTTATCGTCTGTTGACTTTGCTTTAACAGCCCAGCTCCCACGTGATGGCATATAGTGTTCACAACAGCAGAAGCATGCTTGCCATATGTGGTCTGTGGGCAGTAAACAAACAATTCACTAAACCAAAAACATTTTAGGAAGCAGAGGAGGAACTAGCAGTCAGTAAGCTTAGGTTTTCTCTCCATTAATCACCTCTCAGCACACTCTCACAAACAGACTGATGCAAGAGACAGGAAACAAAGGCACACGACGAGCGTCCAACTGAAACAGACAAGGCAAAGTGCGATTACAACCCAGTTACCTCAGCACAGCCCTGAAGCATGCAAGCCAGGAAAAAGCAAGAATGCATATTCCAAAGAAAACACAGCAGTGAGGAAGGCATGCTGTTGATTCGATTCAGCCGCCCTAAAGTTATCACAGATAAAGACAGATGAAGAGGACACCGCCAAATTCTAGCAGTTCACCAGAAACAAGACATGGAGACCAGCATCACTTAGAATCCTGTTCATAGGCTCATCTTGGAGATACGTGTTTGCTCACTCACACAGACTTGTCTTCAGACATTGAGGGCTCAGGTTGAAAAATGTGCCCTGTACCAGAAAGGTTCCAGTAACAATACAGGACATTGCAGTAGAGAGGGAAGTTCCTGGAATGACTACACCTGTGTCTAAAAAAAAACAAAAACTGAAACCCATTAACGTCAAGTCGATTCTGACTCATAGTGACCCTATAGGACAGAGTAGAACTGCCCCATATGGTTTCCAAGGAATGCCTGGTGGATTGGAACTGCTGACCTTTTGGTTCGCAGCCACTACGCCACCACGTTTCTAAGAACCATGATTTTCTAGGCTTAAACCCAACAAATCAGACCCACTGCCACCGAATCGATTCTGACTCACAGAGACCCTGTAGGCCTAGGGTTTCTAAGGTTGTATCTTTTATGGAAACAGACTGCCACATCTTTCTCCTGTGTATCGGCTGGTGGGTTCGAACCGCCAACCTTTCAGTTAACAGCTGAGCGCTTAACCACAGTGCCACCAGGGCTCCTTTTGCTGGGCTTAGGAGAAGACAAACTCTAATAGGAAGACCTGCTGTTTGTCTTAGCCTTGCCATCCACTCAGTGAAGTAAGATACCTGGAATAAACTTCTGCAAAGTTGTAGGCCAGGTAAAAGCACAGCTATTAAGTCATTTCTCACAGAAACTTCCTGGCTTTTGAGGTTATGGTAACAATGACCTTGTCTGTAGATTTTTTTCCTTAAAGGGTCATTTCAATCTGAGATCTGCTTTAGCATACTACATTAAAAAAAAAAAAAAGTATGGGGGAAGAGATAAAACCAGAAATGGCAGACTGTTGACAACTGCTCAAGATGAGAAACGGGAGCATTAGGGAGTTATTTTATTATTACTCTACATATGCTTGAAATTTGCTGTAATAAAAAAGGTTGAAGATAAAAAATATTTGGAAAGCCAACAAAATAAAAGAAAAAAGGCATCATCTGAAACGTGCAATAAAAGCCAACATGAAAAAGTAACTGCTTTAGATTATAACAATGAGACCTGATATCAGACAAGATTCTTATTTAGGGAAAAAAAAAAAAGTTTTCAGCCATGTGAAAAGAAACACTGGTTTAACTGTCAGGCCATAAACAAATACTGCTGCAAAATACACCGCTCTATCTATATGGAGACTGATAAGGATAAAAGCCAATCTCATGTAGCTGTTTTACTTCCGGGGGGGGGGCGGGTGGCAGGGAAGAGGGTTACTTCGTAAGTGTAAAAATGGATGTTATTCAAGGTAAAGGTAGGATAATATAAGGTAAAGGTAAAGATATGAGAAGAGGGGGAATAAAAGCTAGAATCAATGTTTGCTCTCTCCAGGATTAACAAGGAAAGAAACAACCCTGCTCACTTCCCCCAGAACAGCCACTGGCCTCTCTCCATCCCCCTAGTGTGTCCTGCTCAGACCTGAACTGGCATGACCTTTAAACTTGGAGAAACCTGTAAGAATAGCTAGCCTGGATGAGGTTACAGGACACTGTTGGTACCACTTTGTGCTAATCTAACTCTCCTTTTAACCAGAGACAGAAATGACTCAAAATAGATTTTCCCGTCTTTCCTTTGTCCAAAATCATAAAGGTAAAAAAAATCTCTAGAGGTGGAGCCAAGATGGTGGAATAGACAGACGCTTCGGGCGAGCCCTCCTTATGACAAAGACCCAAAAAACCAAGAGAGGTGAGTATATTTACGACAAGCTAGGAGCCCTGAACATCAAAGGCAAGCTTAGAAAACGAACTGAAGGGCAGGGGAGGAAGAGACGGTTCAGAAGTGGAGAGGAGTTACTGGACCTGAACAGCAGGAGGCCCTCAGGCACCATTGCCGGAGCCGCAGCAGCGGTGGGCTGGTACTAGCCTTCAGCCGCAGTTTCCTCAGGGAGAAGCACCCAGACACAGAGCCTGCTCACACCTCTGGAACCTGAGAAGAATGGCACTGTCAGCAAAAGCTAAGTACTTGCGTATATTTTACTGTCCTCCCCACCCCCAAGCTGGCTTCAGCAGCTGACTTCCCTGGGCCTGAGATAGGCACTGTTGAGCACCTAGAGCCATCCTCCCAGCCTCGGAGAAGGAATAAATTTGCAATTGGGGGAAAAGATAATTTGCCAGCTCCACTAACGGGGGGAGCTCAGGACAGAAGCGGCTCCTGTCCAGCCATAAATGGTCTGTGGACTTTGAGCACCTTTCCCCTCTGCATGGACCTGTGTGGGCCTATTTCAGGAGAATAGGCCCTTGTTGGCAAACTTCAATCATTTCAGCTGTGCGGTGGAGAGGTGGGCGTTTGATGTTTGACATTGCTTTGCCTATTAAACAGGGTCCTCACCTACCCGCAGGAGCCTAAGGACTGGTAGCTCCACTCAGGTCACTCAGCCACCTGTGACAGGGGTCCAAGGGTAACTGGTACCTCCAAGTCGTTACAACCAAAAACACTGAGTGCCCATGGCCCATCTGCAGAGCCCACCCACCTGTACACTCTAGGGAATGGGGACATGCTTTCCTCAGAGACATGTGGGAGATGATTCTCAGTCCCCTGCCTTGTTCAGATTGTGACCTCCTGCTACAACCAGATACTGGTACCTACACCAATCACCCCTGCCCCTCTAATACTGTAGAACAGAGCCTGTACCACACACTTGATGATCAGCTACCTGGACACCTAAGCTGAATTCATACAAGAAAAGTGAATGGACTCCTAGACTGATACACCTGATAACAGCTCTAGCCATCTGGGGACAGGACATCAGAGCGCCAAAGGTGAAAAATCAAGATGCCTCACTCAAGCAACCCATTTGGGCATATCAAAACGAAACAAAGCAAGAAGCTACGACACAGTAAGTAGACATGAAATAAACTAATACAATAACTTATAGATGCCTCAGAGACAACAGTTGATATCAAGTCACATAAAGAAACAGACCATGATTGCTGCAACAAGCTCTCAAAATAAAGAATCAATGGATCTTCTAGATGAAAGTGCAATTCTGGAATTACCAGAGGCAGAATAAAAAGATTAATATACAGAACCCTTCAAGACATCAGGAAGGAAATGAGGCAATACGCAGAACAAGCCAAGGAAAACACAGATGAAGCTATTGAAGAAATTAAAAAGGTTATTCAGGAACATAATGAAAAATTTAACAAGCTGGAAAAATCATAGACAGCAATCAGAAATTCAGAAGATTGACAATAAAATTACAGAAGTAGACAACTCGATAGAAACTCAGAGGGGCAGAATTGAGCAAGTGGAGTGCAGAATTTCTGAACTTGAAGATAAAGCACTTGGCCCTAATATATTTGAAGAAAAATCAGATAAAAGAATTTTAAAAAATGAAGAAAACTTAAGAATCATGTGGGACTCTATCAAGAGAAATAACCTACGAGTGATTGGAGAACCAGAACAGGGAGGGGTAGCAGAAAATACAGAGAGAATTGTTGAAAATTTGTTGGCAGAAAGCGTCCCTGATATTGTGAAAGATGAGAAGATATCTATCCAAGATGCTCATTGAACTCCTCCACATAAGGTAGATGTTAAAAGAAGGTCACCAAGACATATTATAATCAAACTTACCAAAACTAAAGATAAAGAGACAATTATAAGAGCAGTGAGAGATAAACGAAAAGTCACCTACAAAAGAGAGCCAATAAGAACAAGCTCAGACTACTCGGCAGAAACCATGCAGGCAAGAAGGCAATGGGATGACATATTTAAAAAAAAATTGAAGGAAAAAAATTGCCTGCCAAGAATCATATATCCATTAAAGCTGTCTCTGAAATATGAAGGTGAAATTAAGACATTTCCAGATAAACACAAGTTGAGGGAATTTGTAAAAACCAAACCAAAACTACAAGAAATACTAAAGGGACTTCTTTGGTTAGAAAATCAATAATATCAAGACTAGAACACTGGGCAGAGCCACCAGAAGTCAACCCAGACAGGGAAATCCAAAGAAACAAAGCAAGAGTATTAAAAAAAAAAAAAAAATGCCCAAAACAGGGTAACAGCAATGTTATTGTAAAAAAGAAGGCAACATTAAAATAATAAAGAGGGACTAAGAAATGTAATTATACACCTTCCATATGGATAGGAAGATACAGTGATACAAAGAAATAAAAGTTAGTTTTAAATTTAGAAAAATAGGGGTAAATAATAAGGTAACCACAAAGGAGACAAACTATCCTACTCATCAAAATAAAACACAAGGAAAAAGGAGACTCAGCAGAAACAAAATCAACAACAACAAATACGATGAAATGACAATATGTAAAGAAAACCTACTCAGCACATAAAATCAAGTAGAAAAAAGAAACTGTCAACACACAAAAAAAGACATCGAAATGATAGCACTAATTTCATACCTATCCATAATTACCCTGAACGTAAATGGACTAAAGGCACCAATAAAGAGACAGAGAGTGGCAGAATGGATTAAAAAACAAGATCCGTCTATATGCTGCCTATAAGAGACACACCTTAGACTTAGAGACACAAACTAAAACTCAAGGGATGGAAAAAAATATATCAAGCAAACAACAATCAAAAAAGAGCAGGAGTGGCAATATTAATTTCTGACAAAATAGACTTTAAAGTTAAATCCATCAGAAAGGATAAGGAAGGACACTATATAATGATTAAAGGGACAATACACCAAGAAGATATAACCAGATTAAATATTTATGCACCCAATGACAGGGCTGCAAGATACATAAAACAAACTATCAGTGTTGAAAGTGAGATAGACAGCTCCACAATAATAGTAGGAGACTTCAACACACCACTTTCGGTGAAGGACAGGATATCCAGAAAGAAGCTCAATAAAGACATGGAAGATCTAAATGCCACAATCAACCAACTTGACCTCGTAGACGTATACAGAACACTCCACCCAACAGCAACCAAGCATACTTTCTTTTCTAGTGCACATGGAACATTCTCTCAAATAGACCACATATTAGGTCATAAAACAAGCCTTAGCAGAATACAAAACATTGAAATATTACAAAGCATCTTCTCTGACCATCAGGCCATAAAAGTGGAAATCAACAACAGGAAAAGCAGGGAAAAGAAATCAAACACTTGGAAACTGAACAATACCCTGCTCAAAAAAGACTGGATCATAGAAGACATTAAGGATGGAATAAAGAAATTCATAGGATCCAATGAGAATGAAAACACTTCCTATCAGAATCTTTGGGACACAGCAAAAGCGGTGCTCAGAGGCCCAGTTATATCAATAAATGCCCACTGACATTTTTGACATTGTCCATATCTTGGTTATCCAGTGCTGCTGTAACAGAAATACCACAAGTGGATGGCTTTAACAAAGAGAAATTTATTCTCTCACAGTCTATTAGGCTATAAGTCCAGCTTCAGGGGGAGGCTTTTTCTCTCTGTCAGTTCTGGAGCAAGGTCCTTGTCATTATTCTTCCCCTTGTTCGAGGAGCTTCTCAGCTCAAGAATCTTGGGCCCAACGTGTGTGCTTTGCTTTCACATTGCCTTCCTGGTGGTGTGAGGCCCCCCATGTCTCTCTGCTCACTTCTCTCTTTTATATCTCAAAAGAGATTGGCTTAAAACTCAATCTAATCTTGTAGGCCTCATCAATATAACTGCCAGTAATCCATCTCATTAACATCACAGCGATAGGATTTATAACACAGGAAAATATATCAAATGATAAAATGGTGGACAATCACACAATACTGGGAACCACGGCCTAACCAAGTTGACACGTATTTTGGGGGACAAAATACGTGACATCCATGTAGTTTTATTGGTAATGCAACTCAAGTGCCTCCTTCTTTGCAAGGGTCTGCTTCTAGCATTCAGAGGGAAAGTGGACATTTCCTTCCTTAGTCATCTCCCCAGAGCTACTCCTTGGAGTCTCTCTCATCATTCCTGGACCTGCTGTGATTCCAGCTTGCTTAGCTGGTCACTGTCACTGTTCCCTTGACAGGATGCTGTTCCCTGTCTGTGGGCAACAGAGGAGAGCTGGTGGGAGCCAGCTGTCCTTCCCATGTATGGCTCTGCCACCTTAATTTCTGTCAGGGCTGCTGCACTTGTATGAATTGCGTGCTTCGTAACTCTGAGCACCAATCATACTTGTAATAGTTATAAATTAGTATATTTAAGTTGATAACTTCCGGGCAAATGGTAGTAACATGTCTGGAAGAAGGGGCTAGTTTTTCTAAGCTACACAGAAATGCCATTTGGATTAGGGGTGGGGCTGGGAGAATATAAAGCTGTTATGTTAAAAAAAAAAAAAATTTTTTTTTTTTTTTTTTGTTACATAGGACTTTTTCCCGTAGCCCAAGGGGAAGGAATGCCTCCCCCAGCTGGTAACAGTATTTCTCCTTCGTTTGCTCCTACTCTCCTCCAAACTCCTGATTCTGTGAGGTTGCTGATTACAGGACACAGCCCCACCCTAACCACAAGGGTAGACACATGACCCACAGCTGACCAATCCCCTTGGCCACAGTGGTTGGGCCAAAAGCTGGCCTGGTGACTCAGGCTGGACCAATCATAGTTGTTCCTTGGGATTTATATGTACGGAGACAAAAAGAAAGTCTCTAGTCCGGAGCCTCTAAATTTGTCTGAATTAACTGAAATAAATGTGAAGGTGCCTGTGGCTGTGTCTCCACCTTGTGGAGGAAGTCTGTCTGCTGTAGGAGAGACTGAGAACACCACACAGAGAAAGAGATGAAGGAGAGAGGGACCTGAAGACAACGTTTGTATCCCTGATCTAGTTAAACTACAGACCAGCTCCATCTTTGCCCTTCCCTGTCACATGAGCCCCAAACACCCATTTTCCTTAAGCTATTTTAGGTTTGATTTCAGTTGACAACAAACAAAAGAAGTCTGTGTAAATAGAACCGTCTTCAGAAAATCCCACCCTTACCCACAGGAATTGGCCTTAGTCATGCCCGCAGCCTCCTTCCCTACCCCCTGCAGTCCATTTCTCACCATGTGTGAGTCATTGGATGAGATGATTCCCTGGGAACATTAGCAGGATGGTCCAGTCAGGCTTGTTGACACCCAATTTGTGGCGGGAGAGGGGGCTCGGGAACTCCATCCCACACCAGTGATACGGGACCCGGAAACGCGTTCCCAATCACAGGACATCCCACTGGCGTGATCTCTGTGTTTATAAGCCCCAAAGTACCACCAGGTGCCTGTTGGGCAAAACCACACACGTAGATCTCACAATGGTAACCAGAATTTGCAGAAATAGTGCAGTCAATGCCTGTAAGCAGAAAAATGGAATTTTTTCACGGTTTAATTTTCAAGGTTCCTTCTCTTCACATATCCAGTTAGTTGCGTATGTTATTCTGCAGAACAGTATTCGGTTTCCTTCAAACTTCAAATTCCAGCTCCTTTGACATTTGTGCCTCTTTAGGGTTGGGGCCAGAGAAAAGGGCTCACTGCTGGGTCTTCTCTCCCTGAATGGTGTTCCCTCCACTGTCCCAGAAAGAAACGTTGAAATTTCTCCTCTTATAATGACTTTTTAAAAAATAATATTTTATTGTGTTTCCAGTGACAGTTTGCATAGGAAATTTGTTTCCCATTTGACAATTTCCATAGAGATTGTTCATTGACATTAAATTTTTCACGGTATGTCAACAGTCTCTTCCATTGGGTTCTGATTGTTTTGTTTCCAGTGCCTTAATTTCCCTGCTCCCCTTATCTCCTCATCTTTGCTTTGCAGTAATTGTTGACCTTTTGGTCTCATACAGATGTTTGTTTTTTTTACTGGAGCACTGTATTCATGGGTAAGGTAATATCTTTTTTTGTGTGTGCCAATCGGCTATTTTGCTAAAAGGTGACCTCAAGGGATAGTTTCAGTTCCAGGTTTAAAGGGTATCTCAGGGCAATAGTCTCAGGGTGTCCCCTAGCCTCACCTGGTCCAGCAAGCATGGACTTTTTAAGAATTTGGGTCTTGTTCTGAATTTTTCTCTCATTCTATCAGGGTCCATCTATTGTGGCCCTGATCAGAATGGTTGATAGTTGTTGTCAGGCACCATCTAGTTCTTCTGGTCTCAGGGTAGATGAGACTGTGGTTCGTGGAGGCTATTATTTCTTCTCGGAGATTTGGTTTCTTTCTTTCTTTTGTTCCTGGTGAGTAGAGACCAATAGTTGAATCTTGGATGACTGTCCAAAACTTTTAAGACCCTAGACACTACTCACCTCACTAGGCTGCAGAACATGAACGTTGTGAACTATATTATGCCAGTTGAGTTGTTCCATGGGTCTTGAACGTTCAAACCCAGAAAACCAACCTCTCAAGGTGTTTGATTATGTCTAAGAAGTGTCTGTAACCTCTTATAATGACTCTTAATGAATTCTTAGGAAGGGCTCTTCTCTTTCCATTTCCATCTGAGGAAAAGGAACTCATTTTTCCAGTCCCATTGGTCCCTCCCTCCCCCGCCAGTCCCATTGTTTTTAGTGACTGCACAGTATTCCTTTGAGTGGATTGCCATAATTTTCTTAACCATTTCCCTACTATTGAACATTGGATAATTTTCGATTTTCAGCTCACAAAAATAACACTGTGATGAACACATTTGAGTATAAACTTTTTCCATGTTATTCCCAGAAATAGATTTACCAAGGCAAAGGGAAAGACTTTCAGTACATGCTTTTTTGGGACACTAAAAAAAAAAAACCCCAAAGATGCAAACAAGAGTCCCAACTGAGGAAAAATGAAAAAGAAATAGATGGAGTGTTCAACGCCTCAAGCAAAATAGTAGTAGGCAGGGTAAGTGACCAGAAAGCCAACTCCTCCACTGCGTTGGACTGATGTTAGACATTCTATAACCAAAGTAGCTCAATCAGAGAAGTGTGTGGCTTTTCATTTTTTCCAAATGGCAAATGTTTCTGTCTCCTTTGACAACACTAACTGAACACCAGAAGCTGGGGACGTGAACCTCCCTTTCCAAAATGTAAGTTTCAAGTAGGGTTAACATGCAATGTTATATCTGAGGTTTTGAAATTATCATCTCTTTCTCTCTGCTTTCCACAGCCACCTCCAGCCTGCTCTGGGCTTCCTTTTAGCCGAATGAGGGAGCAGCCTCCTTGCTGGCCTTCTGCCTCCAACTTTGCCTCAATTTACCCCATTATGAATTTTCTTAAATGTTTACTTCAATATTTCACATCTCTGAACACACATTTATTATAAAACTATTACAGTGGTTTTTCCCCTAGGAGTTTTCAGCAGCCTGGACGAAGGCACGAGGCTGGTGCCTTAGTTTGGATTCCCCCCAAAATACACCCTCAGATAATGATTTGGGAGCAAGCAGTTTATTTGGAAGGAGATCCCAGAAGGCACTGTGAGGGTCCAGGGAAGTGACAGGAAAGAAGAAAAGCCAATGAAGTATGAGTTCACCAGGAGCCTACCCCAGGGGCAACTGGAATGCCAGCCTACTGGGGATCCTCTGAGGGACTGTGGAGCACATGTCTGAAGTGAGGAGGCTGGGGAGTTCATCCATCAACTCCCATCTCTAATTGGTTCAAGGTTGCTCCTGGGGCGACTTCTAGCCTGTCTCTCCTTGTGGCCAGAAAATGTCTTCAGGAGGGGAGACTAGGGGTATGTGCAGGTACCATCTGTAGGAGACCCCTGGGAGGCTGAGGGGCATGGGGGGGCTCCAACAGCTTCTCTACAGCTCTCTAGAAATAGATCTATAAATCTATCTATATCTTTCTTTATAAAGAGAAATTTATAGATCTATTATCTTGAGAGGGAAACCCTGGTGGCGTAGTGTTTAAGTGCTACGGCTGCTAACCAAAGGGTCCGCAGTTCAAATCCACCAGACGGTCCTTGGAAACTCTATGGGGCAGTTCTACTCTGTCCTACAGGGTAGTTATGAGTCAGAATCAACTCGACAGCACTGGGCTGGTTTTAGGCTTGGTATCTTGACAGAGATATCTATATCTATCTATCTGCACACATACATACATGGTTTTTTAAACAAAAATGAGTTCTTACCATGTTTACTGATTTTTTTTTTTTTCCACTTTACTCTTGAGCCAAGCTATGAGAATTACCGGAACTAGCAGGAGCTTCTCAAACCACTGGCCAGGCCTGGACCCGAGGAGGAGCTCATGTGGACTGAGACCACAGCCATGGAGCCTGGGCCAGAGCTAGGTGAACTTAGACAAGTTATTCAACCTCTTTGAGCCTCAGTTTAGCCATCTGCAAAATAAGGAATAAATGTCTACACAGTGCCTTGCTCACAGGTGGGAGATGCTCAATAAACAGTAGCCGTGATTACGGTGTGGATCTGAAGAAATTGTTTAAGGGAACAGAGGGGTGGGGTAGGGAGAGCCTGATCCTGTGTCATCATCTTCGCACCTCCCCCTTTCCCACAATCCCCAGGTCTACCTGGAGAGTCACCAGGAGCCTGAGGAGGAGGAAGAGCTGGAGATCCAGGAGGAGGGGCCTCTGGTGGTCCACCACCACTACTTGCCCTGCCCGCTGCCCACCCTGGGCCCTCTGCTGCCCTGGCCAGCCCCTCTCCTACCCCCTCCCCCATGGCAGTCCCACCTGCAGGCCACCCCCAAGATTCAGCCCCGTACTCCTGCCCCCAGGAAGAGGGAGGCGTAAGTGAGCCTGGGGTCTGTATGCTGCCAGGGCCCTGCTCTGGGGTGGGGCTAGAAGAGCTCATCAGGGTTTGGGGGTGGGTGGAGATGCTCATGGATGAAATCCCCGAGGCCACCCCTGGACCTCTGATAGGGTCCTTCATCTCCCCCATCACAGGAGAGCTGTGCCCCTGCCCCCACCCCCCAGCACCACTGGGACTGTGGGTGTAGATGTGCTCCCGGCTTCAGGTAGGGGACCGGGTGGGTAGGCGGTGGGGTGCAGGCCTAGAGTGGATCACGAGACCAGAGAGGCCAGATGCCATGGCGGTGGGGCAGGGGGAAGTGCCTACCTCACCATGGGGTCCACTGAGGCAGGAGGGAGAAAAGGTGAGGGTGCTGTGTCTCCTCCAGATTACTATGACGCTGAGAGCCTGCCATGAGGATGGATGCTGGCCCTGGACCTGTGCCAGCTTCGTCAGAGGGTGGAAGGCACCCTGGGCCTCCATGTGCCTGTGGCCTGTGCTTCCGCCCTGAACCCACCCGCCCTCTCCTCCAGCGAAATCAGCCCCCCCTGCACCTCACTGCGATCCTTAGCAGACTGACCTTGGCTCTGGGATGAGAGCCTTCTAGACCACCACCCAGGGCCTGGCAGCCACACAAAAGCCCAACTCTGCCCCACTGGTTCCTGTCTAGAAGAGGGGAGGCCTGGGAACCAGTGCCCTACCCTTAGTTTCGTTCCTTACCCCACGCTCTGCGCTGACAAAGCTCAGGGTCTCCTGTTGGCCTAAGAATGGGAGGGGGGCAGGGTACCACTTCTGTTTTCCACAGCTTTTGAAGGCCTAGAGTGATGGGTAGAGGGGCTCATAGCAAGTGGGGAGAAGCCTGGCTGGGGATGGCCCTGGGGCTGAGCCAGCTCCCTTGGCGCCCTGCCCCCACCCCAGGAAGCTGGCATTGTTGGCAGAACAGAGAGCTCAGAGCTATGTCCTACTCCAACCTAGAGTGCCTGAGGTCCTGGAAGCTGAGTGGGAACAGAGCAGCTCTCTGCCCCATCGGGCCAGGGTGCCTTTCCCCCACCCTCCCTCAGGGAAAAGAGTCACTCAGGGCTAAATGGGTGGGGAGGGCTCTGGTGCCTGTGCTGGACAACAGGGGGCCTCCCCAGAGCCTGGGCTGACTGAGGCTCTGGTAGAGCCCCTGTGAAGGAAGGGGTGGGAGGAAAGCCGAGGGAGATAAATCCACCCCTACTGGTGTTGGGTATTATCCCAGAATAAGACATTGAGGGCACACAATTAAGTCCAGGTGTTAGTATTCAGACTAGGAAAGGAAATGTCCCCAAAGTTGCTGTTAGTCATGCATTTCTTCAGCCAGGGCTGGCCACAACCCTTAGGAAGCGCACTGAGGTCCAGAGGCCACCACCATGGCCATGGCCCTGCCACTCATGCTGGCGGTGTCCGGTAGGCCCTTTGCAGCCTTTGCCAGGCTTCTTGTACCCCATAGGCACCTGTCCTCTTCTGGTGCTGGTGCTGTCTGAAGAAACGCAGCAGGACAGACGTCACAAACAGGAACAGCAGCACTGACACGACCGTGATGATGATGACCATCTGGTTGTTCTGTTCAAGGCCTGGGGAGGAGGGAGCAGTAGCCTTAGAAGTCTCTGGTCCCAGGAGATCAACCTGTCCCCAACCTGCCCACTCATCCATGCTGCAGTCACCCTGTGTACAGAGAGGAACGGTGCATGATGTCTGCCCCAAAAGTATCATCTAGAAGAGTGTGCTGGGGTCAGGACCACCAGCCAGGCCTCTGTCAGACTGTGAGGACAGATGTGTACCTGTCGCCAGCCCTGGGGCTAGCATGTGGTTACTGGACACCATGGCCTGGAGGGTGGTGTGATCCAGACCAAGTCTTCCTTGGGCAGAGCTGAGTGAGTTTCATGCCAAGTCCCCCAAAGACAGCAAGCAACTCAGCTGCCCAGAATCACAGGACAGCAGAGTTACAGGGGACCTTGGAAGTTAGCCGGGCCAACTCATTGTCAAGAGGAGCCAAGGCCAGAACGAGGAGAATGACTTGGTCAAGGTCTAATTAGCAGTTGTCACAGAGTCAACTTTGGCTCAGGACGACCCCACGTGTGCTACAGTAGAGCTGCGCTCCACAGGGTTTTCAGTGGCTGAGTTTTTGGAAGTAGGCGTTTCTTCTGAGATGCCACTGGATGGACTTGAACTTCGAACCTTTTGGTTAACAGCTGAGCATCTTAACTGCACTACCCAGGGACTCTTGGTCGAGTTCACCCAGCTTGGCAAAGGCCAAGCAACTAGTCTAGCTCTCCTAGAATAGCTTGGCCTCTGGAACAGCCAGGGTCCAAGTTGGGGAGTTGGGAGAGAGCTTCGGGGAACAGGAAGAGGAAGGGAAAGCTCTGGAGTTAAATGTGGAGATGCTGGTTTCTGCCTCCCGAGCCAGCAGAGAGCAGGGCAGGGATTTTCCCCTAAAGGGCTGGGAGTGGTTGCCCTCTCCAGGCCCCTTGGCTCCCACTCACCATAGACCTCCAATGCCTGGGGCTCCGAGACACTGCTAATGATGCCGCCGCCGAGAGAGCGCAGGTCCAGCTCCGCCCGGCACAAGAAGTTGTGGTGGCCGTCCTCCCAGTGAGCTGTGACATTCCGTATGGCTACGGCTTCTTCGGGGGCAGCTGTTGCCTGCTCAAAGGTCTGGTTGTGCAGCATTTCATTGCCACGGAGCAGGGTGAGGGTAAGACTCCTGAGGGGTGCCACAGTGGGCACCTTGCACTCAATGATGAAGGATTGCCCCATGGCCACCCGGGTGGGCCGCAGCTTCAGCATCACCTGCTTTGGAGGGTCTGTGGGGAGAAATGAAGGGAGTCAGGTCAGGGTTGGGGTGCAGTCCCAGCAACCCCCGCGAGACCAGGGCCAGCCCTGCCACCGGGGCATTCTCTGATCCCTGGCTGGACTTGGTGGAAGGAAGAGGGCTGGGGCCTGTCTGCTCTGCAGTGCAGGGAAAGGAAGAAGGAAGCAGTGCAGGTAAAGAATATACTTGATGGTGGCTTTTCTGACATAATGGCTTCGGGAATGAACAAAACGGAGGTGCTCAGGCATCTACAAAGAGAAGGTCCAGAAATTGTACAGCCAACTGGGAAGATATGAAAGTTTGGATCTGTCTCCCTCCCCTCGAGGAATTAAATAGAATGTTCAAAAATGAAACAATTGAGTAATTATGTTGAGAAAGACTTGGAGGGAAGAGCTGCTGGAATTAGTAGGTGAATGGTGAAGTTTTTCACTCAAGACGCGGGGGCTGGAGTTAGACCGGTCATTGTTTCACAAGATCGGGTTCATAACTGCCATGATTCCTTATTAAATAGGGCACCTGGTGGTACTGTGGATTCCTTTTTGAACTAGAATACTCTGCCTCCACTCACCCCCCTGCCCCCACCCCAGGATAATATGTTAGATTTAGGACATCTTTCTCTTCATCTGATCTACTGATGTTGGAATGGGGAGGACCCAAGTGATACCCTTAGTGCCAAGATAATTGAGAGAATCCTGGCCTTATCTGGAGGGTTTTCAGGGGTCACGGGTGGGTGCGTGTGTGACAGTCACACGTTTCCCAAGGGCCCACAAGGGGAAGATAAAAATACCGGGTGAGACCTCAGCTGCTTTGGGGTAAGGGGCCATTGAAGGGCTGGCCCAGCTGTCTGGATGATGCCCCACTGCTGGGGTGGGTGGCCTGGGCTGCTCTGTTGATGGAGCTGGTACTGATCTGGGAGGAGACTGTGAACACTGTGTTGGGGAACAACGTTTCAATTTGTGTACATCTTGGTTAGACCCTGGTGGTATCGTGAGTGGTTAAGAGCTATGGCTGCTAACCAAAAGGTGGCAGTTTGAATCCACCAGGAACTCTGTGGAAACCCTGTGGGGCAGTTCTACTCTGTCCTGTAGGGTTGCTATGAGTCAGAATCGACCTGACAGCAACAGGTTTGGTTTTGGTTTGGATTAGATTGTCCTCCTCTGAGCAAGACTCAAGTGTCGGTGGCCTGCTCCTGAGATGCCAGCAGGCTCAGGGACGCCCGTAAAGAGTGTGAGCAGACTCTGAGCCACCTTGTCTGGGTCCTACTCCTTGTCACCCTGGGAGCTCAGGGAGGCCAGGGCCATGAGGACAGTGCCCAGGGGCAGTGACAGAGAGCAGCTTTGCCTACATTCAATAGACAAGATTCTGCCCTGTGGCAGAGGAGGACCCCAGAGTGCAGCCACTCACGATACACGCTGACAGTGGCATTCTTGGACAGCTGCTGCCCTGAGCAGGTGAAGTAGCATTCGAGGCTTGTGTCCTGGGAGATGTTTGAGACCAAGAACCGCTTCCACTGAGGCTGATCATCCAGTACAGTCTTGGTTAGGCTGGTCTCCAGACCCCCCAATTGTGGCTGGGAACAGTCTGTGCTGCAGTTGACCTCCAAGGACCCATTGGGCTCAGCCACCACCTGCTCTGGTGACATGTATACGACAAATGCTTCCTCACCAGACCCTGGAAGACCAAAAACACTGGTCAGTGTCCGCCTGGCAAGGTGTGCCTGCTGTCCTGCTCAGTGGAGCTGCGCATAGCTGGCGCTCTGGATCAAGGGTCAGGGGCCCAAGAAGAAACCCCAGGGTTGGCCCACCCTGTTCAGGCCTTGCCATCCCATGTCTAGACAGAGGGAGTCGCCTCCCAGGGCATGATGGAGGTTTCCTTCACATGCCTGGAGGCCCAGTGGAAAAGCGGTTTCATTTTCGATTTGTCCACAGCCAGCAGGGCAGTGCCCTCTGCTGCCCCTCCTTCTGCCCTAGGCCGTGTCTGACAGGCAGATAGGGGTCTCTCTTCACCTTTCCCTGAACCCCAATGTCCCTTCACTTCCTGAGACCCCACCCAGCCCACAATTCAGCCTCAACCTGCCACATCCGTACGCCACAAAACTACAGGCCTGTCCAGCCTGGTATCCAAAAGGCCACGACCTCCCACATGCTATACAGGCCTGTGGGAAGAGGAAGCCAGGCTGGCCCAGCGTCCTGTACCCATGGCGTCACAGCCTTTGTGTACAAGGCCTGAGTGACTTTGAAGCTGAGACCCCTGGTCCCAACTCAAGGCTATGGGAGTGGGGCAGCCCCATTGAGCCCCTGTCCACCCCACCTTCTGGGCTGGCATGTGCCGCGTCAGGAACCCCAGGCACCCACTCACCTGGGCAGCAGAGCAGGGTGAGAAGGACTATGGGCAGGCCCCAGTACCTAAAGGGGGACATTTCGGGAGGCCTTTGCGGTCTCACAGGGAACAGCCGAGGGCGGTCCAGGGAGAGACCGAGGGCGTAGATCAGGAGTGGCTTCTGGGAGCTGCAGCCCCAAATCTCTAGCATTCTTCAAGCTGATGACCGCATTTCCTCTCTTTATCTGAGTGGTCTTCAGAAGCCAAGTGCACCAGCCGCCTCCCAGCACTCCAGGCCACTGAGAATCCGGGCAGAGGAAGCTGGGGAGGAGCAGATAAGCAACAGAATACAGTTCCTTCCGGCATGCCCCCTGAGCAGAAGGCGGGGTGAATGACAGGGCACGTGTCTGTCAAGCTTGTGCATGTGTGCATGATGTATGCGCACACAGGTCTCAGGGGCATCGTGTGTGCCTTTGTGCGTGCATGTAGGAGAAGGAAACCTTCAACCTCAGGTCCGGGGACCCCCCCATCCCACAGGACACATGTTTGGAGTTACCTCCAGGCGTAGAATATCTGAGGTCAGGGCTTGATCATAGCTAGGGTGCAGAGGCAGGAAACCTAGACAGGAATTGAGATTCTCCAGCTAAATGCCCAGCACAATGCAACATAAACATCCAACTGTAGATCATCAGGGAAAAGGAACTAACCAAAAACCAAACCCATTGCCTTCAAGCTGATTCTGACTCAGCGACCCTATAGGACAGAGTAGAACTGCCCAGTAGGGTTTCCAAGGCTGTAATCTTTACAGAAGCTGACTGCCACATCTTTTCTCCCAGGGACTGGCTGGTGGGTTCGAAACGATGACTTTCCGGTTAACAGCTGAGTGCTTAACTGCTGTGCCACCGGGGTCCCTTTTGTTAGGCAAAAGAAGGTACTATTTAATCAATGATTCTGGATCCATTGGTTAACATATGGGAAAAAAGGGGAAAATGTACCCATACCTCACACCAAATGTAGAAATCAATTCCATCTAGGCTAAAGATTTATCTGCGAAATTAAAAAAAAAAAAGCCTTTAGAAGAAAATATGGGAGAGTATTGTTATGTCTGTAGGGTGGGGAAGAATTTCTTACATAAGACTCCAAAATCAGTATAAATGAAATAAACAATTGATAACTTTGGCTCCATTAAAGACATCAATATTTCAAAGAAAAGGAAACATACCTGAACAAGTGAAAAGATGCTTAAATCCAATTACAGGAAAATTCAAATTGAAAATACAATGGGATACCACTTTATAACTACTAGATTGGCAAAAGTTAGGAATTCTGACAAAACCAGTTTTTAGAGAGGTTGTATGTCAATAGGAGCTTTTTTTTTTTATAACCAGATGTTACTATTTATTGAGATCTTATTATGACCAGCTACTATTTGCTATGTGCTTTATGTACATACATACATTCTCATAACAACTCAGTGAGGTATATACAATTACTCCCATTTTATAGACGATAAAACTGAGGCACAGAGAATTTAACTTTCTCAAAGTCACAGTTTTTTTAAAAAAAATTATTGTGCTTTAAGTGAAAGTTTACAAATCAAGTCAGTCTCTCATACAAAAACTTATGTACACCTTGCTACATACTCGCAATTGCTCTCCCCCTAATGAGACAGCCTGCTCCCTCCCTCCAGTCTCTCTTTTCCTGTCCATTTCACCAGCTTCTAACCCCCTCTACCCTCTCATCTCCCTTCCAGGGAGGAGATGCCAACATGGTCTCAAGCATCCACCTGATCCAAGAAGCTCACTCCTCACCAGCATCCTTCTCCATCCCATTGTCCAGTCCAATCCCTGTCTAAAGAGATAGCCTTGGGAATAGTTCCTGTCCTGGGCCAACAGAAGGTCTGGGGACCATGACCAGCAGGGTCCTTCTAGTCTCAGTCAGGCCATTAACTCTGGTCTTTTTACAAGAATTTGAGGGTCTGCATCTTTTTTTTTTTTTTATCCCACTGCTCTCCCGCTCCCTCAGGGGTTCTCTATTGTGTTACCTGTAAGGGCAGTCATTGGTTGTAGCCGGGCACCATCTAGTTCTTCTGGTCTCAGGCTGATGTAGTCTCTGGTTTTTGTGGCCCTTTCTGTCTCTTGGGCTCGTAATTGCCTTGTGTCCTTGGTGTTCTTCATTCTCCTTTGATCCAGGTGGGTTAAGACCAATTGATGCATCTCAGATGGCTGCTTGCTAGCGTTTAAGACCCCAGATGCCACTCTCCAAGTGGGTTGCAGAATGTTTTCTTAATAGATTTTATTATGCCAATTGACTTAGATGTCCCCTGAAACCATGGTCCCCAAACTCCTGCCCCTGCTACGCTGGCCTTCGAAGCATTCAGTTTATTCAAGAAACTTCTTTGCTTTTGGTTTACTCCAGTTGTGCTGACCTTGCCTGTAGTGTGTTGTCTTTCCCATCACCTAAAGTAGTTCTTATCTACTATCTAATTAGTGAATACCCCTCTCCCACCCTCCGTCCCTCCCCCGTCTCGTAACCACAAAAGAATGTTTTCTTCTCAGTTTAAACTGTTTCTCCAGTTATTATAATACTGGTCTTATATAATATTTGTCCTTTTGCAAGTGATTAATTGCACTGAGCATAATGCCTTCCAGATTCTTCCATGTTATGAAATGTTTCACAGATTCATCACTATTATTTATCAATATGTAGTATTCTATTGTGTGAATATACCATAATTTATCCATTCATGTGTTGACGGACACCTTGGTTGCTTCCATCTCTTTGCCATTGTAAGCAGTGCTGCAGTGAACATGGGTGTGCATATATCTGTTCATGTAAAGGCTCTTATTTCTCTAGGACATATTCTAAGGAGTGGGATTGCTGAATCGTATGGTATTCTATTTCTAGCTTTTTAAGGAAGCGCCAAATCGATTTCCAAAGTGATTGTACCATTTGACATTCCCACCAGCAGTGTAGAAGTGTTCCAATCTCTCCACAGCCTCTCCAACATTTATTATTTTGTATTTTTTGGATTAATGCCAGCCTTGTTGGAGTGAGATGAAGTCTCATTGTAGTTTTGATTTGCATTTCTCTAATGGCTAATGATCGTGAGCATTTCCTCAGGTATCTCTTAGCTACCGGAACGTCTTCTTTAGTGAAGTGTCTGTTCATATCTTTTGTCCATTTTTAAATTGGGTTATTTGTCTTTTTGTAGTTGAGCCTTTGCAGTATCATGTAGATTTTAGAGATCAGGCGCTGACTGGAAATTTCATAGCCAAAAACTTTTTCCCATTCTGTAGGTCATCTTTTTACTCTTTTGGTGAAATCTTTGGATGAGCATAGGTGTTTGATTTTTAGGAGCTCCCAGTTATCTGGTTTTTCTTCTGCATTGTTAGTAATGTTTTGTATACTGTTTATGCCATGTATTAGGGCTCCTAACGTTGTCCCCATTTTTTCTTCCATGGTCTTTATCATTTTAGATTTTATATTTAGGTCTTTGATCCATTTTGAGCTCGTTTTTGTGCATGGAGTGAGGCATGGGTCTTGTTTCATTTTTTTGCAGGGGAATATCCAGTTATGCCAGCACCATTTGTGAAAAAGACTGTCTTTTCCCTATTTAACTGCTTTGGGGCCTTTGTGAAATATCAACTGCTTCATGGATGGATTTATGTCTGGATTCTTAATTCTGTTCCATTGGTCTATGTATCTGTTGTCGTACCAGTGCCAGGCTGTTTTGACTACTGTGGTGGTATAATAGGTTTTAATATGAGGTAGAGTAAGACCTTCCACTTTGCTCTTCTTTTTCAGTAATGCTTTACTTCTCCGGGGCCTCTTTCCCTTCCATATGGCATTGGTGATTTGTTTCTTCTGCTCGTTAAAAAATGTCATTGGAATTTGGATCAGAATTGCATTAAATCTGTAGATCGCTTTTGGTAGAATAGACATTTTTATAATGTTAAGTCTTCCTATCCAAGAGCAAGGTATGTTTTTCCACTTACGTAGGTCTTTTTTGGTTTCTTGCAGAAGTGTATTGTAGTTTTCTTTGTATAAGTCTTTTACATCTCTGGTAAGATTTATTTTTAAGTATTTTATCTTCTTGGGGGCTAGTGTAAATGGTATTGATTTCCTCTTTGATGTTCTTTTTGTTGGTGTAGAGGAATCCAACTTATTTTTGTATGTTTATCTTGTATGCCGATACTCTGCCGAACTCTTCTATTAGTTTCAGTAGTTTTCTTGAGGATACCTTAGGGTTTTCTGTGTATAAGATCATGCCTTCTGCAAATAGAGATACTTTTACTCCTTCCTTGCCAATCTGGATGCCTTTTATTTCATTATCTAGCCTAATTACTCTGGCTAGGACCTCTAGCACAATGTTGAATAAGAGTGGTGATAAAGGGCATCCTTGTCTGGTTCCCATTCTCAAGGGTAATGCTTTCAGGCTCTCTCGATTTAGGATGATGTTGGCTATTGGCTTTGTATAAATGCTCTTTATTATGTTGAGGAATTTTCCTTCTATTACTATTTTACTGAGAGTTTTTATCATGAATGAGTGTTGACCTTTGTCAAATGCCTTTTCTGCAACAATTGATAAAATCATGTGATTCTTGTCTTTTGTTTTATTTATATGATGGATTACGTTAATTGTTTTTCTAATGTTGAACCATCCCTGCATACCTGGTATGAATCCCACTTGGTCATGGTGAATTATGTTTTTGATATGTTGTTGAATTCTATTGGCTAGAATTTTGTTGAGGATTTTTGCATCTAAGTTCATGAGGGATGTAAGTCTGTAATTTTCTTTTTTTGTGGTGTCTTTACCTGGTTTTGATATCAGGGATATGCTGGCTTCATAGAATGAGCTTGGGAGTATTCCGTCCTTTTCTGTGGTCTGAAATACCTTCAGTAGTAGTGGTGTTACCTCTTCTCTGAAAGTTTGGTAGAACTCTGCGGTGAAGCCGTCAGACCAGGGCTTTTTTTTTGGTTGGGAGTTTTTTGATTACCTTTTCAATTTCTTCTTTTGTTATGGGTCTATTTAGTTGTTCTGCCTCTGTTTGTGTTAGTTTAGGTAGGTAGTGTGTTTCTAGGAATTCATCCATTTCTTCTAGGTTTTCAAATTTTGAAGTCACAGCTTTAGTGAGTGGCACAACCTGATAAATTGATTTGGTAATCCCAACTCTGGAAATCTATAAGTATTCCAAAAATACTTTCCAGAGGCAAAAGTAACTCAAGTTAGCTATCAGAACCCTCTGTGAAACACTCGTCTCTGGAAAGCATTAAGCTCCATTGTAAGTGAAAACAGCTGACTTGTCTATACTGTCCTATAGTTAACATCTGTCAGTCCTCCCAGAGCCTTCTCATTGTTTTGGAAAAAACTGAATTTCTTGATCTGCAAAGCTTAGGCTCAGACTCTAGTTATATTCCTGACCCACCCAACGTCAAGTTCTCCTGACACAAACTGTCAAATACCCTGCAAGGCGGCTGCATCTTGGCTTCTCCCACTGGAACCTTGGAGGTGCTGCCTGGTGACTTAGAAAGTCCCCAGTTTCCTTCCTTTAATACCCCTTGGAAATATAAATATATAAATATATAATCTCAGGGCAGATCCCACAGGTTTTCAAATGAAAGAGACATGTAGAAAGTTCCAGGCATGGTGTTTTCCGTCTGAATCTGTCTCATCCATAAGGGGAAAGAGAAGCCTTAAGCTGCCTCATTCAATATCTTCCTCTGATAGAAGGCAAGCATGATTTTGAAATATATGGGATCAATTTTAAATTTTGTTCCTTCTTTTATTCTTGGCCTAGAGTGGAAGTGAAGAATGAGGAAGCAGGACATAGCCAGTATGTACTCTCTCTTATTTTTATTACTTCAGGATTATCTCAGGTCATTTACGTTTTTTAAAAAATTTTGTTGTGCTTTAAGTGAAAGTTTACAAATAAGTTGGAATGTCATACAAAAATTTATAAACACCTTGGCACATACCCCTAATTGCTGGCCCCCTAATGAGACAGCACACTCCTTCCCTCCTCTATTTCTTTTTGTGTCCATTTGGCCAGGTTCTGACCCTCTCTTACCTCTCATCACCCCTTCAGACAGGAGATGCCAACATAGTCTCATGTGTCTATTTGAATAGGAGCTCTTTTAATTGCTGGTGAGAGTGTAATTGGTTCTCTGGGCAATAATTAGGCATTATCTCCTAAAGCTGGATGTTCTTTTACTCTATAGCCCACAATTCCCCTCTTAGATATATGCTTTAGAGAAACTTGCACCAAGAACCAAGAGCTGTGTCCTGTCTTTACCTCTTACTATGTGTGTAACCTTGGAGTCTTGGATGGTGCAAACGGTTAATGCGCTCAGCTGCTCACTGAAAGATTGGAGGTTCAAGTCTACGCAGGGGCACCTTGGAAGGAAGGCCTGGCAATCTACTTCTGAAAAATCAACTATAAGTAAACCCTATGGAGCACAGTTCTACTCTGACGCACATGAGGTGGCCAGGAGTCAGAGTCAAATTGATAATCGTTTCTTTTTTTTTACCTGTTTAACCCTGGGCATGTCACTTAGCGTCTCTGTGCCTCAGTTTTCTCTTCTGTAAAATGGAATTAATAATAGAACCTTCCTTTTAGGGTTGTTGTGTGGATTAAATGAATGAACATTTTCAAGTGCTTAGAATGTTAACTGTTTCATAAAATAAAAGTAAATAGGCACGTGTATGTGATGTTGTTGTTGTTATTTGCCATTGAGTCAATTTTTGACTAACAGTGACCACATATACACAGTCGAACTGCCCCATAGGGTTTCTAGGCTATAATCTTTACCTCTATGCTGAGCAAATAATTGGAGAAGCTGGACTATACGTATGCTGAACAAATAATCCAAGAAACTGAACTGTATGAATAAGAATGTAGCATTGGGATTGGAGGAAGGCTCATTAACAACCTCAGATAGGCAGATGACGGAACCTTGCTTTAGGAAAATGAAGAGGATTTAAAGCACTTACTGGTGAAGAGCAAAGACCACAGCCTTCAGTAAGGATTACATCTCAACATAATGAAAACAAAAATCCTCACAACTGGACCAATTTACAACATCATGATAAATGGAGAAAAGACTGAAGTTGTCAAGGATTTCATTTTACTTGGGTGCACAATCAACACCCTTGGAAGCAGCAGTCAAGAAATCAAATGATGCATTACGTGGGCAAATCTGCTGCAAAAGACTACTTTAAAGTGTTAAAAAGCAAAGATGTCACTTTAAGGACTAAGGTGAGTGTCATCCAAGCCATGGTGTTTTTAGTTGCATGATATATGCATGAGAAAACTGCACAATGAATAAGGAAGACTGAAGAAGAGTTGATGCCTTTGCATTATGGTGTTGGCAAAGAATATCGAATATACCATGGACTACCAGAAAAATGAACAAATCTGTCTTGGAAGAAGTTCAGTCGGAATGCTCCTTAGAAGTGAAGATGGCAATGCTTTGTCTCACATACTTTGGACATGTTATCAGGAGGGACCAGTCCCTGGAGAAGGACATTATGCTTGGTAAAGTAGAGGGTCAGTGTCACGGATTGAATTGTGTCCCCCCAAAATATCTGTCAACTTGGCTAGGTCATGATTCCCAGTATTGTATGATTGTCCACCATTTTGTCATCTGATGTGATTTCCCTATGTGTTGTAAATTCTGTCTCCATGATGTTGATGAGAGGGGATTAGTGGCAGTTATGTAAACTCAGTCTACAAGATTAATCTACAATTTCAGCCAATCTCTTTTGAGATATAAAAGAGAGAAGCAAGTGGAGAGACATGGTGACCTCATACCACCAAGAAACAAGAGCCAGGAGAATAATGTGTCCTTTGGACCCAAGGTCCCTGTGCTGAGAAGCTCCTTGATTTGGAAAGATTGATGACAAGGAACTTCCCCCGGAGCAAACAGGGAGACAAAGCCTTCCCCTGGAGCTGGCACCCTGAATTCAGACTTCTAGCCTTCTAGACTGTGCGAAAATAAATTTCTCTTTGTTAAACCATCCACTTGTGGCATTTCTGTTATAACACCACTAAATAACTAAGACACTGTGTATTTGATCTTTTTCCTTAGTCTTCCTGTTATTAATTTCTACTTTTATGGCAATGTGATCAGAGGGGATGCTTTGTATTATTTTGATGTTTTGGATTTTACTGAGGATTGCTTGGTGGCCTCAAACGTGGTCTATTCTGGAGAATGTTCCATGTGCATTAGAAACAAGTGTACACTTTGATGCTGTTGAGTGGAGTGTTCTATACGCTTCTACGAGGCCAAGTTGGTTGATGCGGCCTTTAGATCTTCTGTATCTTTGCTGAGTTTCTTTCGATGTTCTGTCCTTTATTAAGAGCAGTGTGTTGAAGTCTCCTACTATTATTGTAGGACTGTTGATTTCTCTTTTCGGTGCTGTTAAAATTTGTTTTATGTATTTTGGAGGCCTGCTGTTGGGTGCATATTTATTAAGGTTATGTCTTCTTGATGGATTGTGCCTTTAATCATTATATAATGTCCTTTCCTGCCTTTTACGGTGGATTTTGTCTTAAAGTCTATTTTATCTGAGATTAGTATTGCCACTCCTGCTCTTCTTGTGGTTACTGTTTGCTTGGTATATTTTTTCTGTCCTTTGATTTTTAATATATTTATGTCACAAGCATATTGATGGTTTTTTGTGTTTTTTTTTAATCCATTCCGTCACTCTCTTTGTCTTTATGGGTGTATTTAAGCCACTTACATTTGGGTATGATTATTGATAGGTATGAGTTTATTACTGTCATCTTGTGCTTTGTGTGTGTGTGTGTGGTGCTGACGTTTGCTTTGCTCCTGTTACTTTCCTGTGCTGAGTTCCGTTTGTTTGTGGATTTTCTTTTATTTTGTTATTATAGATCTTGTGTTTACTGAGTTTTTATGTTTTTCTTCTTTATTTTAATGAGTAGCTTTGTTAACTTCCTTTGTGGTTACCTTGAAAATTTGTGTGTGTGTGTGTGTGCGTGTGTGTGATCATCACCGTTATCTATTTCTAAAATATTTTCATCACCTCAAACATAAACTCTGTATGCATTAAGCAATAAGTCCCCATTCCCGCCCTCCCTCAGCCTCTGGTTACCACAAATCTACTTTCTGTCTCTAGGCACTTGCCTGTTGTAGATATTTCGTATTTAAAAACCCAAGAAGACCAGTTTCCTTCGTGTGGATTCTGACTTACGGTGACCCCACACGTGTCAGCGTAGGACTGTGCTCCAGAGGCTTTCAGGGGCTGGGTTTTGGCAGCAGATCGCCAGGGCTTCGTTCCGAGCTGCCTCTGGGTGGACTCAAACCTCAGACCTTTTGGCCAGCAGAGGAGAGCACTAACTGTTTGCCCCACCCAGACACCTATTTCATTTAAACCACAAAACTAAACCCATTGCCTTCCAGTTGACTCTGACTCACAGCAACCCTACAGGACACAGTAGAACTGCCCCAAAGGGTTTCCGAGGCTGTGTCTTTACAGAAGCAGAGCGCCACATCTTTCTTCCACAGAGGTGCTGCTGAATTCCCAACGCCAGCCTTTCAGTTAGTAGCTGAGCACTTCAACCACTACACCACCAGGTTCCGTATTTCATATAAGTGGGGTCGTAAAACGTTTGTCCTTTTGTGTCTGGCGTATTTCACTCAGTGTGATGTTGTCAAGGTTCATCCATGTCATAGTAGGTATCAGTACTTCTTTCCTTTTCCTGGTTGAATAAAATCCCATTGCACGGATATACCTCATTTTGTTTATCCATTCATCTGTTGATGGACTCCTCCTCCTGCACTGATCAGGGCCTTCAATGAGACAGTTCCAGGATTGGCCATCCCCTGAGTTAGGAGTGCTGGTGGTGCTGCGATGGTTAAGCACTCAGCTGCTAACTGGAAGGTTGGCAGTTCAAACCCACCAGCTGCTCCGTGGGAGAAAGATGTTCCACTCTGCTTCTGTAAAGATTTACAGCCCTGGAGACCCTATGGGGCAGTTCTACTCTGTCCTATGTGGTCACTATGAGTTGGAACTGACTCGATGGCAGCGGGTTTAATGGGAGTTAGGTAGTTAATAGACAGCTGAGCATTGTCCTTGACGTGCCACGCCACCAGAACCTTCCATGTGTAACTAAGAATCATACTTCTTTGCCTAGCCATTTTCAGAGTCACCGTAGCAGGGTGACTTTGTGCAAAGAAGCAGGAAGTATGAAAGTTGAGTGCAGATGTGGCTGCTGGGCGAGCAGCTAGGCTCACCCACAAGCAGAGGCTCTCACTCACACAGGCCTCCCTCATACTCCCGGTCTAGCAAGATTACACATCGTGTCAGGGACCACAGGAAAGTCAAAGTCACTGATGCTGAGGGTCTGCTGGGCCCTGGAGCAATTTCTCTTGGTACTTTGTACCTCAGTTTCTTCACTGAGGTTCCTTCTGGAACCTTCCTGTCCATACCCTAGAAAGACAAAGCCAATGTAGAATGTTGGAAGGGGAGGGCATCAGAGCCCACTGCTTTGAGGGATTTGTGTGACTTTAAAGTTCTGATAGCATCTGTCATTGATACAAATGAAGGTGGATGTCCAGCACAGCTCTACCCTGGCACACATGGAGTTGCCATGAGTCGGAATCGACTCGACAGCAGCTGGTTGGTTTTTATGTCCCGGATATTGCACACATACATATACCTATGGTTTATCAGGCACTTCAGGTGATTTCAACATGCAACCGGGGTTAAGAAGCAGTGCACAGAGTGGAACAATGGAAAGGCAGGTGAGAACCAGGCAGTGACACTGTGACAAAGGCATGGAGGTGTGGTTGGACTGGGGGTGTTTTGGGATTGGCTGGGGTCTGCCATGCTCAGGGGGCACAGAGGACCTGCTCTGTGCAGCAAAGCCTCTTGCAAACACCCCACAGACAGAGAGCTGAGGGACGGAGAGGCTCAGAGGGTCCCTTCTTCAGAAGGGAGGGGGCCTTCTTTTGGATTGGAAATCAAAGCTTGAGTGAAGTCACTGTGAAGCCCAAGACCATCTCTGATGGGCAGGGCAGAACCATCTATGCAGCTGTTAGCAAAACAAAGTGGGGTCCCACAACAGAACTGTCAAATTGTAACCATGTGTGCCCAGTTTAAAGAGCCCTGGGGGCGCAGTGGTTATGCACTCAGCTGCTAACCGGAAGGTCAGTGGTTTGAACCCAACAGCCACTCCGAGGGAGAAAGATGTGATGCCTTATTTATCTAGTGCTGCTGTAACAGAAATACCACAAGTGGGTGGCTTTCACAAAGAGAAATCTGTTCTCTCACAGTCTAGGATGCTACAAGTCTGAATTCTGGTGCCAACAATAGGGGAAGGTTTTCTCTGTTGGCTCTGGAGGGAAGTCCTTGTCATCAACCTTCCCCGGTCGAGGAGCTTCTCAGTGCAGGGATCCTGTGTCCAAAGGACAAGTTATTCTCCTGGCTCTTGTTTCTTGGTAGTATGAAGTCCCCCTGTCTCTCTGCTCTCTTCTCTCTTATATCTCCAAAGAGATTGGCTTAAAACACAATATAGTCCTGTAGATCAACATAACAGCCGCTCATCCCATCTCATTAAGATCATAGTGATAGGATTTACAGCACATAGGAAAATCACATCAGATGACAAAATGGTGGACAATCACACAATGCTAGGAATCATGGCCTAGCCAAATTGATACACATATTTTTGGGGGATACAATTCAATCCATGACATGTACCAAATCTGCTTCTGTAACAGTTGTTGTTGTTGTTAGGTGCCGTCGAGTTGGTTCCGACTCATAGCAACCCTGTGCACAACAGAACGAAACACTGCCCAGTCCTGTGCCATCCTTACAATTTTATGCTTGAGCCCATTGTTGCAGCCACTGTGTCAAGTCCACCTCTTTGAGGGTCTTCCTCTTTTCTGCTGACCCTGTACTTTGCCAAGCATGATGTCCTTCTCGAGGGACTGATCCCTCCTGACAACATGTCCAAAGTGTGTAAGACGCAGTCTCGCCATGCTTGCTTCTAAGGAGCATTGTGGTTGTACTGCCAAGACAGATTTGTTTATTCTTCTGGCAGTCCATGGTATATTCAACATTCTTCGCCAAAGCCACAATTCAGAGGCATCAATTCTTCTGTATTCATTGTCCAGCTTTTGCATGCATATGATGTGATTGAAAATATTATGGCTTAGATCCGGTGCACCTTAGTCTTCAAGGTGACATCTTTGTTTTCAACACTCTAAAGAGGTCCTTTGCAGCAGATTTACCCAATACAACGTATCTTTTGATTTCTTGACTGCTGCTTCCATGGATGTTGATTGTGGATCCAAGTAAAATGAAATCCTTGGCAACTTCAACCTTTTCTCCATTTATCATGATGTTGCTTATTGGTCCAGTTGTGAGGACTTCTGTTTGTGTCAAGGTGTAATCAATACTGAAGGCTGTGGTCTTTGATCTTCATTAGTAAGTGCTTCAAGTCCTTTTCACTTTCAGCAAGCAGGGTTGTGTCATCTGTGTAACGCCGGTTGGTAATGAGCCTTCCTTCCTCCTCTGTGACAGTTATAGCCTAGGAAACCCCATAAGGCAGTTCTACTCTGTCGTATATGGCTGCTATGAGTGGGAATCAACTTGACGGCAATGGTTTTACAGGTGCCTGCTCTAACAGCTACACAGACAGTTCTGATGTGTAGCCAGGGTTGAGACCCACTTCCACACTTCCTTGGCATCATTTGGGCCGTTCTTTTCCTCCCCACGCTTGGTGGCTTCTGGGCAGTTGACTTTCAGCATCTGTTTCTTTCCTTCTCCCCGTTCTGCCCTGTTTCTGGTGCATTCCTCTTTGAGCTGCCGTATCATGCTCCATACATGCTTATTGAACTTGATTAGCTAAGGGGCTTGGTTCTATGAGACACATGTTTTAGAGCAGAAGTTCTCAGACTTTAGGGTGTGTCGGCATCCTCGGAGGACTGGTTAAGGCAAGATTGCTGGACCCTACCCCCAGAGTTTATTTACTAGGTCCCTGGCTGGCGCAAATGGTTTGCACTTGGCTATTAACCTGAAGGTTGGTGGTTCGTACTCACCCAGCAGCACCACAGAAGAAAGTCCTGGTGATCTGCTTCCATTAAGATTACAGCCAAGAAACCCTACGGAGCAGTTCTCCAACCCATGGGGTCGCCATGGCAGGGGGTTTGGCTTGGTTTCAGGTCTTGGGTAAGGCCCGAGAACTTACGTTTTTAACAAGTTCCCAGGTGATGGTGATGGTGATGCTGATGGTCTGGGGAACCATGCTCTTTTAACAAGAATGAGAAAGAGTTCTCAATTTAAATGTACTCTGGTTCATCACAACCGCAAGTAGAAACCAGAGACTTGGAGCAGAAGTGCTGCCCAGGCCTTAGGAAGGGTGGTGCTTCTTAGACTGGCCTGTACACTGAGTAACAGAGCAGAGTTAGCAGGGCCTGTGACTGAGTCAAGGAGCCCTGGTGGTGCAGTGGTCTAGTACTTGGCTGCTAACTGAAAGGTCAGTGGTTTGAACTTACCAGTCACTCTGTGGGAGAAAAATGTAGCAGTCTGCTTCTGTAAAGATTTAGCCTTGGAAGCCCTATGGGGCAGCTCTACTCTGTCCTGTAGGGTCACTAGGAGTGGAATTGACTCGATGGCAATGGATTTTTTTGGTTTTTGGTGTCTGAGTCCCTACCCAGCCCCTTGCTAGCTGGATGACCTTGGGCAAGTTGCTTTAATTCACTGAGCTTCAATTCACTTAACTTCAAAATGGGGTACCAACATTTCTGCTGTTCTAACCTCTTCACATTTATTACCATGTTTCATCCTCACAACAACCTTATGAGTGGATACTATTGTTATTCTCATTTTACAGATGAAGAAACTGAGGTTGAATACCTGGTGAGGTCACGCAGCCAGACATTTGTTATCTCACGCCCAGGCTCTTCTCCCACTAGAGAGCCTCTCTTGCCCACCTCAGAACTCCCCCTCCCAAGACTTCTGGGAAGAATAAATGCGATCATTTATAAAACATTCACTCAAGTCTTGCATGTGATAAGCACTCAACCAAGTTTAGTGGTGGTTGCTATTGTTGAGGCCTGGACATGTACACTTCCATGTTCTCGTAGGTTGTGCTCAAGGACACCCTAGTAAGTGTACTGACTATTATATGGATCCACAGAAGATCAAAATGACAGACAACAAGATCATCCCCACTACACAGCTGAGGACACTGAGGTCCAGGGTCCTTCCATATTAATCCTGAAATGCAAAATGGTTTGTGAATGTGTCTTCCTTAAAAAAACTACTGGCTAATGAAGAAATCAGGAGCCCTGGTGGCACAGTGGTTAAGACCTTGGCTATTAACCAAAAAGTTGGCAGCTCAAATCTACTAGCTGCTCCTTGAAACCCTACAGGGCAGTTCTATGCTGTTCTATGGGGTTGCTATCAGCTGGAATCGACCAGATGGCAGTGGGTTTGAGTTTTGGTTTGGAATGAAGGAATTGAGTTGACAAAACTAGGTTTCTTGGCCTTCTTTTGTCTGGACTCCCACCTCATCTCATTGGTTAAGAGCTGCCCTGAGAAGTGGAGAGAAGAAATGGGGAGGAGTTACAGCAGCCAGGCTTATGAGCCAGGTAAACTCTTGGGGCCCAGGAGCCACAGACCCTGCACACTGGCCAGAGTGTGTAAGCGTCCTGCCACTCAATCTAAAACCTGTTGCTGTGGATTCTGACTCAGACTAAAAGACAATTCTAGCTGCAGCCTGGTAGTGGTAGATCACATCCCTTTACACAGGTAGGTTTGCAATGAGCTAGAAGCCTGAGAGAATGTTTTTGAGGAGGGTGATCTATGTAGATACAGCAAATTTATTGATAAATATCCAACAGCCAAAGAGCTGAGGGAGGGAGAGGGTGAGAGGGTCTCTCTATAGAAGGGAGGGGGCCTTCTTTCTCCATGTTCTTTCTGGAAACATAGACGTCAAGGTACCACCAGCTGCCGTGTTCTTTCTCATACCCTGACTACAAAAATCCGTTGCCTTCGATTCTGATTCACAACGACCCTATAGGACAGGGTAGAATTGTCCTATAGGGTTTCCAAGGCTGTAATCTTTTTTTTTTTTTTAATTGTGCTTTAAGTGAAAGTTTACAATTCAAGTCAGTTTCTCATACGAAAACTTATACACACATTGCTATGTGACCTAGTTGCCCTCCCTACAATGTGACAGTACACTCCTTCAAAAATATGGAACGCTTCATGATTTTTGCGTGTCATGCTTGCGCAGGGGCCATGCTAATCTTCCCTGTAGCCTTCTCATTTGAGTATTTGTGCCGCTGAAGCGAGCACCAAGGCTGTAATCTTTATGAAAGCAGGCTGCCACATCTTTTTCCTGTGGGTTCCATGGGTTCCAACCACTGACTTCTTGGTTAGCAGTCGAGTGCTTACCCACTGCGCCACCACGGCTGCTCCTTTACTAGAGAGGCGAGAAGAAACTGAAATACTCTCCTAGGACAGAAGCCCCGGTGGCACAATGATTAAACGCTCGGTTGCCAACCGAAAGGTCGGAGGTTCAAAACCACCAGCTGCTCCAAGGGAGAAAGACTTGGCAGTCTGCTTCCTTAAAGGCTTAAACCAAAAAAATCAAACCCAGTGCCATCGAGTCATTTCTGACTCATAGCGACCCTATAGGACAGAGTAGAACTGCCCCATAGAGTTTCCAAGGAGTGCCTGGCAGACTCGAACTGCCGACCCTTTGGTTAGCAGCCTTAGCTCTTAACCACTATGCCACCAGGGTTTCCGCCTTAAAGACTTACAGCCTTGGAAATCCTATGGGGCACTTCTATTCTGTCCTATAGGGTTGCTCTGAGTCGGAATCCACTAGGTGGCAATGAATTTGGTTTTTTGGCTTTCCTAGGAACTCAGATGGGAAAATGAGCTGTTTCTTTGGGAAAGATGTCAAAGGCAGCTCCTCGGCTTGTTACAGACAGCAAAGACAAGACCCAAGAGATATAAAAAAATTATCGTTTTTTGTTCTTTTACTGTGAGGCTGTTTTCTTTTAGGGCGTGAATGTTAGATTAAGAAGTATTTGAGCCTAGTCGAAGATTAGTTTAAAAAAATCCATTGCATACTACCAGGTGCTTGTTTTTGACTAGTTGTGTATCTAGTTCAAATTTGGAAAAGGTGTGCAGGGAGGTCGTATCCTATATGAAGGAGAACATGGCATCAGGATGGGAAGAAGACTCATTAACAACCTTCAATATGCAGATGACACAACCTTGCCTGCTGAAAATGAAGACGGCTTGAAGCACTTACTGATGAAGGTCAAAGACTACAGCCTTCAGTATAGATTATACCTGAAGGTGAAGAAAATGAAAATCCTTACAACTGGGACCAATAAACAATATCATGATAAATGGAGAAGAAACTGAAGTTGTCAACGAGTTCATTCTACTTGCATCAAAAGTCAAAGTCCACGGAAGCAGCAGACACGTGAAGGATGAGTGACCTTGTGGTTGGCTTGGCTGTAATCTTTACAGCGGCAGATTGCCAGGTCTCTCGGCACTGCTGGGTGGGTTCAAACAACCAACCTCTATGCTAATACCAAAAAAACCCAAACCTCTTGCTGCCAAGTCAATTCCGACTCATAGTGACCCTATAGGACAGGGTAGAACTGCCCCACTGGGTTTCCAAGGCTGTAATATTTATGGAACCAGACTGCCACATCTTTCTCCCATGGAGCAGATAGTGGGTTTTGAATCACCGACCTTTCGGTTAGCGGCCAATTGCTTAACCACTTCGCCACCAGGGCTCCCTTTTAGGTTAGGAGTGCGGTGCAAACCATTGGAGCCACCCAGTTGCTGTTGTTAGGTACCGTCGAGTCATCTCTGACTCACAGTGACCCCATGTATAACAGAATGAAACATTGCCCTATCACATGTCATCCCCACAATAGTAGGTATATTTGCACCCACTGTTTCAGCCACAGTGTCCACCCAGGGACCTTGCTTAAAACAACACCTATTTGTTATTTTACAGTTCTGGAAGTCAGAAGTCCTAATTCAAGCTGTTGGCAGGGCTACATTCCTTTCGTAGGACTTAGGGGAGAATCTGTTTTCTTGTCTTTTTCACCTTCTAGAGGCTGCCTAATGAGCCCTGGTGGTGCAATGGTTAAACACTTGGCTGCTAACTGAATGGTTGGCAGTTCGAACTCACTCAGGGGCTCTCTGGGAGAAAAGACCTGGCGACCTGCTTCTGTAAAGATTACAGACAAGGAAACCCTATTAAACCGTTCTACTCTGTCAGATGGGGTTGCTATGAGTCGAAAATCAACTCAGTGGCGCCTAACAGCAACAGTGGAGGCTGACTGCATTCCTTGGGTCATGGCTCCTTCCTCCATCTTCAGAATGCACCACTCCAACGCTGCTTGTCGTCACATCGCTGACGGGGTCTGACTCTGACCCTCCAGCCCCCATTTTACACGGACCCTTGAGATTACATTGGGCCCACTGGATATTCCAGGCTCATCTCTCCATATCGAGATCTTTAATTTAACTGTACTGCTAAATCCCTTTTGTTTTGTAAAGTATCTCACACCTGAACTTACTGATCCTGGGTCCCTCTTCAGCTGTGTCCACCCACCCCCCATTTGACTTGATTTTTCCACCGTTTCTTTTTTCGTGTTTCATGGATGTAACACTGTCTTGGCCATAGAGTGCTGCTGTAACAGAAATATCACAAATGTATAGCTTTAACAAAGAGAAATTTATTTCTTCACAGTAAAATAGGCTTTAAGTCCAAATTCAGGGTGTCAGCTCCAGGGGAAGGCTTTCTCTCTCTGACAGCCTTCTCATCAGTCTTCCTGTGGACTAGGAGCTTCTCTGTGCAGGGACCCCTGGTCCAAAGAACGTGCTCTGCTGCCAGTGCTTCTTTCTTGGTGGTATGAGGTCCCCAGCTTTCTGCTTGATTCCCTTGCGTTTTTATCTCTTGAGAGATAAAAGGTGGTGCAGGCCACACCCCAGGGAAACTCCCTTTATATTGGATCAAGAATGTGACCTAAGTAAGGGTATTACAGTCCCATCCTAATTCTCTTTAACAAAAAATTACAATCACAAAATGAAGGACAACCACATAACACTGGAAATCATGGCCCAGCAAAATTGATACATACATTTTTGGGGGGACATAATTCAATCTATGACAGACACCGTCCCTTCTCTAAGGATACTTTAATTATACTTCTTGTGAGTTCCTGTTTCCTCAGATGTAAGCCCTTCTGTGAAGTCTGTTTCTCAAAGTTGGCTCTTCTCAAGTGCATGGAGATGGACTTCGCTCCTTGTTGCAGTTGGGATTCCCAGGTGGGGGTGGAGATTCTTGTCTCTGCCTTTGCCTGTCAGCCCATCTGGGGGAGATGCCCGCCTCGGGGAGGAGCAGGAGCTGCCCTTGGGGCCCACACTCTGCACCTGTTCAGTGAGAACGGGACTAGGTGGGATGGGTTTCCTGGCAGGTACCTGGGGGGCGGTGGTTCCTGCTGATTGTATGGGTGCTCATGGGGTCTCACCAGCCCCCAAGCTTCCAAGCACCCTGCTTTTACCTGGAAACAAAAAAAACCGCAAAACAAACCTGTTGCCGTTGACTCTGACTCATGGCAATCCCATGTGTTAGAGAGTAGAACGAAAACCGAAACCAAACTCATTGACATCAAGTTGATTCCAATTCATAGCAACCCTATAGGACAGGCGAGAGCTGCCACACAGGGCTTCCAAGGAGCACCTGCTGGATTTGAACTGCCGACCTTTTGGTTAACAGCCATAGCTCTTAACCACTATGCCACCAGGGTTTCCACAGAGTAGAACTGCTCATAGGGTTTTCTTGGCTGTAATTGTAATGGAAGCAGATTGCCAGGCCTTTCTTCTGTGGTGTGGCCGCATGAGTTCGAACCACCAACCTCTAGGCTATTAGCACAAGCTGCACCACCCAGGGACTCACCTGAAGACAAACATCTCCAATGCTGTTGTGCAGCCTTACAGGTGGAGGGAAGTGTGTCCTGGGGAAAGCCTCCAGCTCACTTGCTGTCCACAAGTGAGGCCCCCTGACCTTTTGCTTCCTCTTCTAGGGCATTGCTTTTTCCACCCATACACTCCTGGGCTGACGTTTCCCTCTTCAGTGAGTTTCTCAGCGATTCCTCCCGCATCTGGTCCAAACCCTAATCAAGATCCGCTGCTGTCGAAGCAATTCCAACTCAAAGCGACCCTGTAGGGTAGAGCAGAAGTGCCCCATAGGGTTTCCAAGGCTGTTATCTTTACAGACTGCCACATCTTTCTCCCACAGTGACCTTTCGGTTAGCAGCTGAGTGCTTAACCACTATGCCACCAGGCTCCTTCTGGTCCAAACAGTTCTCTCTTATTTTTGAGTGCAGTTACACATGAACTGCTTTTACCTTCTCTCGACTTTGATTTGGGTGTTGGAGGGAGGACAGTAGGGTGAGCATTGTCGCCATCTTGAAATGCTGAGTATTTTAGGAAAAACTTCTTGGTCAAAGGGCCCTGGGACTTTCCTAGGGCCATGTTCCTAGTTATGGCACAGCAAGGTTTGTGCCAATCTCTTGAACCTGAGCCAGCAATCTTTCCCTTACACTGGGCTGCTGGTTTTCCTTCTCATGCTTCTAGTCAGAAAAATGGCAGAAACCAGGGCTGGGCCTTGGTAATCCTGCACCTACTCAGGATTCCGCTCCTTGGTTCTCTCACCTTGTTCCAGCCACCTTACACCCCTGGCAGAATCCCAGAGAACTGCCGCCCTAACCCGCCCCATTGTGGGAACAGCTCTTTGGTGGCTGCTTCCCCTCTGCCTGCCCTCTTCCTGTGATTCACATCTGGGCAGATAGCCCTGTTCCAGGAACTTATCTCAAGGAGGGGCTGACCTCAGTGGTTGATTCTTATTTGGAAAAGATCTAAGTCTAACTTCTCACCCAAGGAGGAATTTTTTCTTGTTTGTTCAGAGTGAGGCCCGTCCCCTCTGTTGGACTCCTCCAGAGACCTGGAGCTCACTACCTTACACGGTCTCCTTCTGTACTGCTAGGCATCTCAAGATATAAGGCAGCCCCCCGCCCCCCCTGGAGCCTGGGATGGGCTGCCCTGGACCCTGCTTCCCTTTATCTAGTTTAAACCTTCTGGAACAAGACAGAAAACCCGGTTCCTCATCCACGCGACAGTTGGGGGGACTCAGACAGCTCTCATGTCTCTCTAGGTCAAACTCCTCTCGTGTCTTCAAATGTCTATGACAGTTTCCAGGCCCCTCACCTCATGCACCCACCCCCATCCTTACAGAGTAGGATGCCCAGCATGGAGCGCGGTCCTTCAAATGCCTGTCCAGAGCACATACTCCAACTTCCTGCACACAGACCGTTGGCCTTGAGTAGTGCCGATTAAGGGTGGCTGGGTCCCTGGGGTTCAGAGAAGAACACGTCCACTCCCTGGCCGATCTGGGGACCATTCACACAATCACCTTTTCTTTAGGGTAAAAGCAGGCCCTCCCAACATCCTTTGGGTTCTGGCTTAGCATTGCAGTTTCTGCAATCTCCTGGAATCTCGATTTGGTCATGAATCATGTTGGTGATTAATCTCTCCAGCTTTGTATCAACTGCAAGCTCAATGAGAACATGTCTGTGGCTTCATCCCAATCTTTGAGCCAGGCTGGGAAGGGCCAGGTAGCTTTGGAGAAGCAAGAGGAAGAGAAGAACATGAAGAGAGTCCCCACTTACTTGGCTCACCTGCCAAGACCTCTCTCAGAGGTCAAGTTCACCAAGTTACTGTCCTGGCTGCCCAACTTGCGTCCCCGGACCCCACTGGGAAACTACCCCTTCCCATCCTCACTGTCTCTCAAAATGGTTTCCCGGGGGCTGCCGTGTTCTTGCTAGCCCTGGCCCTCAGCCCACAGCTAATTGGCTCAGAGGTGGACTCATGCCCTGATTTCTGACCTTGCCAAAGGGTCTGGTCAGTCTATCACTGCAGTGAAAGATGTTAAATGTTTTCAATCTCGACGGACACACTGGTCTGCAGGGAGAGAGAAATACATAATGAAGGCATGTCCTGAAGCTAAAGCTGCGTCCGGTGCAAATGATACAGATTAACAAGTATAGGAAGATACTGCAAACAGGAACATTTACTGACGATATACCTGTGTGTGTGTGTGCGCGCGCGCGCATGTGCATGTATGTGTATTTGGTTACATATAGACTTAATAAAAGTATCAAATGTTCAGAAAAAAGCATCGTCTTTGCGGCCCACCGCTAACTCAGCATGTAAGCCGCAATCCTGTCTCCAAGCCCCTCTCCTGACAATGTCCCCAGGTCCTAGGACCACAGCCTGACTGGCAGGTAGTGTGGGTGTGGGACTGGCAAGGAGGAATCTCAGCCACTTGCTGTGAGGACCCCATCTCTCTCTGTCCTCAGAAGCAGCTAAGGGTGCTACCAGCTGCCTCCCTCCCAGGCCTGCATCAATTCAAGACTTGGCCCAAGCCCTGGTTTAACAGCTATGAAGGGAATCCTAGAATGTCTCCTCTGCCACTTGAGGTGACACGAGGCAGTGAACAGGTACCCATGACACCTTGCGGCCCTTCACCCTCCCTTGAGTTTGACTGTGCGCTCGACTCAGCACTTTAGTGGGGAGGGTGTGTCTGCCATTCTCAGTGAGGCTCCTGGGCTCACTGAGGCACAGGAGTGGGGTGTCTGTAGAGCAGGAGCCAGCCTCCTCATGCTGTCACTGCTAAGGTGTCCTGGGCTTCAGCAGTCCCTTTTGTGAGGGGACCTTGTCCTGGGGGTGCAAGAGAGCACTGAGCCTCACCAGACTTCACCAGAAGAGGACCAGCCGTGGAAGGAGAAGCCTGTGGGGAAAGCTGAGCATGTTCCTGGCGCGTGCAGTCATCTTACGTGCTGACGCTCAGGTCTTGGCTCTCCCACCACTTTGCTGTCTGAGTTATTGCGATGATTTCTCTTCTCTCCTGGAGTTCTCGGTCCAGCATCCTATTCACTGTACCAGTGACCAGCTGCCCCTGAGTTGGCTCTGACTCATGGTGATCCTGTGTGTGTCAGAGTAGGACTGTGCCTACAGAGTTTTCAATGGCTGTTCTTTCGAAGATCACCAGGCCTTTCTTCTGAGGCACCTCTGAATGGACTTGAACCTCCAACCTTTCAGTTGGCAGCTGAGCACGTGAACCGTTTTTATCACCCAGGGACCCCATTTGCTGTACACATGCCCCAAACTCTGCTGAAGCCTAATTCTGACCACACGATGTCTGTCCAATCCTGGCTGCCTTCTTGATACTCAGCCCAAAACATCAATACCTTTGGGAACTTCCTGCAGTGTTTCAAATAACTTTTTCCCAAAAACAGCCACCAAGGAGGATGTTCCAGCCCTCGGCCTGGCAGGCCAGTGCCAGCCCATTCTTCCACCCGCTGAACCAATGGCTCAGAGCTCACCATCCAGGAGCCCTACCCAGGAAGACAGCCAGGAATGGCCCTTGGTTGGAGAGTGCCGTTCAAGTCTGTAAGAAGATGCAACTGATCCCCAAATCTAAAACTACCTTTATTTGTGGTTGGCTCAACATGATGTCATCATCAGCAGAATTATAAAACTATACAGGAGGTACAAAAATATGCCGTTTAACTTAGATAACGGCCCTCATATCGTCCAGCTTTAAAAATACACATAAAGTTGTACAATCTGGCAGTTTATCAAATATAAAGCTAAAAAGAGAATTTTAGGCTCCACGAAGAGGATTGTATCACACAGTTAACACATACTGACTCAATGATTAACCGTCCATGGAGAAGACACAATGGCACAAGATTTTTAAAAAAATCACCTAAAAATTAATATTTTACCCCGACCAAATGATTCACCTTTAACGATAAGACTACTGCGAGGTGCCCACCCTGTGGAAGGATACAGCATAGCTTTTCCAGTTCTCAAATGGTCAGGGGTGCCTGAAACCAATCTGCTGTGCTTTCAACAAGTACACTTGTAACTGGAGACACTTTTGAGTAAAAATTAAATAAATATAAATAGGTTAAATAAATAGGGCATTGCAGAAAGACTGCTACACAAGGTGCTCTGCGAAAGCTGCGTAGTCGACTAGTAATGCTTTGTAAGTTGGTGGGGACTTCCCCGTCACAGCTTTTGGGATGCTGAAAAGAAATACCGTATCCAGCAAACACATCAAGAGCAGGCGGTGAAGGGGGCTGGGTGGGACTCTGCCCAGAGGCGTTAGTTAAGGCTCCTCCAGTGTGAGGCTCACTGTGAGGTTTCCAATGAACACAGAAAGGATTTAAGTTTTGATACAAAAAGCCAAGCCAGGTCCTCGTGGGAATCACTGCTTCATAAAGAAAACAAATATAGAAGAGAGTAGACACCTTGGTTTCAATGGCGACGGCCCAACCATGGACAGAAGGACTTTTGCTCACCTGTTCAGGACAACACCTGGTGACTGTCTTCCCGGAAAAGTCAAGGCCAGACTGGTGAAGGAATGGACAAAGAGGGGAAATACAAAGAACGGCAATTTCAAAAACTAAAAGCAGAGACAGAAAGCTGAACAAAGACTTAAAGAGGCTCTTTTACAACTGCACGGTGCCTTCCTTCCAGCACTGAGGGCTGTGAAAGCTGAGCCTGCCCCGCTTCCATGAGGACAAGGTTGCGGACCAATGGGACAGAGCGAGATGGAGAATGGGCAGGAACCAGCCCACCTTCCGTGAGGACCGTAAGGCTGAGGACCAACGGGACAGAGCGAGACAGAGAATGGGCATGGGCCAGCCTCCCTTCTGTGAGGACCATAAGGCTGAGGACCAAAGGGACAGAGCGAGATGGAGAATGGGCAGGAACCAACCCACCTTCCGTGAGGACCACAAGGCTGAGGACCAATGGGACAGAGCGAGATGGAGAATGGGCATGGGCCAGCCCCGCTTCTGTGAGGACCATAAGGCTGAGGACCAATGGGACAGAGTGAGACAGAGAATGGGCATGGGCTCAGGAAAACCAAGCCAGGCCAAGTCCAACTTGTGAATAGGAAGTGGGCAAGAGGAGAAAGTGCTACATCTACAAGAAGTGAGGTCAGCAACCCCCGTATCTCTTATTACAGTGACAAAGAATTGCCAATGCATCACATGCACACAGAACCTTCCTGACAGCATCGGGGCTAACTTTGATGAGGACCTTTCATCTAGAGTGGGTGGGGAGAAAATACTCTGCTGGATCCACTAAGCTGTGGACCTTCCAATACACCGTGTGTGACTGATCAGAGTGACGTCTCACTGGAAAGTGCCTGTGAGGACTGCTGCACTTAGGGCGAGGGGAGAGGAAAACATCTTTGCACCCAGGACTTTAGATTTCATTCATAACATAGTTTTGTGACTTAGCAAATAAGACCAAGATTCCCAAAATGCAGACACTCTGGAACTCTTTTGAAAAGACTCAAGAAGCAACAAGAGACATTCTGGCACATGTGCCAAAGACAGGTTCCATACAAGAGTTAAATAAGTCATGGTGTCCTTTGAATTCCTAACAGATGTGTCTAAATTCTGTCTTAAAAATGAAGACAGTACACTTCTAAAATGTTAAACAGCCTTCCAGGAATTGTAGAAGTCCCATTAGTTGAACTAAATCTCCAACAACTGAGCCACAACAGGACGTACAATGTTGTAGAACTTTGATCTAGTCGACAAGACAACTTCCCACTGCACTGCGTGCACAGGAAACTGGAATTCTAGAAACTGGAATCAGATGTGCTGGATGATACCCAAGGTCTGTTCCATGACAAGCATCCACATGAGACCTCTAAACCTGTTGAAGGACCGACAAGTGACTGGGTTCCTACAGGCGAGGGACAGAAGTCAGAAAATGGGCTGCCCAGATCTGGTGGATGCTGGGACACTGGCAGTTTTTAAAGCAGAAGAGAGGCAAACCCAAACTGCATGCCTTTCCTCCACCACTTTAGTTTTCTTCATTGTGCTGATATTTTGTTGTTGTCGCTCTCACTAGGAGCTCTTAGGAAGGCAGAGACTTTGCCTACCTTGTTCATCTCTGTACCCCCAGCACCCAGTATCATGTTGAATAAATGAGTTTGAGAGATTTAGTTGGTTAGGAACCAATAATAGCATAAGCAGAAAAGGGATTGGAAAAGAGCTGCCCCAGTGGCGAGGTGGGCCCAACGGGGGGATGCTGCAAATCCTGGGCAGCTAGAAACTACCCGGCTACTCTTAAAGGAGAAATTCAGCGATGAAGACAAGGCGAGGCAGTGGTCCCTGTGACAGGACAGAAAGCTGACAGCCTCATGAGGTCACTGGTGGCATTGTCTCCACCTTTGGACTCTTGCTCAGACCCCTTGAGAATGGTGTCTAAAGTAGGCCACAGCACAGTGCATCAGCAAGTGGGGAAGAAAGAGCCCTGGCGGTGTTTCTGAAAACAGACCGCGAGGCAGAAGATGCCAGTCTCCTGGGTTCCAAGGTGTAAATGAGGTAATCAATGAGGCTTAAAGATGTAGGATAATAATAAGGGAAGAAGTCATTTCCAGCATTCTGAAAGGAAGAGAACTGAACTTTACAAAAGCCAGAAAAAGAGCTTTTGATGAGGGGCCCTGATAAAAACACTCCCAAAAAACATCTTACGAGAAGAAGAAATTGTGATCTCTCTGTCAGTTAGTATAAAATTTGATGATGAAAGTCTCACTACTGAAAGGAGTCTCTGAGTTCACCAGGACTGGCCTGAAGTGATCTGTTTGCTGGGCTGGAGGAAGCTCACAGGGTGCACTTCCTCCCAGGGCACCCTGGTTGCATTTTAACCTCTAAGGCTCTCGGTAGAGAAAAGACAGGAATTTTGGACTGAAAATAAAGTCACAAATTACATTAATTAAAGAAAACATATCATGGCACTGACATCATTTAAAAAATATTACTTTGAAAATTAATACATTTATATAGTGTTGCTATGTTTTACTTTGGATTTTTGGTACTTTAACCACACAAAATAGAAGATGTATTATTATATTTCGCATCTCTTCTTCATGAGTAAGCTTAAAGTTAAGTTTAGCTTACTTACAGCTAAAGTAGTATTCTACAGTTTGATCAAAATATATAGTTATTAAGATTTGCCAAGAAAACCATAAAAGCCTAAGTGCCACTGACCTTGGCCTTGGCCCCGACTCACTGTGCATCCCCGTTCCTGGTGGCCTCGGGGACAGAGGGACCTCACTGCTTACCCGCTGGCTCAAGGCTCTTGGGTGGCCACTCAGCCTGCCCCCTCCGGTCCCAAAGGCCTGTCCCTGCCTGGTCTTGGCTACCCTCCCTGATGGCCAGGGAACATATTATTTCTCGCCTCCAGATGCCTGCATACCCCCAGATGGCCCAGCACACAGACCCACTGGGGGCCACTATTCAGGCCACCAGTGTACCAGGCGGCACTCAGCTGCCTCCAGAACAGAGCATCCTCTTTGTGTCCAAGAGAAAACTGCAGACGTGACCTCACCTTCCAGAATGTATCGCTGACCCGTCCCTGCCACTGCATCCCCTGCTCAAGGCTCACTGCCTCCTAGAAAACACAGGCTCTGGGAACCTGGGCTCATTTGTGATCACCATGGCATCTCCTGTCCCCCGGGGATGATGCCCTCTGAGCAGCCTCCTCTTCCTCGGCATGCTCACCTCTCAAGCCCCACTTCTAGCCCAGGCAGCACGCGGCGCACTCTCAGCCTGGCTGGTCTAGGGGAGAGATGCTCCTGCCCCAGCACGTGGGCAAAACTTAGGATTCCCTCCTCTCCTTCCTGAAAGGCTCTCTCAGCCCATAGGTTGACATCAAACAGGAATTTTAAAAAGAAACATCTAAGTCTGAAGCAAGTTTATCCAGCAGAAGGTCGAAGCGGACTCCTTTCGCTATCTCTGGAATGGGCCTCCGCTGTGGACATCCTGATTGTAAAGCTTTCACGTCCAACATCCTTCCAGCTGGTGGTCAGGAGGGGTCACTGCTCCCACCTCCTGGAGTCAGCATTATCCTCTGCTGGCAGCAGAATGGCAGCTCAAGGCACTTGGTTGGGAACCCTGGTCTCCCTGTTAAGCCGGGAGGCGCCACACTCTGGGTTGCAGAGACCAGGCCCTCAGTCCCAGCTGGGGCTGCCCAGAATGGAGGGGCCGCCCTGGCTCAGAGGGCATCGGGTGGCAGGGCGGGCTGCGGCTCTGGGGGCTCATGGCAGTAGTAGGGCTGGAAGAGTCTCTCGTGGCTGCACAGCTCCAGGGCCCGGTAGGTGTGTAAGAGGAGGTGGGGGAAGCGCGACGTGAAGTAGCGCACGAAGTCGTCGGGGAGGGAGCCCAGCGTCTCGCGCACCTCTGCCGGCAGTTCCCGGTAGTGGTGCTTCTGTAAACAGGGTGGGCACACAGACAGAGGCTTAGTGGTTAGAACTCAGCCAGTGCTGGCAAAAGAGCCCGTTCTTAGTCAAGGAAGACAGAATGTTAGTGACAGTTCTCTGTAAAGGAAAACAGGTTTCTGCACCTCCACATCCACCCCCATCTCCCTGCCTGCGTGCCCTCCTTCAGGAAGCACGCAGGAAGGGGCCTCAAAGCTGGGCACGGCCTGGCCTGGGGCAAGCAGGGAGGGGCTCCGTCCCAGAGCAGCCAATCTGGCAGGTGACAGGCAAGTTTCCGTGGTCAGAACCTGACAGGATTGCCCACAGCCTTGAGTAGAACAAAGTTGCCTGGAATTGGTGCGTTTGCCCCAGAGGGCTTGAGGCCTCTTCTGTGTTGGGGGTGGGGCTGTTTGAAGGCTGTTAGGTCCTAGCACAGGCTGAGAGTACTCCCAGGCCCCTCCAAACAACAAGTGAGACTCCCTGCCCTAAGGCCCTGAGACCAGGCCTAGAGACCAGGACCAGGCCCTGGGTGGGAAGTTGCCCCGAGGGTCCCCATTTCAGGTGTGTTTATACTGTGGCTGTATCAGGCAGGTTGTTGTTGTTGTTAGTTGCCTTCAAGTCAATTCTGACTCACGGTGACTCTGTGTGCAGAGTAGAACTGCTCCACAGGGTTTTCATGGCTGTGACCTTTCAGAAGCAGATCGCCAGGCCTTTCTTCCAAGGTGTCCCTGGGTGGTTTTGAACTGCCAACCTTTCGGCTAGTAGTTGAGTGCTTAACCATTTGTGCCACCCAGGGACCCCATCAGGCAGGTAGAAGCACCACAAAGTCAGCAAGAGTGACCATAAAGGACACGGGAACCAGAGGATGGTTTCACAAAGCTTAATTCCTTATCTCAGTGTCCTTAGAGAGAAAACCAATTTAAGGGAAGAAACGGCCTCTAATTTCTCAAGTCTGGCTAGGCCTCTCAGCCTCAGTGATGAATACAGTGTGGGCAACACGAGGAGGGTGTCTGGCTGCTGTCACCAGGGCCCCACCCAGTATTCACAAACCCTTTACCTTATTTCTCATGGCTCGGAGGAGATCCCTAACCGAGCCACCCTTGTAAGTCCTGAATTTACGCAGATCTAGGGAAAAAAAAAAAATCAAGGAATTCAATGGTTAAGCAAGTGACAAATAGCCAAACAAACATTTTAAAAGAAAACAAACCCTGGGGCTACTAGGGATTGAGCAGTCAGACTGAAAGGCCATAAGGAATAGAGCACCCAAACTGAACCTGAGGGGACACTCTCTGAATCCCACCTCCTGACTGGACCTGTGGTCAGAAACCACCACCTATTTTTCCAAACCCTGCATGACACCTATCACGAACTGGTCACCCTAAGAGACAAAAATGAGACCCACATAAGTGTGATGGTCCAGTCTGTATCTAAACCACAAGGGCACTCCCAGAGAATGGCTCCAATCCCACACTGGGTATTTGGAGCCCAGAGAGCCCGATTCCCCCCTGGGAACGTCTGCTGCTTTTGAAATGTTTCTGCTCTCGCGTCTGGGGCTTCAGCACGGTCACCTGTCTGGAGGGGGACGGTGATGTTCTCCTTCCAGTCCATCTTCACCACAGCTCTTCCACCTCTCTCTAACTGCTTCACGATCGGGCTGTCCAGGGACTCCTTCTCGATTCGGTCACTCACGTCCTGTGAGGCAGACAAGGGTGGCACATGGTGGCTGGGGTTCTAGAGATGCCCAGAGCTGGAGGAGAGACATACTAAGTGCCACGTGAGTCAGAAGGGGGCCGACAGCACCCTTGGCTTCAGGGCTGGGCAGTACATGCCCGGTGTTCCCTCCACCTCCAAATCCACTAACTCCTTTCCCTGTGCAGCAGCGTGTCTGTTGCTCACTGGGCACGGCCTGCAGAGACCCTCACAGTAACACAGGGGGCTGTCACAGACGCACACTGGTACACATCTCCTGGATTTCACACATGCACACACACGCTACATGAGCCACACGTGCAATTTGTATTCGTCAGTGAAGCAAAATCAAACAAATGCTCAATGTTGATTTACATCCCGAGCTCTGTCTACCCACTGAAGCAGGATATGCTCAAACTCATAACTGGTGGAGAGTCGTCACTCCTCATCTGAACATTAGAAAAGACAGGCGAAGCCAAGTCTTCTTTTAGAGGAGGGAACTTAGTGATATGAGCATGGGCTCTGGAGGCTCTGGGTTCAGACCTAAGCATTGGCCTCACCAAGCTCCCCTCAGTCAGACAGGCCACTAGGTGAGGAAATGGAGTGATGACTCCATACACATGACCATAAAGCTGTCTTATCAGACTCATAGTCTTCTTTCTTTGATAAAGCCAAAGCCAGATTGGCTGAACTTCTACTTTGCAACTGCTAGAGAAAGCCTCAGGATGATTCCAGATTGTCAACTCGGGTACATTGGGGACATGCGGTTCTAAGCTGTAAAGCCATTACAGTTAGTTGATAAGGATGGAACCCAGTTGTGTTCACAAGACATACAATTTGGAGATCCTATGAATGTAACCCTTAGCCTAAGCTGCAGTGAAGTTCCTTTTGTGTGAGGTTTATTCCCATTCTGTATTTTGTCATCACTGCTGTTTTCAAAAGTCCCTTGGAGACACCTAGACTTCAGAATTTTAAAGTCACCTTATCTCCAGTGGAACGCAATTATCAATCCCGATGTTGTACATACCAACTGGTTGCCATGGAAAATTGCATTCAATTCTCCCCCTCTGCCCAATCCATCCACACAGTTACTAAGCATCTGCCATGTACCAGGCAGTGTCCTCGCTGTCAGAGATACAGCAGTGAACTACACAGTCAAACGTTCCTGCCTTCAAGGGGCTCACGTTCTGGGGGTTTCCTATGGCCAAGCCCCCAGTCAGACTCCAGGACAGTGTGACAATCATGTGTAAACCATGGTGCTCACCAAGGCCTTCTGGGGCCCAGTCCCAGGGGAAAAACACTGGCCCACAGGCCTGCTTTTCTGAGCAGAAAGGCTGGGTAGGAGGCGTTTTGGATGAGTCATGCTGACCTCAGCTCGAGAAATACATTATCTTTCCACAAAGCCACCTGGAAATGCTACAAAACCTTAAAACATTCAAGCCCTCAAAAAGTCCATATCCGTTGATCCTATCATTTAACTTCTTGGAATTGATCTTAAGCACAAATAGATCTAGGCAAAAATTGGGTAAAAGATAATTAAAAAAAAAAAAAAATCCAGTATAAGAAAATGTTTAAATCATGAACGTTGGATGAAATTACATGATGTTTGGGATTTGCCCCAAAATATCCCAGGGTGGGAGAAGATGGAGATGGGTTAGTAACAGTTGAAACTGGGTGATGGCTACATGGGAGTTCATTACAGAATTCTCTGTACTTTTATAAGGCGTCTTGGTGGCATAATGGTTAAGTGCTAAGTTGCTAACTGAAAGATTGGGAGTTTGAACCTGCCCAGCAGCTCTGTGGGAGAAAGACCTGGCGATCTGCTTCCATAAAGAATACAGCCAAGAAAACTCTATGGGGCAGTTCTACTTTGTCACATTGGGTCACTAGGAGATGGTATCGACTTGATGGCAAATTCTACTTCTGTATATATTTGAATTCCCGTAATATCAAGTTTAAAAAATCATGGCGCATTCATATGATACTCTGCTTCTGATTGTGGCAACACGAAGGCTCTGGATTAGAATTTTAGAACTTTTCACATGGAAAAATACTTAAAGTATGTACATAAAAAAAAGATTCAGAACTGTATATCCAGTTTGATCCCAGGTACATTTTTATACACGTGAAGAAAATATACTGAAACGTCAACTATGGTTATTTCTCAGCTAGGGGGTTAGATGACGGGTCATTTGTTTCTTTGTCCTTTCCTCTATTTGCAAAATCTAAAGCAATTACACAAAGGTTACTTATAAAGAAAACAGTCATCTCTACCTGGAAGAACTGTAGCTGCTTTTCTAGGCCCCAGAAGAAGGGGTGTTTGAGCACGTGCTTCGCCGAGGGGCGTTTCTGAGGGTCCATCGCGATCATTTTCTCTATTAATTCACGTGCAATGACGTCTTCTATAAAGGAGGAAAATAAACAGGCAACTCATTATTACCAGCCTAATGCTAAAACGAAATACCAAAACCCTCAAATATCTGCCTGTATGGCTTTCAGCTCAGCAATTCTATTGACAGGCATTCATCCGAATAACATAAATACCAATGCACACAAAATTTCAGGTAAAAAGGACAGTCCGCACCGTACTATTTGTGAAAAGAAGGACGGGAATGTTAAAAATATTGGAGGCTTGGGTAAATACACTGCTGTGCTCCACTTCCTGGTGCTACGAGCCACTAACATGACTGAATGTGTACTGACACTGAGAGTGTCAAACTGAAGTAAAAAAAAAAAATGCATGTTGCTGTGGTTGTTTACGTACTATTTAAGTCCACTTTTTATACAAATATACTTATGTCCCAGTAAATGCTCAGAATAATATAAGCAACAGTATTAATAGTCATCACTGCATAACGGAATTATGGGCCTTTATGTTAATCTGTTTCTCTAAAAGGAATCAAGAGAATAAACTGATAAGCAAAGGGACAAGTTAGTTTTAATTTTTTCAAAAGGTGGCATCGGGCTGCAAGGACCGATTATAACCCAGGAAACCCAAAGCTGGGCAGATAGGGTTATTGTTCCTGTTTAGAAAGAGAGGCCAAAGCTCTTTCTCTGTTCCCCAGCCCAGCACAGCCTGTACCTGCCTACCAGTGTCCCTCAGACAAGAGGTAGTTTATGGAACATGTACAAGACCTTCCCAAATGTCGGTACAGGAAGAGGCCTCAGAGTATTTGACCTTCACAGGTCAAAGCTGGGAAACAGAAGTTCCCAAGGAGGCCCTTGTGAGGTCACACAGATAACTGGGTAACCTGAAGGGACCTGGGAGCTCCTGCAGCATTAGGAGGCAGCACTCCAATGACAGCCCTGCCCAGCCCTCCACTGGCTTTGAGACTTGGCACTAGGAGGTGGTGCTCCAATGATAGCCCTGCCCAGCACCACGCCAGGTTTGAGACTTGACGCTAGGAGGTGTTGCTCCAATGACAGCCCTGCCTAGCCCTCCACCAGCTTTGAGACTTGGCGCTAGGAGGTGGTGCTCCAATGATAGCCCTGCCCAGCACCACTCCAGCTTTGAGACTTGGCGCTAGGAGGCAGTGCTCCAATGGTAGCCCTGCTCAGCACCATGCTAGCTTTGAGACTTGGTGCTAGGAAGTGGTGCTCTAGTGATAGTCCTGCCCAGTTCTCCACCAGCTTTGAGACTTGGTGCTAGGAGGCAGTGCTCCAATGGTAGCCCTGCCCAGCACCATGCCAGCTTTGAGACTTGGCGCTAGGAGGTGGTGCTCCAATGGTAGCCCTGCCCAGTACCATGCCAGCTTTGAGACTTGGCGCTAGGAGGTGGTGCTCCAGCGGTAGCCCTGCCCATTTCTCCACCAGCTTTGAGACTTGGTGCTAGGAGGTGGTGCTCCAATGGTAGCCCTGCCCATTTCTCCACCAGCTTTGAGACGTGGTGCTAGGAGGCGGTGCTCCAATGATAGCCCGATAGCCCTGCCCAGTCCTCTGCCAGTTTTGAGAATGCAACGTCAGCTTCCTGAAGCGACAGGGTGAGCACCGGAAAAGAATGGCCCCTGGGAGCGCAGACGCAGCCACCATCCCAATTCCCTGCAGGGGCCACTCGGGCAGCCAAGGAGTTACCCTGATGCCCCCACTTCTGCCTGCTCACCGTGCTTCTCTTGGTGTAAGCAGTCGAGGCTGTAGGCGCCCAGAAGGATGTTGGCTTGCCGCTGCAGGGACTTGCCAAAAGGGTGGCTGCCTTCAGATATCACGTAGTAAAAGACGCAGCCCGCAGAGAAGATGTCCACTGTGTAGGTCTGCAAAGAAACGCGGCGTGAGAGGCCTTCCAAAGGATTCTCCTTCTCCTTCAGCAACCAGGGAGGGACAAGTGCTGTGCTAGTTCTCCCACCTCGAAGGGGTCGTGGGAGAATCAGCGAACGTGTGGAGAGCCACAGGAGAGTAGGTGGTCACTGGAAGGCCCCTTACATGTACATTGAGGATGATGATGGTGTGTCAGGGGTGGAAAAGTTCGATAACAAGCCCAGGGTCACTGCTAGAGAGTGACAAACCAGGACGAGACTCAGGTCATCTACCTCATCAGAATTTTCCTCAGGGAGGTGACAGGCTCAAGACAGGAGGAATACGTTCACCACAATTGAAGCTCAGACCTGACTGTTGCAGTACCTACTCACTGTATCATTCTAGGCCCCCTTGCTTTCCGCAGCCTGTGCTGCCGGAGGTCCCGCTAAGGGGAGCTTTTCCTGCCTGCCTGGGCTTCTCTGTTCAGTTCATCTCTATGCTCAGTTATGTTCTTTCCCAAATTTATTAATGCCATTTGCTCTTGTTATTGTAATAACATAATTTAAATATTCCACAAGGTGGAAAAATCTGAGCGCCACGAAGTTTGAGGTAAGTTGAACCTTTGGAAAGTCTCAATAAAAGGCAGTGACTAGAAAAGCTGCTGTGGAATTAGGGGTGGGAGATTCAACTGTCAGGGACTGGGATGGAAATAGTTAAAATCTAGGCTTCTGCTCTCAAATTGATTAGTAAATGTTTGAAATGGCAACCTAGAAGTTATAGAAGTGGCAAAGCTAGTGTGCTTTACATGACAGGGAGAATGTACAACTCCAATCCCCGTAACCAATCAGTGGACCCCAATTTGAAGAAAAGACTTTGACCCTATATCAAAATATGTCTATTACTTAAAGAATTACATTACTTGCTTTAAGTTAAAATAAAATATTTAAAATGTGTATTTTATTGTGATTCTTCACCACAACTGACTTTTTTGATTAATTGACCAACTGCTTGGTCCCCAACGAATGGGCTACGAGGGCTTCTACTGTACCGAATAGGTTTTAGGATGGCCGATTCTATCCAGGTCTGGATCAGGGAAAGTACAAGGTGAGCCTGTGACATCTTGTGCTAGAAAGCAAGATGCTCAAACACGAATGGGGTCTTATCAAAAGGATGCTCGAGCCAGCTTGAAGGAATGCCTACTGGCCAAATTTGGAACAAATTGAGAAGCAAAAAGAATAAGGACAAGTAAAATGTATAACGACTATAACACTATTTTAAAAATCCATAAGTCAACAGTGGTTAAAAAAAAAAAAGGAAGAGAAAAAAATAGGAGGGTAAAAATAAAGCTCTTCTTTACAGAAAAATGTCAACTGTTGAACACAGAAGAAATGTCCACTGAATTAAGTAATTCAGGCAAGGCCCATTGATGGATGCTGAGCCACTGGGTGAAGGGCTGTTGGTAAACAGGATATTCACACTGTCCCAAAGTGTCCCCCACTGCTCACTTACGAACAACCAAGGGGAAAATCCACCTTTACAGTGGAGAGATCTGGTGATCAGCACCTGAACCAGGTGATCCAAGATAGTATCACCAGCAGAGGTACCACAGAAATGGCACAATCTGCACCACATGCCTCCTGATGTTCTGTCCTGTGACCCATTCTTGCTGGTGCCGCTTAACTTGCATCTAATTAAACCTCTAGACCTAACTTCCAGTTTACAGAAAATACAAGGAATAGAGAGACAAGCTGAACGCCATCATAAGGAAACAATCAGACAAATCCATAATGCAGGGCAGGGTATAAAATAATTGCCTAGAGTCTTCAAAAAGTCCATATTGTAGGACGAAAAAGGTGGGAAGACTGTTCTGGATTAAAAGAGATAGACATAATCAAATGTGATGTAAGACACTTGACTGGGCCCTGGTATACAAAAACTTGCTGTACAAAAGACATCTGGTGCAAAAGGACAAGTATTGTATAAGACCACTATTATAAGATCTTGAGAAGTAATTTAAACTGAGAAGAACACATTCTTTTGTGGTTACGAGAGGGGGAGGGAGGGAGGGTGGGAGAGGGTTATTTACTGATTAGATAGTAGATAAGAACTACTTTAGGTGAAGGGAAGGACAACACTCAATACAGGGGAGGTCAGCACAACTGGACTAGACCAAAAGCAAAGAAGTTTCCTGGAAAAACTGAATGCTTCGAAGGTCAGCGGAGCAAGGGCAGGGGTTTGGGGACTATGGCTTCAGGGGACATCTAAGTGAATTGGCAAAATAAATTCTATTAAGAAAACATTCTGCATCCCACTTTGAAGTGTAGCGTCTGGGGTCTTAAACACTAACAAACGGCCATCTAAGATGCATCAATGAGTCTCAACCCACCTGGATCAAAGGAGAATGAAGAACACCAAGGTCACAAGGTAATTATGAGCCCAAGAGACAGAAAGGGCAACATAAACTAGAGAATTCATCATCCTGAAACCAGAAGAACTAGATGGTGACTGGCCACAACTGATGACTGCCCTGACAGGGAGCACAACAGAGAACCCCTGAGGGAGCAGGAGAACAGTGGGATCCAGACCCCAAATTCTCATAAAAAAACCAGACTTAATGGTCTGACTAAGACTAGAAGAATCGCGGCAGTCATGATCCCCAAACCTTCTGCTGGCCCAGGACAGGAACCATTCCCGAAGACAACTCATCAGACATGGATTGGACCGGACAATGGGTTGGAGGGAGATGCTGATGAAGAGTGATGCATCAGGTGGACACTTGAGACTATGTTGGCATCTCCTGTCTGGAGGGGAGATGGGAGGCTAGAGGGGGTTAGAAACTGGCAAAACGGTCACGAAAGCAGAGACTGGAAGGAGGGAGTGGGCTGACTCATTGCGGAGAGAGTAAGTGAGAGTATGTTGTAAGGTGTATATAAGTTTATATGTGAGAGACTGACTTGATTTGTAAACTTTCACTTAAAGCACAATAAAAATTATTTAAAAAAAAAAGACATCTGGGGGACAAACGGAGAAATTTGTATATGGATTGGATATTAGATGGTATTATGGAAACAGCATGAATTGTTTAGGTCTGATAATGGTAGGGTCCTTAGAAAGCAGAAAGTTCTTGTTCTTAGGAGACACAGACTGAAGTATTTAGGGGTGAAGGGCCAGGATTCCTGGCACTGACATTCTAATGGTTCAGCAGTAGATAGAAAGATGAAGCAAATGTGGCAAAAATATTAACAGATGTTGAATCCAGGTAGAAGTACACATGTATTCACTGTAGCAGCCTTTCAATTTTCTGTATGTCTAAAACTTCTTAAAATAAAAAGCTTGGAAAACAAAATCAAATCAAAAAAGAGGGAAAACTAGAGTTTGTTCACCTTCTGTAAGGCCTGATTTCCTAGTTTCCCAAAATGGGAGGGGGAGGCAAGTGATTGGAAGAGGAGGGAAAAAATAGGCAATTGCCCATGTTGGGCCCTTTCATTCATCTGAACGTGGAAAACACCAGCAGCATGCAGAAGTTCACTCTCCAGCCACATGTGCCCAAGCCCCAAGCGTTGAACTTGAAGGCTCTCACCCCCGAAGATCCAGTGGGGGGCTTCTGCAGTTTTCAGAGCACCGTGCCCATTACTCACTGGGTTCTCCTTGCAGTCTTCACTCAGCATCTCAGGAGCGATCCAGCCTTCTGTGCCGGGCACCCCAGACCGGCGGCTGAAGCTGTGCCTGCCCACTGCCAGCTTCTTGCAGAGGCCAAAGTCGGAGATCATGGCCTTGATCCTGCCATGTGCGTTGGGCATGGAAAGGAGGATGTTGTGGGGTTTCAGGTCTCTGTGAACTAACAGAAAACTCCAAATGAGTCCACAGTTTACCACGAACAACAGCAAGCCTCCTCTGCAGTGGGGAGTGCATCACCGTCAGGCTTTCAGGACATCTGCTGCCACCTCCAGAGCTTCTGGTTTGCAACTATGTACAATTCCTCCTCAGATTCTTCTGCAGCTTGTCGGAAGACCACCTAAACACCCCTCCTGCACATCAGTGATGTGGCAAAGAGTCGACACAGAAGCAAGTCACACCTCAGCAAGCTGGTCACCCCGACCTGGGCCTGTGACCTGGTAGAGGGATACCACTTACCAATGTTGAGGGAGTGGAGGTGAGCCAGGCCTGAGGTAGTCTGCTGCAGCAAGGTGATAGGCTCCAGGCCGAGGTGGGCAAAGTCTTTCTGCTCCACATACTGCAAGAGACAAGATGACAAGGTCACGGCATGCTGCCCTTGGGACCTGGCCCCTCAGCTCATTTTCTCTTACCGCATTTTAAGAGACAAATGGGAAACCACTGGGAAGTTTTACTGAACATAATCCAAAACTGTACTTTCCAGCCAAGCTTCTCGGAGCTGACTTAAACAACAAAGCTCCAATTTACTGATGTGTAATGAGAAAGATAACGAGATGGCAAGAAAGTCAAGCTCACTGCCTCATGTAAGTAATGACATTTAGATCGCTTTATGGTGAGCCTGGAAACCAAGTGGAAGGAGTTGGGAGTATTCTCCAACCCTACACCAGCCAAGCCCAGCGATGGGAGGAACACACCTGGCCAAGCTTCCTGGAGGCAAGGAGGACCAACTGCAAGCAGAGACTGCCCCAGGCATGCTGAGGAGGCCACTACATTAAGACTAGCAGCACTTCTGGAAGGAACTTTTGGGGGTGGTAAAAACGTTCTGCTTTCTGACTGTGTTTACGGTTAAATGGATATAGAGATTTATCAAAATGCATCAAACTGTATGTTTAAAATGAATGCATTTTATCACACGTATGATATGCCTCCATAAAATTAATTAAACAAAATAAAAATAGATAAACTGGCGGTCTCTAAAACCACCGCCCAGTTGCTGGGAGAAGGAGGCTTCAGTGGCAACAGCAAAGCTATGGGGACCCTGGGCACCCAAGGGCCGGCAGGCGCACCTCCTGCAGAGTGGCTGCGCACAGCTCGATGGCAATGTACTGGAACTGCCGGTCTCTCTCCGTGCAAAAGTAGCGGATCACATTGGGGTGCTCGTCTGACTCTCGCAGCAGCTGGACCTCACGGTCTGCAAAGCTGAAACACTCCGGGAGGATCCTCTTGACGGCCACATCACGGTTGTCAAACATACCTCTGCAGGACAAGGGGTGGGAGTTGAGTTTGGTGAGCGCAGGTTGGGCCAAGAGGATGAGGTGGAGCCTGTGGGTCTCCTCCTTCTGCTATCCTGTGGCCATCCCATCAGCTTTGAGCCCAGAGGTCCACAACCAAACACCAGGTGCCCCCAAGGCTCAGGGAGGCTGTGAGCTCTGTGGAGCCAGGACCAACTCTGTCCTGGTCACTGCTCTGTTCCCAGAGCCCGACAGGCATGAGGGGGTGAAGGCCCAGGCCTTTCTCATCCACTCACCGGTACACAATTGTGCCCTCAGCTCCGTGGCCCAGGACATCCTTGGGACAAAATGAAATTTTTCCAACCAACACCATGCTGGTTTCCTCATCTGGGACAGAAAATGAAAAAGAAAAGGTTATTTTAAACATACATAACCCAAAAAACACTGAGGTTAAAATGCCTACTAATTTCCTGACCTTAGATTAAGAGAAGGGATTTAAGAAGCTCCATGCCACACCCCCAGTCCCCAGTAAGCATGAGCCCCTGGTTCCAGTCCCCATTTATACACAGGGCCACCTCCTTCCCCACCCCCTGCATTTCTTCTCTCCTGCCTTCATGTTATTGTGAGAGGTGTGTCTTACAATCTTTCCAGGCACAGTGAGCATGTCTGTGATTCTCTGTATTCTCTATGGTTTTATATATTTATATCTATCAAAGCAGCCCTGGCGGTACAGTGGTTAAGTGCTTGACTGCTAACCAAAAGGTCAGTGGTTCAAACCCACCAGTTGCTCCACAGGAGACAGATGTGGCAGTTTGCTTCCGTAAAGATTACAGCCTTGGAAACCCTATGGGGCAGTTCTACTCTGTCCTATAGGGTTGTTATGAGTCGGAACCAACTTGATGGCAACGGGTTTGGTTTGGTTTTTGGTATCTAGCTATGCGCACATACGCTTATATATAGTTAGAACTAATTAATAGTTGTTAACAACAACAAAAAAAAACTATCCATCCCAAAGAAATGAAATATTTGCACCTTGAAACACTCAGGTAGAGGACACAGACGTGAAAGACGAAGAGACCAGCAGCAGAGTCTCCAGCCTGAGACTTGAGGCCCGAGACTTTGTGCACTAGCTATGCACTAACACCCTCAGAATACTGGGTTCGGCCCTGACAGCCGGCCTGAGCCAGCCTCCCAAAGAGCAAGGCCCATCAACAGCTGCACTTCTATGCTTGGCTGCTGGCTGGCTTCAGGAACATTCTCAAGCCAATGCAGCCAGCGGCAATTCCTGCCCTTGTGGAGTAAGACGGAGGGAGAGCCTGGGGCCGAGAAGGCCCTTTGAGGGGAGATGCCATGGGAGGGGACAGGCAGCAGAGAGGCCTGCAGGGTGGAGGGAGTTCAGAGAGAACACAGGGAAGCCCTGGGAATGGAAGAAGGTACCGTGCTTTGTGGTACTCAGATGGGGTTCCGGGAAAAGATAAACAGCAGCAAATGCCACTTGCTTTACCCTCGTCATCCTGGTCCAGGGAGGGGCTGATGCCAGCCTTGGAGGCAGAGCTGCTCATGTGCAGAGAGTGGTTGGACGCTCTGGGGGACATGCTGGGGCTGCTGGTGCCTGAGCTCTCCGAGTACGGGCCAGATATGTCCAGGAGCTCCGTGTCCTGTGCCGGGTCCACAGGTGAATGGAAGGGCAGCTGCTGCTGTTGCAGGAGCTGGATTTTCTCCAGTTCCTTCTGGAACTGCTGGTGCTGGAGCTGCTGCTGCTGATGCATGCTCTGGGAAGAGAGATGCCCATTCAGAACACAGCCCCCCACACCCTGAGGAAAGAAGACCCCAAAGGGCAGAACGAGACCAGCGAGAAGGCACATGGAGGTAGAATTGGCTCAGTGAACGGAGGTGCCTTCTGCAGTAGTCCCTTCCAGTACAGCCCACTCCCCAGCACCGGAGGGGCCTGCCAGGGGCTGAATGGTCACAGGCAGGAGCACCAGAAGAGGAATCCTGCCCAGGAGGAATGCTGGGCCAGATGGTGGGCATTTAATTCTAAAATTCTGCAAGTTTGGTGAAAAGTTTGGGAGTTGTTCCAATAGGGAAACCAAACAGAGGTCCAGCAGTTACCAGAGGGTAACAGGTTGAGAGCACAGTGGATTCAGGGAAGGCCAGGCTTGCTATCCACTCTGGGCTACGCACTCATAGAGGTTAGCTCAAGTCCTCAGCACCCAGGGAGGCAGATGAGCAGGCTGGGCTCAGACCTCCCAGCCACCTGTCCACAGCCACATGGCCAGGATGTGACAGATCGGGGCTGACGTAGGGGGCTTTGTCAAGGTCCCGTCCTCTCCCCGTCATCACGCTGCCTCCCCGTGCCCCCGTGCTGCTCTCATTTATTTTGAAAAATTTATTCCATCATTATTTGAAGCCACAGCTATCTGTGATTATTACTACTCATATGTGGAAAGGTGACTAAAGGGATTGGCGTGTAGCCAACAACTCACTCTGGAGCTATATTTCTAGCGCTCTCTCTCAAACCTGGGTTGAAGTCCTGGAAATGCCATCTACTAGTTGAGTAACCTGAGAAAGTTGTTTATTTCCCTGAGCCTCGTTTCTTCATGTGTGGAAAGAGGACAAAAAATAATGACCCCATAGGCCTGCTGTGAGGGTCAAACAATGCAGTGAACACGTCTTGACAATGTAAACGTAAGGGGTGTGCCATTCCCAACAGGACATGTACTTCCTGCATGCATGTGTTCTAAGGCGCTAATGTTTCGGCACTTGGAGCAACTTGCTGAAGGAATATTCCTCTAGAATATTTTCTCCAACCCACTCAACTACGTAAGTTTAGCTCACTTATTTCCAACTAGAAAGTCAAAGTAATTGCTGTGTTGCCGTTTTTACTCCAGCTGATATTTCTAACAGGCAGTTTCTAAGGGAGGAAAGTTAGACTTTCACCTATTATCTCTATTCTTAAAAAAGAAAATGCAATTAACTATTCAATATGATCTGCAAGCAAAGCTTATACATTGGCTTTTACAGACAGTTACTTGAAAAACCCTAAGCCTTGGTCAAAAATTGTCCTTTTCTAAGAAGCTAGTGTCTCTTTAATTACAATGTTTTTAGAGACAGGCAAATATTTATTTTTAAATGTGAGAAGAAAATTATCTGCTTGCTTGCTGTGTTCGTCTGGGCCTCAGTGACAGCAGGCACAGACGTTCAGAAGCTCGTGGGAGAGCAGTGGGAAGGGCTGAGCCTTACCAAGGGGTAGGTGATGATGAAGGCCACCCAGCCGATCAGCAGGAAGGTACTCAGGATGATGGTGGCCATGTCCTTGAGCATGGAATCCACGGGTGCCTCAGGCTTGGCGGGGGCATGGGTAAACTTCTCTTCCACATCCTGAGTCACTGTGGTGGGCGCGGTTTCTGAAGTCTGGTCAACCAGGTTGATGACCTGTATGGGAGACAATTGTTACGTGACTGTACAACTCCTAGCCAGGTATCAGTGAGGCGAGCAATCAAGAGATGCAGGTCCTATTTATAGGGTCACGCTACGCTGTGATGGGTTGGATCACAGGCCTATCTCCTCAGAGTCTGTGAGCTGGACATACCAGGGTTGTTCCCTCTCCAGGCCTTTACCTAAGCTGTTCTCTTCCTTCCAGGAACCAGGCCAAAATCTACTCATTCCTCCAAGCCTTGGTCCGCCTTCCTTCCCTATAACCTTCACTCGCCCCTTCCTCTTCCGCCCCATCCGCCTTTAACACTTTATGTGGTTTGCTATGGATTCCGTGCACCCCTGCTTAATTAGACTGCATGCTCTGAAGGCAAGGGCAAAGGCTAACGCCCACTCCCCCCGACACCTGGCATAAAAATCCACTGACTGTCCTTTATCCCCTCACCTCCTCAAAGCTCTTTTTCTCGGAATCAGCAGGAATCACGTTTTCCCGATGTTTGGGCAGATTGTTGGGGAACCTCTCCAGCATCTTGGTTGATGCAGACAATGGGGTTTCATGGTGTCCTAGGAAAGGAATCAAAACCTCGAATGAGAACAATTTCCCCAGCGTGAGGTCTCACTCGATAAACTTAGTCACTATTCTCTGTAGCACAGGTCCAAATGCAAACCCTCAGATTTATTTAAAAAAAAAAAAAACCCAGTGCAGGTAGTAGAAATTAGAAGTAGTTACCAGAAGAGTTACATTAAAACAGACATTTTATTGCTCAGTGGCATGGATCCAGTATTTGCAGTCTCACAATGAGGAACAAAAAAGTGTTGTTGTCACGAGAAGCATCAGGATATTCAGGATGTGTTCAGAAGCAACACGCATGTGGCTAGTTCCTAAATCTGGGTGCCAATCGGCATGAATATGCTTAGTTCCCCATTCATAGCTGAAGCTTTACGAAGCTTCATACAAAGTTCAGAGCTCTCCCTTCAGTGCTTACCCCTGGATTCTCTCTACAAAGGCTATCAAATTTCCATCTTGGCATTTAAATTGCCCAGGTGGAGTTCTATTCCTTCTACCATCTCATTGTGAAACAGGGCACATGTGCTACATGGATGGGGAGCAAGGCTTCTGGAAGGCTCTCACTCAGTCAATGTTCTCCACAACTCTTTGTGATGACCTAGTATTTAGCACACTGACGAAGCATGGATTGATTGCAAAGGACCACGGGAGAGACAAAATTGAATAAAACAAGGAACTGGCACTCAGTGTGGCCTGATGATCTGTTTAGGTCTAAAACTGAATGACTCTATCCTGCTGTAATCACTCCGGGCATTTGCTAGAGACACAGCTCCTCTCTTCTCTGCGTGGTTTGTCACACTGAATGTCTCTGTCCCCAGCACCCCTCGCCCTTGGTTGTCACTAGAACATCTTATCTCTCCTGCTGACAAGGCCTCCAATTCAGGCCCCCACACCTACCTCGGGGCCAGCAGGGATGGCATCAATAATCGGAAGGGAAAGGAAAAAAGGGACTTCCCATGCCCACCCCAGACAATACAGCCCAGGACCTCTTCCCAAGCCCAGCCTTGAACTCGTCACTACCTTAATCTCTTTCTCCTGGGTCTTCAACTCTCTCTTTCCCCAATCTTTTCACCCCCAACCCAAACCAACTCCAAGTGAATTCTTCCATAGAAATAGCCTGTTTCCGTACCTATAAAATGGAAATAACAAGGGCATCTACCTCACACGGGGTCACTGTGAGAATTAAATAAGGAAATTGTACTCCAAAGTGCTTGGCACCACTCCTGGCACATAACAGCATGCTCAGTGTATGTCAGATACAATTACACAGATTTACATTATCTACTACTTGACTTTTGGGACATTAAGTGTTTAACACTTTTTGAGAATTGACTTGGTAACACAGCTACCCTGTCTGTTTTCCTTGGGGGAGCAAAATGTCCCAAGGTCTAAACCACAGACTTAGAAGTGAACAGAGCACACTGCATTCAGAGTTGAGCTGACTGTAAATCTGCAATGGCAGCCTTTGCCCACCAGGAGGCAGTACCTGACCATCTACAGCTTGGAGAATGCTGCTTTTATCTATCCACCAGCACTACTTGCCACAGAGTGGATGCTGACTCATGGTGACCCCGTGTGAGTAGAACTGTCCTCCACAGGGTTTTCACTGGCTGTTTTTTTCAGACATAGATTGCCAGGCCTTTCTTCCGAGGTACCTCTGGGTGGAACTGAACCTCTTCTTACCTATCAGAAGCCAGTAATTCCTCAGGTAGTTGAGCTTGTTCTTCCCTTTGAGTCCAGGGTCAAACTTTAGGTCTGTGCTGGGCGTGATCACACACTCCCCTTTGTCCCCGATGGTGACACCGTCAGTCTGGGGGCCTTCCAACAAAGGAAGAGTGCTGCCTCGGGGCTGTGAAGACAGAAATGGAGGTGAGGCCGGGAAAGCCCTCCAGGTGCACGTTTGCCAAGTCCCACCGAGCATCTTCCCAGTGACTGTCTAAGCGCAGAGGGGCCTGGCACACCTCAAGATAAGCGGGATCTCTAGTGTGGGGCTGGTCCAAGTAAGCCACGAAGGCCCTAAGACTGGGCAGGAGAAGCTCCTCCCCCAGGACTCGACAGCACTGCACTGATGTCCTTAACATGGATGCTGTTTTAGTTTCTCATGTCTGGATACTGGGGAGCAAGAAGGAGGTGTGTGTGGAATTCTAAGTAGCTATTATGTGAAGCGGATATAAGTGCCAGAGGATGAGTGGGCATCTACTAGTCCATATTCCAGAAGTTCAGTCGGAAGCAGTTAACAGGTGTGGAGTGAGCTCCAGGCCCCGTCAGGAGCTGGCTCTGGCACTGCTGGAGCTACAACAGCAGCACCTGCTGCCCTACCCATGGGGCAGCCCATCGGTTCACTGGGAAGAAGAGAGAAGCCCACCAAACTGTTGAAGCACTTCAAGGGTCAAAACAGGCGTCCAGGATCACAATGCCTCAAGCATTCAGGGAGCGAGCCTTAGAAGGCTGGAGCCCCAGGAGGCTTGTGTAGATCAGGAAGGAGGGGAAGGATCTGAGTAGGAAAAAGGAAGCAGGAAGGCACCTGATGCTGGAGGAGCAGCTGGAACAAAGGCTCAGAAGAAAGAAAGATGAACGTGGACTTTCTGGAAATCTAGGAGAAGACGCACCTGGTTGGATGGTACAACTCCCACAGAGAAACTAACAGTGTGGCTGATGGGCATGGAGGGACTGGACTGGGGAGGGCCTTGAACACCAGCCTGCAGAGTTCAACTTTGAACATGCAGCAAAGGGGAACAGCAGCCAGCACTTCCTGGGCTTTAGGAAGCTGCTCCGGCATGCATTTCGCCTCCCAACGCAGATTGTGGTCTGTGCAGAAGTTGGTTTTGAGGATTTAAGATCTGTGTTTTGCGTTCTCAACCAATAAGATGTTCATCTATAACTCAGCCATTTGTTGCTAAAATGGACAAGGAGTAGTCAGGCGGCTTCGTCTGTGAGGCTCCCCCCAGCGGACTTACCACGACAGCGACCCCCTCATGTACCATGGAGGGGGAGGCGTACAGGCTGGTAGAGTATTTCCCAACGTACAAGGTGGGCCTGCGAGAGAAACAGACACACGCATTCTAAGGTCACTTAATTTCAGAATCCCACAAAAGGTGGCTACTTGGAGGGAAGAATTGTAGCCCCAAACCCCATCCACAGGAACAACTAAATTAAGCCCCAAGCAAAGAGGAAAGCAGCGGGGATGTGAGGGCTGGGCACAGCCCTGGGGACCAGGAGAGCTGGGCTTCAGGCCCCAGCTATCACTCACTGCCTAAAACAGCATGGACAAGCTACCTAACTGCAAGCCTTGGTTTCCTCATGTGCAAAATGGCAGGGCTGGACTAGAATATGCCTGTGACGGCCTACAGAAAGGACTACGTTTGCTGATCATCCGGAAGAGACCAGATGTACAGCAACGGCTGCCAAAACCTTGAAGGCTACCCTGACCAGGGCACACTTTGGTAATCAAGCTATTACTAAAATCACCATTCCATCTTGTCATTTTTAAGGTTCTAGAGGTTCTACAGAAGCCCTGAGAAACAGTCAACTGCTCTAATCTGAATGCCTAAGAAATGCCTAAGGGATGCATAAGAAATTCAAACTGGGTGAGACTTCTGGTCCCCCCAGCTGGGTGGTCCGTCCGTCCCTTACTGGGGCATCAGGAGGGGATGATGGTACGGCTTTGTCTGTGGTGTCCGCTTGAAAATGGCAGACGCCACACCTTCAGATCCTTCCGGTTACTACCAACAGCCAATTTGGGATCGGTCAGCTACGAAATCACCTAAACCTCTCTCAGTAAATATCTTACGTTCGAATGGTGTTTGACAATTACAGAACACTTTCCTGCACGCTAACTTATTTGACCTTCCCCATTACTCTATAAAGTAGGAAACTGAGGCTCAGCAAGGTTAAGTGACTTAGTTATAGGCTACTGATAGGTGGAGACTGAACACAGGTCTGTTGAGTCTCAGACTCACACGTATCATAACAACCCTTTCTTCTGATTTTTAAAAATGAATATAATCTAAAATAAAATTCTAGAAAATACACGAATAAAAAAGTCTCCTTTATTCCCACCACTTGAGATATATCCAAATTGTACCGTGGTGATAATGGCAGTCTCTTTGCCCTCCCCATCCATAACTTAATATTAAAAAAATCTGTAGTATCCAACAGAATTTCAAATTCGCATGGACTCTAGACTTCCTGGAGCCATGGAGGGTGGATGCACCCCTGAAACTACTGCCTTGAGATAATCTTTAAACCTTAAACCAAAAATATCCCCTGAAATCATCTTAAAACTGAAAAACTGTTTAGCTTAACTATTAAAAAAAAAAAAATAGGTCTGCCTTTAGCATTATACTCTTTTAAGAACTATCTACACAGGATCAAATTGACAACAGCAACTCAAAAGACGAGGTAGGAACATTGGCGGCAGTAAGTGTATGTGAATGAGGGAGGAACAACTCAGAAAAGGAGGGTGAGAATGGTTGCACAACTTGAAGAATGTAATCAGTGTCACTAAATTGTACCTATAGGAACTGTTGAACTGACGTATGATCTGCTGTGTATTCTCAACAACAAAATATATAAAATTTAGAAAAAAAAAAAAGGTGCAGTATCAAGGGATGCCCTTCTTATGTTCTGAGGTTTCTGAATGACCACAAGGCCAGGTCATAGCTGCCCTCTTCTGCCCCGAGTTCCCGGACTCACGTCAGCTTGCTCTTGGCCTCCGTCTCCTTGGGGAACGGGTACTTCCACTTGGTGATGCGCCCCACCTCCCCAGACATGAAGGTCAGATAACGCAGGGTCTCCACAGCGACGTTGATGTGCATCACCTTCCTCAGACCCTCCCGCTGCCAAACATAAAAGGCCACCACAGGGGAGGCGTAGTTTTGGATCCACAGGACGTCCCCAGATTCACTGTCCACGGTCACCACCAGCCCATCACCATTCGACACAAAGTGGGACATCTCTGCGGCAGATCAGACAAACAAAGCAAGTCAGGTCTCACCCCATTTCACAACCACATCCTCCACTCTCTCGGCAAGTTGTGGTTACTCAGCTGGAGGCAGCAAGACTTCTGGAGTATTCTCAGGTCTCCTCTGGACAATTTCACTTGTTTCCAATGAACTCGCTCAGGGTCTGCAGTATCACGACACTGGGAGCTGGCCTGGCTCATAAACTAATATAGAATTGCACTCCCTGAGGCAATTTAAGGTGACATTCTTTACTGTTCTATTCAAGAAGCAAGAGTAAATACTGAGGCGAAAGGGGCAAGTGGAGATGCTGCTGATCTGGCATTTTGTAGCAATCATTTTAAAAATCTATCAACCAAGCTGAAAGACCACGACACTGTCTGCATCTGGCTCAGGAAGGGGCACCCAAACATAGACAAGCAAGACTACTCGGCAGAGATTGCCAATGGACTTCGAGACACCAGTGTTAAGATGGAAAAATCGCTGTTTAGTTTTCATTTGAGCTGGGGGAAGGTTAACTAGAGAAGTTCCTAGGGGATGAGCCACACTTAGAGAGTGGCCTTCTTGATGGGGCTGCTCAAGTCATATAAAAAAACAAAAAACCTGGTTTTTAATTCTACTTCCCATGGGCTTATAGTGAATTCCTTCTTTGACACAGAGAGACTCATAAGGCATGCCTGTCCTTCTCTCGGTTATCCTTCAGACTTTTCACCCAGGCCCTTGATGCAGTGACTGTTGGAAGCATTTACTACAAGACCAGGGAAAGTCCAGAACCTGGTGAAGAAGAGTCTTAAAAGAAAATCCTACTTTCTGGAGCAACTGTTTCCTCATAGGTCAAAAGTACCGGCCCAACCTTCCGAAGCTGACCCGAAAGCACTTACTGTAGTCCATGTCGTCCTCAGGCAGCGAGGCTGCATAGTCAAAGTAGGTGGCGTTCCACCGGAGCTCTCGGTTTTTGGTGTCATACATGGTGATGGTGTACTCTGGAGAACACACACCAACCCATTACCACGGGTGGGCTACAGCACCTACTGAGATGTTGACCTTACCTAATTTATAACCAAAAAGTCCTCCCTACATTGCATGTAAGAAAGTCCAGGCTATCTACGTGGAAAGAGAAGAGCCATATGGAGGAGAACCGAAGTCAAACACATATGAGCAAACCCAGCAGAAGGCATGTGGAGCAGAGACAAGCCCCTTGCACCCTCCCTGGACTTATGATTCAGAATAATGAGCAATATAATGGCCATTGTTTTAAGCCACTTAAGTGTTGGAGTGGTTTATTATACAGCAATAGATAACCGATATAGAAATTGGTACCCAGAAGTAGGATGGTGCTTTAACAAAAACTTAAAACATGTGGCATGGACTTTGGGACAAGGTGGCAGAAGAGGGCTGGAAGGACAACAAGAGCATCATGAATAGAGACTGAAAGCACAGCAGGAGAGCCAATACTGGGTTGAAAAGGGGCAACCATCTCATGTAGTGATAGCATAACTAGCCAGACTGCCACTTGTGCCAATTCGTGGATCTGGCTAAGTAGATCTCCAGGCTGCATGCAGAAAGTGCCGAATAGTTTCTCTTGGCTGTGTACAATACAGTGAAACCTGAGAAAGCTGGAGCCTGTGTAAGGCGGAAACCTGTCAGAGAAGGAAAATTCAAATATTTTCTTCTAATAAGGAGCTATTGAAAAGTGGTAAGACTACACCCTGTCAAAGGCAGAAAACTTGCGAGATCCAGAAAAACGAGGCAGTCCTTTCAAGTTCTGGCTCTCACAGGTTTCACTGTATATTGGAAGAGAAATGAGCTAAAGAAAAAACACTGCATTTTCTAGCAGAAAATAGAGGAAATATAGAGGGTCCAGGACTATCTCATCATCTGGCAAAGGATTCTCAACATAAAAAATGGCCTTAGGGTAAGATAAAATCCAGGGCTCTGCCAGTAAAAAATGGCCTCAGGGTCAAGATCAAATCAAGGGTAAGGATTGGCACGAAACCTCAGAAATATTTAAGGTAGTACCTTACACAAACCCTCTCAGCTAGATAAGAAGGTTATAAGAACTATAAGGGTATTCTACCATAGCATAGAGAGAGAGGGGCCTGTCGCAAAGAGATTTGTGGGTATGGCTTTTATTAAGTGGAGTGGACTATAATTTGACACATGGGAAATCCACAAAGTTTTTAAAGTGTTTTATCAACATGGACTAAAAGGACCAGAGACAGTCAAAAAAAAAAAAAAAGGGCTCTAGACCTCCAACTCGTAGTGGATAAGGAACAGGCTGAAAAAGCTACAAAACTTATAGTTATTTCTACGGAAAAGAAAAGAATTCTCAGAGAGAAGAAGCAAGAGCCACTAAGAAGAGCATACTGCAGAACCAATCCCAGAGGGCAAAATTGGACCCTAATCAAGGAATACTCCCTGTTCCCAGAGTAGGGGAACCTGAAAACCTATGCTTGGCTGGATTTCAGAATTACTCTGGACCAGTGATTGCTATGTGCCTCTCTTTTCTTCCCTTTCTGAATGGGAATGTTTGCTGCAGCTGTCCCGTCCCTACTTCATTATCGTATGTTGGGTTGGGGGACGCAGAAGGGATATCCAGGTCTCTAGATCAAGAGAAGCTGCATCTGAGTAGCCTCCTCCACCTCCAGACCTGATGCCTATCATGAAATGCTGGATTTTGAGACTGATGCTACATTTGGACTTTGGGAGTCTGGGGAGGGAGTGAGTACCTCCTGCACGAGGGAGGGCTGCAAACTATTGTAGTCAGAGGGAAGACTGTGGTAGGTTTTCTGAAAAGATCACCCCTAATTCTTCCCATTCCTGTAATGTTCATGGTACTCGTCCCATCAAGAGGCGCGGTCTATTTCTCCTCTCCTTGATTCTGCGCTGGCCTTGTGACTTGCTTTGACCAATAGGCCACAGTGGAAGTAAAGTTCTGAGACTTCTGAGCCCAAGCATTGTAGCTTCTCCTTTTACTCAAGCAGGGAATCCAGTCGCCATGTAAATAAGTCCATATTGTCTGTGTGGAGAAAGGCCACTTGGAGGTGAACCAAGGTCCCAGGTGTGAGTGAGCCCCGCCAGCACCATGTGGAGCAGAGACAAATCAACCCTGCTAAGCCCTTTTTTTTAAGCCCTTCCTGAATTCTTTTTCCTCTGAATCATGGAGCAGTAAAATGATTGTTGTTTTGACCACTAAGTTAGGGTGGTTTGTTATGGAGCAACAGATAATGGAAACAAAGCTTTACACACCTAGGCGCACATATTTCTTCTGATACCAGAGCTTATTCTAACTTCCTCAAGTACCCCCACTCTACCTGAAAACTGCACAATTTTTATCCCTGGGTTAAGCTGGAACCACTGTAAGGCTTTACTTAATAGAAAAAGTAAGGAAACAAATCCAAAGCGGTCAGTACAGCTGGAATACTTGATTTTTGTGGAGTGGAAATGGGGGAGCAAGGGGTGGGCCCTGCAATCTAAGTACAGACCTTCCTCTTAGCGTCTGGAGAGCCTGCCCAGCTGCTAGAGGGGCCAAGATTAGTTTCACAGATATTTGGGAAGCCACTGTTCTCCACAGCACCTGAAGAAAGGTTCTTTCTCTCTCTCAAAGCCTTAGTTACCTGAATGTTTAGACCTAAATTTCCTGCTCTATTGTAATGATTTCATCCTAGGTTTCTGGTATAACTTCTTCCTACTAAATATTTTCTTGCTTCCCTTTTAACTTCATTTTATCTGTCATTCAATTTTTACTGAGTAATCTATCTGTCAGGTGCTGAACACATAAAAATGAATGAGGCAGATTCCTTGTAGTAAAGGGCTTACCAGTCACCCAGTCACATGTCTGAGCATCTACTGTGTGTCACGCCCTGTGCTGGGGGTGAGGGTATAGCAGGGAACCAGACAAAGTCCCTGACCTCAGGAAGCTGACAGTCTGGCGGGGGCGACAGAGAATAGGCAAATAAATTTCTAAGTATGTTGTGACAAGCGTTAAGAAGGAGAGCAGAACAAGAAGAGGTAGAAAAAAACAGGAAGTGGGGTGGTGCGGAGGGTGCTATTCATCATGCCAGTAAAGGGACAATGACCAGCGGCAATATGGCTGCTACCACAATGCCTGGGCAAACTGCTCTGTGTGCTCAGAGGACAGAAGAGCCAAGTATCGTTTGGCAGGATGGGGAGCTGGGAGGCTGGGGAAGAGGCTTTACAGAGAAGGGGACTTTTGAGCAGAATCATGAAAGAGAGGACATTTGCCAGGTAGGCAAAAACATCATACCTGGTGGAGAGGGAGGCACTGCTAACGTTTTTAAAAACCCAGCACTGCTTATTCTGGGAGGTGCGGGGGGTTCACCCTGATGGGATAACATGTAAGCGAGGGAGATGCAAGGAGGGCTGATCAGGTGGCTGCCATGTCCCAGGGGCATTGGGGGCTGTGGTACAGAGAGTTTGGGCTGTACCCCGTGGGCAATATGGAGCCACTGAAGGACCTTTCAAAGGGGAGCAGCATGCTCAGATCTGTGTTTGGAGAAGATAGCTCTGGCCACCTTATGGAGAATGAACCTGGAGGGAGTGACTTCGGATCCTTGTGGACGCAGGCAGGTTGTGAGTGATCAGAGGTTCCCTTCTTACCTGTTCGCCCGAGATACAGAAGAGAGGTGGATGGACAGAGACTTTCTGCGAAGGCCGATGACAAAGTCTGCTGCTTCTCCCCGGTCAGGAGGTCAATAACATACCAAATGTCCTGCTTTTTACCTGGAAGGGTCACATGATACACTGTTGTTCATACCTGTTCTATAATGGACAAAAATCACTGCCAAACCAGCAGCCCGAGATGTTCTCTGTGCCGAGAGAGATGGCTTGAAGTTCACTTGGTGCCCAAGACATCTCTGTGATGCTCTGAAGGTGACAATGTAAATGGTAACGTGGAAATAATATTTTTTGAGCCACTGGGTCTTACATTAACTTAATAATTAATCATGGTATTAAATAGTACTCCAAACCTAATAAACCCCCAAAAAAACCCACTGCTGTCAAGTCGATTCCAACTTATAGCGGCCCTATAGGACAGAAGAGAACTGCCCCATAGAGTTTCCAAGAAGCGCCTGGCAGATTCGAACTGCTGACCTTTTGGTTAGCAGCTATAGCAGTTAACCACTATGCCATCAGAGTTTCCGAATAACCTAATCATAAATCCAAACCAAACCCATTGCTGTCAAGTCAATTTTGGCTCATAGTGGCCCATCTTTCTCCCATGGAGTGGCTGGTGGGTTCGAACCACTGACCTTTCGGTTAGCAGCTGAGAGCTTAACCATAGTGAAAAAAAAAAAAAAAAAACAAGTTCTTCAAGCTTCCAAGTTAAATTTTATTACTTTGATTAGTGGCCTTAAATATGAACGTTATTGCCTGTAAAGGACAATCCTTTTCCCATGCTCTAAGATCTGTATAAACATGGAAATTCACCCAGGAGCTCATCTCTCTGGTAACCATCATTCATATTTCTCAGCATCTCTACTAATTAGCTCACATGTAAAGAGAATCTACAGTTACTGTTTATAAGTATAATTAGCTGAAGCCCATAACTGGCCAGTGGAGTTGCTACAACCTGGTACTAATGAGGCCAAAGTCATCTCAGCCCCTGTCCCTTAGGTTATTCCCTAGCTACAGGCCAGACCCCTCACCCTGGTCAACTGATTAACAGGTATGAACAGGTGGACAGCCAAACAACACCATCAGGAAAACTCAAAGCATATGTTATCTATGGTGCGTCCACCAAAGCATCCTGGGGCTGATGAGTCGGCAGCAGTGCCTCCTGTCTGGAAGTCAGCACATTCACTGTATTTCTGTTTGGTGAGGTATGGCCTCTGGTCAGTTAATATTACTGCAAGGAATTCTTGGAAGCGGAGTAATGAGACACCAATGAAGATCACAGGACATGAGAAGCTACTAAAGCTACCCTCGATTCTAAGGAGCACTGGTGGTGCAATGGTTAAGTCCTTGGCTGTTAACTGAAAGGCTGGTGGTTCAAACCCACCCAGCGACTCTGCAGAAGAAAGACCTGGCAATCTGCTCCTGTAAAGATTACAGCCTAGAAAACCCTATGGGGCAGCTCTACTCTACCACATGGGGTTGTTATGAGTTGAAAATTGACTTGATGACACCCAACAACAACACACTTGGTTTTGACATATGTAACATGCACGCCTCTTTTGTATGTATGAAACTTGTCCATGGATCATAACTTTCTGTTCTCAGTGATAAAGATCTGAAAATGGAGTGAAACTTCATCAGACAGCTGCGACCATGAACCCTTTCTAACTAGCATGACACCATCTGGTTACTTCAAGGAGCATGAGAATCTACATAACCCAGCTACAACTTTCACAGATGAATCGGAAAGACCACCAAGCTATTAAACATGTTTAATGAACTCACTTAAGAGAGTGCCACACAAAGGTGATGGAAACAATATCCTAAGTACCCCAAAGTGATGAATCATTCACAGAAGCTGGATACCCAGGTAGGAAACTGTGACGCAGATGGTCCAACTTCACCTGGACTGGTTGGGAGGAAGAGCTCGGGCCACAGCCCAGAGGAGAAAGGAGACCTGTGCTGATCACTTCCTGCGAATCCCTCATCCTGAAGGTGTGGGAAGAAGCCAGGGCCCAGTGTCCCTACTAAACACTTCAAATCCTGCTGGCACTTGAGACCCAGAAATACACATTCGTCTCCAGAGGTATGAATAGGCAATAAGCACTTTCAGTTCCTCAGAAAGAAAACCACTGTATAAATACAGGGTATGATTACTACTACGATTTCCAGATAAAGGCAGCTCTACTTTGTGTTACAAATGCATTTTTATTGACATTTTGGCAGCAACAGGGGCAGAGAAAAGCAGGTGATCTGATGCAGTGAAAGATGTGACCCCTGTAGGTATGGAGGCAAGCTGCTAAGAGCTGTTTTTACCAAAAATCCTGAGAGCAGAAAATACGAAGAAAGCCCTATAATTAATAGGCAGAGCCTGGCTTCTCTTCCTTGGCTCAGATGATTGTATTCACTTTAAATTTCATCCAGTTGCTGCTGGGGATGTTGCAATCTTTAAATCGCTAGGGGTAGGTCAACACCGCAGCTAAAAGCTTGTTAAATGAGTAACCATATTAATGGTGTTAATTCCTCTCCCAGGTAGGGGGAACCCTTTCTTAATTGGCCAGCTGATCCTGGCAAGAACAGCATCCGCAGCATTAAGAAAGCCATTTCCCAGAAGGGCTGGCCAGGGAACGAACACACCTCTCTCTCAGTCACACCTCTTCCCAGACACCAGGACTGATTTCCAGAGATAAAATTTTAGGTGTTGAAAATGGGAACTCTTACCCATGTAAAGAATTCCATCTGAACTTCGGCATGGAGATGCCTGCACCAACTCTGGGATGGTAAAGGGAAGTTTCTTTAAAAAAAAAAAAAAAGGACAAAGAAAAAATAAGTTAACCAAGTCTTGTGCAATTATTACCAATTTTACTGGGCAGTGTGTTATTAAATTCTGCTAAAAAGAGAGAAGCACTGTAGATGGCAGATGGGAGTTGTCTGAATCAGACACCAGAGAAAGGGGGCGCCCCAGACTTCTACTCGCATTTCACACAAGCCCTTGGCTTCCAGGCCCCCGTGCTCTGTAACCTCCATCGTCTTTAGATACCAGGATGCAGAGGCCTCCTGAAGGTCTCCTGTCTACAATAAGCACTTCTGGGTAACACAAACCTTTTCTGAAAAGTGACACAAATATGGAGCGTTACACAATCTCTGAAATTCTGAGGGTGGGAGAGAGCGTTCTCTGGTCTTGGAAAATTGACCCAGAGATGGTTAGCCTGAGTAGAACGGCAATGCTTTTTAGGATGGGAGTGAAACATGATTTTAATTCTGAAGAGAAGCAACCCCACACCCAGCTTAGACTTTGGGGGGAAAAGAGAAGTCATTACACAGACAACACAGGAGTTTGAAGTGGAGAAGAAGTCTTAATGTTTTCTTCAAATAAATGATTCTCTATTGAAAAACAAGAAAACCGTACCTTTTGGTATAAGAAGGAAGTTACGGCAAGTGCCAGGAAGAGAAACCCAAAGGAATCGAGGGGTTTCAACTGCATTTCATCATAAAACTGATTCTTCTGAGTTAAGTCTACAGCTGACATCTGACCAGGCTTTTGGTTAATGCTTGTTTCAGTATATTTTATTTTTAGAACATTCTGTGTTCTTGAAACTGCTCTATAGGGCATCTGCTTCTGCAGAAACTCCAGGCTTCTACAATATTGTTGTCACCTTTTTCTCCACAAAAGTAAAGATTTCTCTCTAGCTTTAATAAACAGAATTTAAAAAAGAAAAAAAAAAACAATAATTTGGATTTCCCCATCATCCCAGCATTCAGAACTAAGTCTTAAAAAAAAAAAAAAGTCTTAGGATAGGGAAAATGCTACAAAAGAACCGTAACCACTGGGTTTTTGCCAGGTGTTTCTGAGAATCAGAAAGCAGTATAAGTCTTCCAGTCTGAAGTCTGATGGTCTCTGCTGGGCACTGCTAGAGGTCTCTGAAGTCAAGGCCTGAACTGGGAAGCACATTGTTTCTGGGGATGCTAAACCTAACAGAAGGGGGTGTGCGGGGTAATGGTTGGAGGGGTTTTTGGGGAAAAAAAATGAAGTTGCCATTGAGTTGATTCAGACTCATGGTGACCCCACGTGTGCAGAGTACAAATTGTGCTTCACAGGGTTTTCAAGGCTGTGACATTTTGAAAACAGGTTACCAGGCCTTACTTGTGAGGCACCTCTGGGTGGGTTCAAACCTTCAACCTTTCCATTAGTACCCAAGTGTGCTACCCAGGGAACTTTGGAAGCTAGATTTCTTTAAGTTCTAATTCCAAAAATCGTAGCTTTGGCCTTAGGCATTCTCACTCACCTCTCTAGGCTCAGTTTCCTCACCTCTAATATTAAGAGCTCAGCTGCTAACCAAAAAGGTCAGCAGTTTGAATCCACCAGTTGTTCCTTGGAAACCCTATGGGGCTGTCCTATAGGATCCACTATGAGCCAGAATTGCCTCAACAGCAAGGGGTTTGGTTTTTGGTTTAATACAGGGATTATACTTAAATCCCAGAGAGCTGCTGTGATATTCAAATGACATAATTTATGCAAATCACTCAACAAAATATCTGGCAAACTGAAAGTGCTGAAAAAACAGAGACGATGGTAATGTGGAAGGAGCCCTGGTGGTGCAGTGGTTAAGCACTCGGTTGCTAACCAAAAGGTCTGCGGTTTGAACCTACCAGCCACTCCGAGGGAGAAAGATGTGGCAGTCTGCTTCCCTAAAGATTACAGCCTTGGAAACCCTGTGGGTCAGTTCAACTCTGTCCTATAGGGTCACTATGAGTCAGAATGGCTTAATGGTAACAGGTTTTTTTTTTTTTTTTTTTATAATAACTTTTATTAAGCTTCAAGTGAACGTTTACAAATCCAATCAGTCTGTCACATATAAGTTTACATACATCTCACTCCCTACTCCCACTTGCTCTCCCCGTCTTGAGTCAGCCCTTTCAGTCTCTCCTTTCTTGACAATTTTGCCGGCTTCCCTCTCTCTCTATCCTCCCATCCCCCCTCCAGACAAGAGTTGCCAACACAATCTCAAGTGTACACCTGATATAATTAGCTCACTCTTCATCAGCGTCTCTCTCCCACCCGCTGACCAGTCCCTTTCATGTCTGATGAGTTGTCTTCAGGGATGGTTCCTGTCCTGTGTCAACAGAAGGTCTGGAGAGCATGACCGCCGGGATTCCTCCAGTCTCAGTCAGACCATTAAGTTTGGTCTTCTTATGAGAATTTGGGGTCTGCATCCCACTGCTCTCCTGCTCCCTCAGGGGTCCTCTGCTGAGCTCCCTGTCAGGGCAGTCATCGATTGTGGCCGGGCACCAACTAGTTCTTCTGGTCTCAGGATGATGTAGGTCTCTGGTTCATGTGGCCCTTTCTGTCTCTTGGGCTCTTAGTTGTCATGTGGGCTTGGTGTTCTTCATTTTCCTTTGCTCCAGGTGGGTTGAGACCAATTGCTGCATCTTAGATGGCTGCTTGTTAGCATTTAAGACCCCAGACGCCACATTTCAAAGTGGGATGCAGAATGATTTCATAATAGAATTATTTTGCCAATTGACTTAGAAGTCCCCGCAAACCATGTTCCCCAGACCCCCGCGCTTGCTCCGCTGAGCTTTGAAGCATTCATTTTATCCCGGAAACTTCTTTGCTTTTGGTCCAGTCCAATTGAGCTGACCTTCCATGTATTGAGTGTTGTCTTTCCCTTCACCTAAAGCAGTTCTTATCTACTGATTAATCAATAAAAAACCCTCTCCCACCCTCCCTCCCTCCCCCCCTCGTAACCACAAAAGTATGTGTTCTTCTCAGGTTTACTATTTCTCAAGATCTTATAATAGTGGTCTTATACAGTATTTGTCCTTTTGCCTCTGACTCATTTCGCTCAGCATAATGCCTTCCAGGTTCCTCCATGTTATGAAATGTTTCAGAGATTCGTCACTGTTCTTTATCGATGCGTAGTATTCCATTGTGTGAATATACCCCAATTTATTTACCCATTCATCCGTTGATGGACACCTTGGTTGCTTCCAACTTTTTGCTATTGTAAACAGAGCTGCAATAAACATGGGTGTGCATATATCTGTTTGTATGAAGGCTCTTGTATCTCTAGGGTATATTCCGAGGAGTGGGATTTCTGGGTTGTATGGTAGTTCTATTTCTAACTGGTAACAGGTTTTTTGTTTGTTTTTTTATAGTATTGTGGACAGAAACCATGGAGAGATATGCTGAAGATGAAATTCACCAGTGGAAGGCCAGCTAGTTCTACAAAGGCTTGCCCTTCTCCTCCCATTTGTTTCTGAAACAGGTATTTATAAAATAAAAATTACCCAAATGAGAGCTCACACGCCACTTACAGTCTAGGTAGATGGTTCTCAACCTTGCTGCACGTAAGAATCACTTGGAGGCTTTTAAAATGCTCTACTGAAGCATAACGTACAAACAGAAGAACACACGTAAGTGTACAGCTCAGTTAATCTTCACGAAGCAAACAGGCCCACGTAACCCGCATCCACATGAAGAAACAGAACATTTCTAGCACTCTGAGAGCCCCTTCTTTCCTTCTTTCAGTCATAACCTCCCAGGGTAGCCATTATCCTGACTTCAAGACAGCATAGACTAGTTTTTCCTGTTTCTGAACCTTACATAAATGAATCATTCAATGTATAGTCATTTTTGTTGTCTTTGGCTCAATGTTGTGTTTGTGAGATTCACCCATGCTGCTGTGGATCGTTGTAGACTGTTCACTCTCATTGCTGTGAAGTATTCCATTGTGTAACTTTTCCATAATTTATTTACCCATTCTGCTGTTGACGGCCATTTGGGTAGCTTCCACTTTTTGGTTATTACGAACAGTGCTGCAATATATTCTAGTATTTTTTTGGTAAATATATGCACCCTAGGAGGGAATTGTTGGTGTTGTTAGGTGCTACTGAGTCAACTCCAACTCACAGGGACTTTATGTATAACAGAACAAAATAGTGCCTAGTGTTGCATCATCCTTACAATTGTTGCTATGTTTGGGCCCATTGTTGTAGCCACTGTGTCAATCCATCTCACTGTGGGCTTATAAGGGAATTACTCAGTCAAAAAGGCATTAGTAGATACTGCCAAGTAGTTTTCCAAACTGGTTGTACCAATTTGTACTTCTACCAGCACCCATAGTTCTAGCTGCTCCATATCCCCACCAACACCTGTTTTCTTTTTCCAAAAAAAAAAAAAAAAAAAAAATTTTTTTTTTTTTTTTTCATTTTAGCCATTCTGGTGGGGTGGGTAGTAATTTGGCACTGTAATTCTAATTTGTACTTCCCTAATGAAGCTGAGCACTTTTTCATACGTTTATTGATCATGTGGATATCCTCTTTTGCCATTTTTCTATTGGGTTGTCTTGTTTTAACGATCCGTAAGAGTTCTATACATATTCCGAATATGAATCCTGTGTTGGATGTATGTATTGTGAATACTTTGTGGCCTGCCTTTTATTTTTTAAATGGCTTCTCTTAGTGAAGAAGAGTTAATTTTAATATAATCCAATATATAAATTTTCTCCTTTATAGCTAGTAGTTTTAAAAAAAAAAAATTTTTTTTTTTTTTTTAACCATGTTTAAGAAATCTTTACCTGCTCTAAGGTCAGGAAGATGTTCTACTATTTTTCTTTTTCCTTAAAGCTTTATTGTCTACATTTCCTATTTAGATCTGCCATCTATCAGGAACTGTTTTTTGGTTATGGTATGAGGTAGGAGTCAAGATATTTTTTTCCCTTGTGAAGAGTCCCATTGACTTATACCATTTACTGAAAAGTCCATCCTTTCCCACTGTACTACAGTGTCACATCTGTCATAAACAGGTGACCATAAGTATGGATCTGTCTCAACTCTTTTACCTGGGAAGCTTTTAAAAATCCTCACAGCCTAGATCAACTAAATTGTGACTTCTGGGATTGGGACCTATGTTCAGTATTTTTTAGAGTTCACCAGGTTACTATGGTTGAGAACCACTGGTCTGGATTCTCAGATGGAGGTCGGGATGGAATATCACATCCCTCTCTCCCAAGTGGACATATGCTGGGGGAATGGTACTTCAAAGTATATATCCCTCTATCCTCCCATTTGAGACTCATTAGTCAGAGTGAACCCTGTTACTAAAAGGAGTGTTAAATCATGTTCCAGTGTGTTGGCTGGGCCATGAGAATCTGCTGGTCTAGATCAGTGTTGCTGAACTCTGGTCCACATTTAAAAGTTCATCTAGACATGGTTTCAGGGGACATATAAGTCAAATGGCATAATAAAATCTGTTAAGAAAACATTCTGCAATCCACTTTGGAGAGCGGCATCTGGGTTCTTAAACGCTAACAAGCGGCCATCTAAGATGCATCAGTGGGTCTCAACCTACCTGGAGCAAAGGAGAATGAAGAACACCAAACACACAAGGTAATTATGAGCCAAGAGACAGAAAGGGCTACATAAAACAGAGTCTACATTAGCCTGAGACCAGAAGAACCAGATGGTGCCTGGCTACAACCAATGACTGCCCTGACAGGGAACACAACAGAGAGCCCCTGAGGGAGCAGGAGACCAGTGGGATGCAGACCCCAAATTCTCATAAAAAGACCAGACTTATTGGTCTGACTGAGACTAGAAGGACCCTGGTGGTCATGGTCCCCAGACCTTCTGTCAGCCCAAGACAGGAACCATTCCCAAAGCCAACTCTTCAGACAGGGATTGACTGGACTATGGGATAGAAAATGATACTGGGGAAGAATGAGCTTCTTGGATCAAGTAGACACATGAGACTATGTTGCCATCTCCTGTCTGAAGGGGAGATGAGAGGGTAGAGGGGGTCAGAAGCTAGCCGAATGGACAAGAAAAGAGAAAGTGGAGGGAAGGAATGTGCTGTCTCACTAGGGGGAGAGCAATTAGGAGTATATAGCAAGGTGTTTATAAATTTTTGTATAAGAGTCTGACTTGATTTGTAAACTTTCACTTAAAGCACAATAAAAAATAAAAATAAAAGTTCGTCTAGAAAGCTTTGAAAATATATTGATGCCCAGACCCCACTCCAGACCACCTAATCAGAATTCTCAGAATTGTTAAAGCTTCCCAGTTGATCTTAATGCGCAGCCACAGTTGAGGACCACTGGTCTAGAACCCTCAGAGTGGACAAAGAAACTGAATACACCTACCGTCAGGCCTTCATTATTCTTGCCCCCAAGTGTATACAGGCTGCCATCATTGGGGTCTGGGAGGAATGCAGGCCTAGAGATTAAGCAATAAGTATCAATGATAAGTTACAGCGCAGGGGACAGAACAAAATATCAAAGCCACATGGTTAGGAGAGGTTGGACGGTTCTGTATAAGATGATTCCACCTACTGCTCTCTCTCACCTTAGCTACAGAACAACAGAATATCCCTGTGGTGGTGTATACCATACTTTTTAGGTGCTGTTGAGTTGGTTCCAACTCATAACGACCCTACGTACAACAGAACAAAACACTGCCGGGTTCTGTGCCATCCTCACAATCGTTGCTATGCTTGAGTCCATTGTTGCAGCCACCATGTCAATCCATCTCATTGAGGGTCTTCCTCTCTTTCACTGACTCTCTACTTTACCAAGCATGATGTCCTTCTCTTGGGACTGGTGTGTTCTACTTGGAATGCACCATCATTTGAGGCTCTTACAGGTGGTACCTCACTTGTTCTCTAACACATACATTCTAGCATCAGGTCACATCTTGGTTTCCTCTCCATGATGTAATACAGTCAAGAGGGAGAGAGCCAAACACTCTTAAGCCCTCCTGAGGTCTTTGGAAGTTTAAGCTCAAAACTTATGTTTCATTTCAGCTTTTTTATTACCATCGGCCCCCCTCCTCCAAGGAACTAACCACACCTCTCCCCTCCAGAGACTTCCACCATAGCACCTGTAAGACTTCATATGTCTTACTCATTGTATTGTACCTTAAACATATGTACCTATGTACTCCCAGCAACTAGCTTCAGTAATATTGACTGAATAAAATAGAAAACAAATTAAAGGGAGGTATTGAAGCAAATCAGAAAACTTACTCTTCAACATGTGTTGGAACCTGTAGGACTGGATCTGTGCAAAAAGACAACAACAAAGACATCATCAGACAGACTCTAAAACATCACAATTCCTAGAGGGCTTCCAGGACCAAGTCACAAGTGGTACCAATAACTTAGATTGACCTGCATGAGATAACGTAGGTGAAGTCACTTTAGAAAACACACATGCACAAAGACACTTGTGATTGTTGTTGAGACCAATAGAGAATTGAGAGCAGAATGGAACTTGCAAATCATAGAAGGATGGACCAGTCATAGCCCATGATGGATAAGGTATGTCAAGCCATGGGTCACAGTGTCATTATCTGATCCATCAGGCCTTTGAAAACCTAAACCATCACCTTGTCAGATACCTGGAGTGGTACCAGATCTTCCCATTAGGAAAAGTAAAACTATGGCTTAAGAATCGATTTTGTTGTTGATGAGAATCTGATTGGATGGTAAATGGATACACCCCTTTTAGGCAGTAATATGGTGATCCTAAAGCCTTCAAGTGTTTATTTCCTTGGATTCCCTTTGATCTATTCTATACCTATGAAATCTAGTTTCAAAATAATACAAGATACAGGAAACTACTTGTATACAAAGATGCTCATAGTTGCATTATAAATGACATAACTATTCAATAATATGGCTAATTTATAGAATGTCCACTTGGCAGAAAAGTAAGGCTTCTAAAAGGGCTTATTAGGCTTTAAAACGTACAAATCGTCATGCTATTATATTTAGAAAAAACAGTGTTCTAATGCAACAATGTACTATGTAATGTATTAATGAATTACTGTAACTATGGGGAAATTCTTCAGTGCACACAGAAAAAACTAGATGGAATGACAAAAGGTTTACTATAAGTTATCTTTGTCAGAAGTGAAGATATTTATTCTTTTCTGCATTTCTCAAAATTTCTACAAGAGTAGGCATTACTTTTTCAATTGAAAAAATGCTTTTTCTCAAAGTCAATTTTATATTTACAGCAGTCAAAGATGGCAGAATTTCTCCCTCCCTAGATCTCCTGGGCACAAATCCAGGGGAAGTTCCTGATTCCTTGGGGAATGTGGCGTGCGTGTGGGGCGGGGGGCACGCGCACGCATGAACACTGGGACAGCGGCTCTGTGCTACACATCTACAATCCACAGGCATGAGGCTGCACAGTAATGAGGTATTTCCAGTGATAGAAACCCTGTGGCTATACATCCAGGCGGTATCAAGGCTGGGGAACAAGGATGGCAAACACCGTAATAAGACTGTATACAGAGTGACGGGGTCCACCGGCTCTCCTCATGATGACAGACAGCTACCCAGTACTCCTGGTCCTCGGGATCCTCAGAGGAAGGAAAGTCTTTCAAGCTTTATCGTCTGTTGACTTTGCTTTAACAGCCCAGCTCCCACGTGATGGCATACAGTGTTCACAACAGCAGAAGCACGCTTGCCATATGTGGTCTGTGGGCAGTAAACAAACAATTCACTAAACCAAAAACATTTTAGGAAGCAGAGGAGGAACTAGCAGTCAGTAAGCTTATGTTTTCTCTCCATTAATCACCTCTCAGCACACTCTCACAAACAGACTGATGCAAGAGACAGGAAACAAAGGCACATGATGAGCGTCCAACTGAAACAGACAAGGCAAAGTGTGATTACAACCCAGTTACCTCAGCGCAGCCCTGAAGCATGCAAGCCAGGAAAAAGCAAGAATGCATATTCCAAAGAAAACACAGCAGTGAGGAAGGCATGCTGTTGATTCGTTTCAGCCACCCTAAAGGTATCACAGATAAAGACAGATGAAGAGGACACTGCCAAATTCTAGCAGTTCACCAGAAACAAGACATGGAGACCAACATCACTTAGAATCCTGTTCATAGGCTTATCTTGGAGATATGTGTTTGCTCATTCACACAGACTCATCTTCAGACATTGAGGCTTCAGGTCCAAAAATGTGCCCTGCACCAACCAGAAAGGTTCCAGTTACGATACAGGACATTGCAGTAGATGGGGAAGTTCCTGGAACGACCTGTGTCTTAAAAAAAAAAAAAAAACCAAGCCTGTTGCCGTCCAGTCGATTCCAATACATAGTGACCCTATAGGACAGAGTAGAACTACCCCATAAGGTTTCCAAGGAGTGCCTGGTAGATTCAAACTGCCAACCTTCTGATTCGCAGCCATATCTCTTAACCACTACGCCATCAGGTTTCTAAGAACCATGATTTTCTAGGCTTAAACCCAACAAATCAAACCCACTGCCACCAAATCGATTCTGACTCACAGCGACCCCGTAGAACTGAGTAGAACTGCCCCCCAGGATTTCCAAGGGTGTATTCTTTACGGAAACAGACTGCCACATCTTTCTCCCATGTATTGGCTGGTGGGTTTGAACCGCTGACCTTTCAGTTAGCAGCCGAGTGCTTAACCACAGTGCCACCAGGTCTCCTTTTTCTAGGCTAAGGAGGAGACGAACTCTAGTAGGAGGACCTGCTGTTTGTCTTAGCCTTCCCATCCACTCAGTGAAAATAAGATACCTGGAATAAACTTCTGCAAAGTTGTAGGGCAGGTAAAAGCACAGCTATTAAGTCAGTTCTCACAGAAACTTCTTGGCTTCTGAGGTTAAGGTAACAACGAACTATTCTGTAGATTTTTTCCTTAAAGAACCATTTAAATCGGAGATCTGCTTTAGCATACTATGTTAAAAAAAAAAAAAAAAAAAAGGTATGGGGGAAGAGAGAAAACCAGAAATGGCAGACTGTTGACAACTGCTCAAGATGAGAAATGGGAATATTAGGGAGTTATTTTATCATCACTTTACATATGCTTGAAATTTGCCATAATAAAAAAGGCTCAAGATAAAAAAAAAATTGGAAAGCCAACAAAATAAAAACAAAAAAGCATCATCTGAAAACATGCAATAAAAGCCCAACATGAAAAAGTATCTGCTTTAGATTATAATAATGCAAACTGATATCAGACAAGATTCTTGTTTAGCGGAAAAAAAAAAGTTTTCAGCCACGTGAAAAGAAACACTGGTGTAACTGTCAGGCCATAAACAAATACTGCTGCAAAATACACAGCTCTATCTATATGGAGACTGATAAGGATAAAAGCCAATCTCATGTAGCTGTTTTACTTCCGGGGGGCGGGGGGCGGGGGGCGGGTGGCGGGGAAGAGGGTTACTTCGTAAGTGTAAAAATGGATGTTATTCAAGGTAAAGGTAGGATAATATAAGGTAAAGGTAAAGATATGAGAAGAGGGTGAATAAAAGCTAGAATCAATGTTTGCTCTCTCCAGGATTAACAAGGAAAGAAACAACCCTGCTCACTTCCCCCAGAACAGCCACTGGCCTCTCTCCATCCCCCTAGTGTGTCCTGCTCAGACCTGAACTGGCATGACCTTTAAACTTGGAGAAACCTGTAAGAACAGCTAGCCTGGATGAGGTTACAGGATGCTGTTGGTACCACTTTGTGCTAATCTGACTCTCCTTTTAAACAGAGACAGAAATGACTCAAAATAGATTTTCCCGTCTTTCCTTTGTCCAAATTCATAAAGGTAAAATCTTATACATCTCTATTTCCAAAAGAACGGAATTTTCATCTTTCCAAGGATAACTTTCTCACCTTTGTCCTTGATCCCACCCTCTTCCAGACTTTGTACCTCCGAGCTCTCCCTCTGTAACTGATAACCAGTTGCCCTCTAGTTGATTCTGACTCATGACAGCCCTATGTGTAGCAGAGTAGGGTTGTCAGTGGCTGATTTTTCAAATGTAGATCACCAGGCCTTTCTTCCAATGTGCCTCCGGGTGAACTTGAACCTCCAACTTTTAGGTTAGCAGCCGAGTACATTAACCATTGTATAACCTAATGATTGCCTCTGCTCCCTTCTTGAGCTGTGGGCCTACTGTCTTGGTCCACCCACCCCAACAGCCCTGCCCCTTCTGCTCCTTCGTATCTACTAGGACTAGATCCCATGTGCCCAGATGCACCTCACAGTTGCCCCAAGCCACTCTCAGAGGCAGCCTCCCCTCACTGACACTTCCCATACTATGGTTCACCCATCCCCCTTGAATCTCTCTACCTCTGAGCTACTGTGGCCCTAAACTGCCTGTTTTTTCTCCCTTCTCTCTCTAGACTCCCTCCCTCCTCCAACATACAGAAGAACACTTCCAGATTCTCCCTTCAGCCTCTCTTTTCTCTCAGGGAGCACACCCATCTCTATGCTTCAACCATAACCACACTGGGGAGACTCTAGGTCTTCATCTCCTGAGCTCTCTCTGGACCAACTGGAAGGTTCCACTGATTTCATATCAACATCTCAACCTTCACTTGTCCAAAGTCACGCCCTCCATCTTTTGCCCCAGTCAAGTCTACTCTTGGCTACCCTGTCTTGTTAGCAAAACCACAATACTCCTAGAAGATAACTAGCCCCAAACTACACTGTTGACACTTATTTCTCCCCAACATATCCAGTCCTTGCCAAATGGTGTGGTCTATTTCTATAATGATCATCATTCTGTTTCCTACTCCCAGCATTCCTTCGATACCATTAGAATCCCTCATCTTTCAAGACTTTCCTTTTCTCCTAGTCTAGATGTTCTTAGGAATCAGAAAAACCTAACCTCAAATCGCAGTTCTTCCAATTATCAGCTTAGTGACCTTAGCAAAGTTACTTAATCTCTCTGAGCCTCAATTTCTTCATCAGTAAAGGAAAAAAAAAGTAGATAACATTCACCTCATGGGGCATCTCTATGTGGATTAAATAAGGTTAAATATTTTATCATCAAGACTTTAAAAGTCAGTGCCTTGACACAGAGAAAAACGATCCTTTTAAAGATGTATATCAGATTGTGCTCCTCTGTCAAAATCCTTCAGTGGCTCCCTATCTCACTCAGTAAAGACTAATGTTCTTAGAGTGGCCTACAAATCCCATACAACCTTGCCCTCCCATTCCCTATCCCACCCCCCAAACAAACTCCCACTATTTTCCCTCTCACTCTATTCCAGCCATGCTGGCTTCCTTATATTCCTTGAATACCACCAAACTGGCTCCTACCTCATGGTCTTGGCATTGGCTTCCCTCTGCCAGTAATACTCCTCCCCCAGATGTCCACGTGGCATATTTTCTCATTTCCTCTAGGTCTTTGATCAAATGTTACCATCCATTTCAGAACGGTCTTCCCTGACCACCTCCTACCCCCTGGCATTTTCTACTTCTCTTCCTTGTTTAATTTTTCTCTGGGGTACTATGTATTTTAATTATTTAATGTCTGACTCTAACCACTGTAAGCTCTATGAGGGAGGGATTTATCTTTTGTTGTCTGTTATATCCTTAGATCTAAAACAATTCCTGGTGCAGTAGTAGGTGCTCAAAATATTTGTCGAATGGAGCAACCAATACACATTAATCTCCTTCCTACTTCCATTCTTGCCCAGTGTGGCTATCCATCACTGATCACTTCTAATAATCCAGCAGATATGCTCTGTCAACCTTCAACCCAGGATCTGTCTAGCAATCCCCTTTCCTCCACCTAGGCTGCTATATGAGCACTGCTGGAGAAAACCCCTACAATCATTTGTAGAGGTATCACCATATATCTATGCATAGCTGAGCCTCAGGTCATCAGGAGATAGTTTTATCTACTTCCTGGTTGGCCTCCTCCCCATTCTCCACAGGAGGTACTTCAAACCTTCACTCCTTGCCTCAAGGCCCCTTTCTCTCTGCAAATGACTTTGTCTCCTGTGTCACAGGGGAAATCAATGGGACAGGGTGAACACTCTGAAACTTCCCACCCTTCAACCTCCAAGTTTACCCAACTCCACCCTTCCCTTCACATCTCTACAAAACAACAATGCTTTCATCTTTGTGTTCCGCTCATATCTAGAGCCCCTAGATGGTACCCTGTCTCCGAGGATCTTCAACAATGCCCTTCTGATTGGCTAGCTTCTTCTGCTCTGCCTATAAACACACAAAACCGCTGGACTCCCCCTTCTCTCTTGCACTTGCTTTCTTTTCTCTCCTAAATGGATCTATTTTAAGTGTACAGTTTTATGAATCTTGACAAACATATATGCCCATGTAACCACCCTTGCAATCAATGTATCGAACATTCATGTCACCCCAAAATGTTTTCTCATGTCCGTTTAGAGTCAATACCTCCAACTCCCACTCCAGAAAACCACTAATACATTTGTTTTGTCTGCTCTAAAATCTCACAAATGGAATGATACAGTAGGGACTCTTTTTGTGTCTGGCTTTTTTCTCTGCGTAATTTTTTGTGTGTGTGTGTGGTTAAGAGCTTGGCAGCTAACCTAGAGGTTGGCAGTTCAAATCCAGCAGCTGCTCCTTGGAAACCCTATGGGGCAGTTCTACTCTGTCCTATAGGGTTGCTATGAGTCAGAATGAACTCGATGGCAATGGGTTTTTGGTTTTGTTATGTGTATCGCGGTTCAGGAGCCCTGGTGGGACAGTGGGTTAAGAACTCAGCTGCTAACCAGAAGGTCAGCTGTTTGAATCTACCAGCTGCTCCTTGGAAACCCCATGGGGAAGTTCTACTGTGTCCTGCAGGGTTGCTATAAGTCAGAATCCACTTGATGGCAATGGGTTTGATTTTTTTGTTTTGTTTATCACAGTTCAATCTTCTTCTATTGCTGAGTAGTATTTCACTGTATGAATATGCCACAATTAACTTACCCATTTACCTGTTGATGGACATTTCTGTTGTTTCCAGTTTTGGGCTATTATGAAAAAAGCTGTTATAAATATTTGTGTACAAGTCTTTATGTGGATCTATGTTTTCCTTTGTCTTCGGAAATTTCCTAGGAGTGGAATGGCTTAGTGATGTTTTTACATTTGACTACAAGAAAGTACCAAACAGTTCTCCCAAGTGGTTGTAATATTTTACATTCCCACCAGCAATGCATGAGAGCTACATTGGAGTTTCTAAAATACTGATTCCTAGGCCCTCCCTCCAGGAGGCTGATTCTGTAGGTACAGCCAGGAAATTTGCTTTCTAAACACGCTAGGTGATTCTGAGACTGAGCAATACTGGAAAACCATTGCTCTGCACCCCCTGTTCTACGTTCACACCTCTGTGCTTCCTTCCACTCCCTGTCCTCTGGCTCCCACCTTCAGAGTAAGATCAAAACTTCCACTGTCAAGTTCTGGTCACCAAATCTAACCAACATTTCCAAATCCTCCTCATCAGATATCCACTTGGCATTTGGCAATGTTCTCCCTGGGAGTCCATGCCCCTATCGCATTTCCAACTGCTTATCCAGTATCTCAACCACTGATGCCAGATCTCCTAGAACCTGCTCCTCCTTTTACATTCCCCAGATTGGCGGTTGGCCCCACTTCCAACCAGTCACACAATCTGGAAACTCAGAGGTGTCCTTGACTATCCCCTTCTCTTAATTCTCCCTCTATCCCATTCAATTAGATGCCGAGTTTTTAAGACATGACTTACTAAACATTTCTCCAAATCCATGTCTTCCTTTCCACCTCCTTTACCACCGCCTAAAGACGGTTACTACTTGTCCTTATCTCAGATCTCTGCTCCCTTGGATACTCTCTCTACCCTCTGCCTGTGGTGGCTTGATAAAGGCAAATCTGTTCATATCTTTTCCCCACACAAAATCCTATAATGTCTCCCCTCTACCTACTGAATATCTCCCATCTCTGTAGCTGAAGTCAGAGGTTCTCCAACTTTCTTGGTACATGGCACCCTTAACGTCTCTGTAATTTTTTCATAGAGCCCTCAACCAAAAGAAGTATCTAACAGTTCCACTTACTAAATAGGTAGGGCCAAACAACTTAGTAAGTATTTAGGTCCTAACAACTTAGTAGCAATTCGAAAAGAAAAAATGCTACACATAAATGGACAGAAAATATTTCCTAAAAAAAAGAAAAGAAAAGATTTATTTCCTTCTCAAACAGCCAAAATTACTTACTCATGGGATATGTGTACCTCTTGGGAGCTGCACAATTTCTAAGCCTTATAATCAGATTGGACATGTCATCCTTATTACTGTTCCACATAGATTTTCACGTGGTATTTGAATACTGCAACCACCAAAAACTCAGCTTTGTAAAGAGATGACACCATTAAAAGCAATGCAGCTCAATCTAATGTAGAAACAGCAGCATGCTCAAGCTAGCAGTTCACATGGTTATTTGGTACTTGTTGAGTATCATCATGTTTCCCTCAAAAACGTAAAACAACTTGCAGTATCCCTGTGAGTTCTCTGTGGCACCCCCAGGGCCTCTTAGCACACAATTTTGGAACTGCAGGCCTAAGCATTCAAGGTCCTCCAAAACCTGGGCCCAATTCTTCTCCACTGTTATCTCTCTGGAAATCATGGTGGCATAGTGGTTAAGAGCTATGGCTGCTAACTAAAAGGTTGGCAGTTGGAACCCACCAGGTGCTCCTTGGAAACCCTATGAGGCAGTTAGTTCTACTCCGTCCTACAGGGTCGCTATGAGTCGGAATTGACTCGATGGCAATGGGTTTTTTTTTTTTTTTTTTTTGGTTTTCGTTATTACCTGTCAATCACACCTCTTCCCAACTCACCTCAAGCTTTCATGTTGGTCTCTGTGCTCACCATTACCTGACCCATCTCCATCTATCTTAATCTGCTTATCCTTTGGGATCAGTTCAAATGTCCCTTTCTTCACGAAATCAAAAATTGACAACCCACAGCACTTGGCAGGTACTTATGAGGTCCTCACTACATTTCTCAAGGGACAGGTACTTAACTACATGTGTCCTCTCTGGTTCTCAAATATCTGGGGGGCTGTACTGAATTTTGAGCCCTTGGAGGGGCAAGGATCATGTATTTTGTTGATTGTAAAATATACGCAGAAAAGTGCATAAAGCTTATGCACAGTTTAATGAATAATCAGAGTGAACTCCTATGTAACTGCTGCCCAAGTCTTTGCTCCTCCATACTTAGTAGCTAATACTGTCTGCAGAATGAAAGCAAATCAATAATTTAAGATCTTCAATACTGAATGTGGAATAGTCATTCAAGTAAGTTTTACCTAATGAAAAGGACGCTTCCACACAGAACCCTACATGATAAAAGCTTTCAAGAGCTGTGCAGGCATAGAACTCTTGTTCACTCACATTTGAAACTTATTTACATTTATGGATAAAATGATACTGCATTTGCTTCAAAATAACAGAGGGGTTTCGGGAAGGGAGTGCCATATGTTGACCATTTTTGAAGTTGGATGCTGGGTCCATGAAGGTTTCATGATAGTATTCTCTTTTCTGCATGTTGAATTTTCTAAAATGAAAAAAAGTTGAGAAAAAAGAAGCAGCTAAGAAAAGCTTTTTAAGGAAAACCTTTCCAATAAGTTGAAACAAAAAGTCTGTTCTTTCACTCTCAACCATAGTATAAATTTTGAGAGCCTGATCCGACGAGCTTACAGGGTACAAAGAGGCTGAAGGGAAATCCACACTAAGAGTGTGAAGGCCCCTGTCAGTACCACGGCAAGCTTTCTTAAACAGGTTTATCAGAATTGATGATGGCAAGGGGGGAATATAAGGGTGGTAAGTCAGCCAAACAGAAAAAAATTATCTTTGATGAAGTCAACCAAAACTTAAATAATTGTTTCAAACCAGGGTGCAGGACTGACAGCGTTCTCTCAGGGGGTAGCTGTGGGCAGATTTTCTTCCACGTAGGCTGAAATAAGATCCCTTTGATTACAGAAGCCACAAGAACAAGTTGCTCATTTGACTGGAGCTCAAGGAACCTTACAAGATCATTCTCTTCCCCAGATGATCGTTGATATTTCTGGAACACACTGCTACTCCAGCGGTTATCTAAATGAATGCTGGTTTCGCTGCCCTCCTCCACCTTACTCTTCTTTCTAAAGCACAGCCACCTATCTGACCCCTACACACCAGGCATTAACAATCAGCTTCCCTCTTGGCTGGAAGACTTCTTCAGGTACAAGTAAGAAGTCATGATGCAGTCAGAAATTCTCCAAACCAGCCCCTTCCATGACCTTCCGCAAATGCACTGTGTGAGCACGCATGTCTGTCTCCTAGCCCGGCACCTCTAGTACGAATTTAAAATGTCCTGGGTTGGCCTTTCAAAAGGTATTTAAGGATCAAAAAACCACAAATGAAGGCCCAGCTGTTCTACGCTTCTTGTAAGCATCCTTGTATGCCAAATATTCAAAGGCCTCTTTCTTTCCTTTTTTTTTTTTTTGTCTTTTAAGAAGGAGGCTGTCAACCCAACTAATAGTAATTATCTGTTGAGATTTACCACACACATCTCAAACACAAATGTCAGACATCTACTATCAGCTTGGCTCTCTGTTAAGTGCTGTGTAGGATAAACAGAAGCCTGCAGTTTGGCTTATAGAGCTAATATATATGAAATAGTGTATAATGAGAGCTAATATATATGAAATAGTGTATAATGAACTGGTAAAGTGTATGCTATATACCACAGGTACTACAAGATTTCCCAGGGGAGGCAATCAGTGAAGGCTGGAATGTTCAGGGAGAAAAAGACTTCACAAAGATGACTGACCCAGAGTAAGAGGATGAAAAGACAATACGAGTGAAGAACCATTGCCTTGTTTGTGGCAATGAAGACAAGCTGGACAAGTGTGAAGCATTTCTGCTGAGGAGCAGTACAAATAAGGTTGGACAGCAGGCAGTGAGACTGTGCAGAAGAATGTCTTGAAAATGTTACCATATGGTGTAGTGGGCACTAAGGACCAACTGGAGGCTTCTGAGAAAAAAAGAAATGTGATAACAAGCCCTGTGGATGGAAGGTTAGACAGTCGGGCGTCAGGGTACAAAGCAGACAAGAAAGAATCACAAAGGATCATGAGGAAGGTGATGCAGTAACACAAGTAAGAGAGGCCTGAGCCACAGAAGGGGCAGAAGTGGGGGATGGGTAGTCAGTAAACAGGATGGGAAAAAAAAAATCAGTAAGACTTATTCTCGACCAGATAAAGGAAGTGGGGGGAAAAAAAATGAGTTAAAGATAACATGGAGATTTTAATCCTAGCTGACAGCTAACAATGAAACTAGAAAGGTGCAGTCTGAATGCAGTATAAACAACTGCCATTTCCTCAAGAATATGTTTAAAGCTCTAATGCCCAGTTTTATAGAAATTATTGGCAGAAACAAAGCCATTGGTGGCACAGTGGTTAAGCAGTCAGCTGCTAATCGAAAGGGTGGCAGTTCCAACCCACCAGCCACTCCACAGGAGAAAGATGTTGCAGTCTGCTTCCGTAAAGATCACAGCCTTAGAAACTATGAGGCAGTTCTACTCTGTCCTACAGGGATGCTATGAGTTGGAATCAACTCAATGGCAGTGAGTTTTGGGTTTTGGTTACCTCAAAACTTAAGTCTCTCAAAAATGTTTCCTGCATTTAAGTGACCCAATTAGGGAATATTTCTTTCTCCCCCGTGGCAGCTCATTCCTTCCCTCACAGGAAAGGTGCTTCATTAATCTAAACCTTAAACCTCCATTAACATTTTTAGGTCCAAATTGTAAGGTAGAAAGTCTCAAATATTCCTCAAAGTTTGGTTTTTATGAGTAGAGTATCTTAAAATAGATACCTAATAGAAAGCTCCTCAAATTCTAAATCTCATCAGAACTGGAAAAAGAGATGACAAGTTCCATCAGAGGTAATCTCTGCAGGTCACAAAATGTCATGTTTGACAAAGGCGAGCAAGTGAAAGTACCAAAGTAATCTGAAAAACTGCCCATACTAAAGGTGGCTGAATTCTACTATGCTCTTTATCCTCTTCACTTTGGGAGAAGTAACTCAGACCTAAAAGTGTGCACTGAATGTTGTAATCAATAATGAAGGAATTAAAGTGGAGGGATAAGACAGTTCAATGATATGGCCTCACTTCAAGTGCCTCTCAGGATGGAATAACTTCACAGAATTCATTCTCAGGCTATAGGAGTTCCATCAAACCACACAGACACCCACAGATGAACAAAAGGACAAATAACTAAGTTACAGCCAAAAAAGTTGCTTTATCTAGGTACTTCAACAATCACAACTGGATTCCAATACATACCAAATAACTCTGCAAACGATACCCCCTCAGAGTTGAAATCTACAGTTCCAATCTACCAGCCACTCCTTGGAAACTCTATGGGACAGTTCTACTCTGTCCTATATGGTCGCTATGAGTCGGAATTGACTTGATGGTAATGGGTTATGGTTATAGTATGGCGACTGAGACTTAGGAGAGCCCTGCCCAAAATGGTGGAGGTACTACTTTGAACCAAATCTCCCACATGACGGAGGAAAGTGAGCGAGGGTAGAGATGAACAAGATTGGAGACAAGTTGGTACTTGTTGAAGCTGAGTGATGGGTACATGGGGTTCATGATATATTTTACATTTGGGTATGTTAAACATTTTCCATGATAAAAAGTAAAATACATTAAATTGGAACACAACGGAGCTGTAAAAAATGAATCAGATCTATACATGCTGATGGGTAATAAAAAAAAGGTGCAGAACAAGTATGTATATGGCATATTTCATACCAAACTATATGCTTGCATATAAACAGACTATTTCTGGAATGAAATGAAGAAGCTATACTACAATAGTGGTTACCTTCATAGATAGAGCCTTTCTCAACCTTTATGTTATTTGAGTTTTCTTTCTTTTGTTTTTTTAACAATGTGTTTTATTACTTTTTCAGTAAAAAAGGCTAATTAAAATAATAAATTCCTTAAAAGATAAAATATTTAAAGCAGAAAAAAAAAGGTAAAATACAATACAAAAGAGAAAGAGAGAACCCACATCTGTAAGATACTCAAAAGCAGAAACAGGCCTCTCTCATAAAACTTAATTTTCAGCTTGCCAAAGCAATGGTGAGGAAATGAATGCTTTTCTGGTGCCTAAGCAATAAAGTGGAAAGGTAGATGATGCATATTCTCAGCCTGGAAAATTTCTCAAGAGAAAATAAGACTAAAACAATTAACAAAGCGTCATCATTTTTCACAAATTCCTCTCGTCATGGTTCCATCGTGCCTCTGAAGACAAATCTCTACCTCCTCCTGAGGAACACACACACTGCCTCAGAGGCAGGAGAGCGAAGAGTAGTGAGAAACTCACGGTCACAAACTAGAACCTGCCGTGGCCTTGACACGAGTGGCAGACAACACATCCTGAGAAGGCAAAGTCAAGTCTCATGTGTTTCTCAGGGCTTCCCAAAGACACCCAGTCAGGAGGGTTAGGTGCCTCAGACCCTCACTGAGCACCTCCTGGCTGTCAGGCTCTGGGAGTGCGAGACCCCATCCTCAAGGAGTTGGGAATCCAGTAGGAAGACAAATGTAAATAAAAATTCACAGCACAAGCAGGAAACACCATAACAGAAGCTTCAACAGTGTCTCCAAGCCCCAGAGGAGGAAGAGCTCTCCCTGCTTGCGGGTGTCAAGAAGGTGACCTGTAAGGGGTCTTAGCAAAAGAACAGGAGCCTGCCAACGTTGCAGGCTGCCAGGGGCAGGATGTGGAGTCGAAGCATGAGGCCTCTGAGGCCTCGTAAGGAGTTATGTGGCTGCAGCAAGGGTACCTGCCAATGAAGCTAAGGGAGCTGAGGCTGTAGACGTGGGTGAAAGCCAGACAGTGAAGGGCCTTGGATGCCATGCTAAGAAGCTTAGATCTGACCCAGTGGACCAGTAATTCTTAATCTAACCATGGTGAAGGACAGCTGTTTAAAATTTTCAATCTATCATGGAGAAGGTTTACTCCTTGTATACATCTCTCCTCATGGTCAGGTAGCAACGGTGCAGAGACTGGCACAGGTAGGCAGACCTGACTGTGAGCAGCACTGCTGTAGACAAGACTGAGAGTGTTTAATCAGGGCTGCAGCAGTGCCCGATTATTCTTTTTAGAGGCTGTCTCTGACAGCAGTGTGATGGGTGAACTGAAGGACTAATAGATAGGGAGGGTGGCAACTGGGTTGGGTGGTGGTTGGGCAGGGTGGCAGACAGGAAGGGTGCTGCATTAGTCTAGGAAACTGGTATCAAGAGCCTAAGACATTGCCGAGGCTGCTTATATTACAACCAAACACCTCATGGGATTTGGTTCCTTGGTTTGGAGGTTTAGGGCCATGGTTTCATGGGATATCCCAGTTAACTGGCCTAATAGGATGTTTAGTGCTTCTGTTCTACCTCCTAGTTCATTGTGTAGTTTGTGGGTCTTAAAAGCTTGCAAGTGGCCATTTAAGGCACAACAACTGGTCTCTATTTGCCTGGGGCAACAGAGTAAGAAGGACAGTCAGGAATCGGAGGAGGAAATGGAATGTGTGGCTAACTGCCTCCATGAACATCTGCCTCCTTTGCTATGAGACCAGAAGAACTGCATGGTGCCTGGCTGCCATTACTGAACATTTTGATCAAAGACTCTATAGGAGAATCCTGATCAAAAGGAGGAAAATGCAGAACAGGATTTCAAATTATCATGGACTCTAGGCTTCCCAGAACCATGAAGATTGGATAAATCCCTGAAACAGCTACCCTGAGATACTCTTTAAATATCACCTGAAGTCTTCTTAAAACCAAACAATAGTTTAGCTCAACCAGTAAAAAAAAATAATGCCTGCCTTGAGCATTACGCTCTTTTAAGAACTATCTATATGGGAACAAACTGACAACAGCAACTTGAAAGATTAGATAGGAACCTTAGGGGACAGTGAGTTTATGTTAACGGGGGAGGAACAACTCAGGAAAGGAGGGTGAGAATGGTTGCACAACTTGAAGAATGTAATCATCGTCACCAAATTATAGATGAAGAAACTGTCTGTGTATGTTTTGTTGTGTATATTCTCAACAACAGCAAAAGAAATAAAATTAAAAAAAAAAAGAGCCTAAGCCATTGGCGACGGGGCAGAGAGGAATCAGATTCGAGAGATCCTTTTTAAGTCTCCCAGACAGGACTCAGTAACCAACTGTCCCTAAACGGGGAAGGAGGGGAGGATCACTCCAGTTTCTAGACTGGCTGGGCCAGGACTCCCTTAGCACAGCGGGTAAGTATGGGAAGAGGCATGCATTTAGAAAGGGAACCGCAAAGAACTAATTTTCTTCTGAGGAGTTCCAATGACACAATGGTAAAATGCTCGGCTGCTAACTAAAAGGTTGGCGGTTTGAACCCATCAGTGGCTCTGCAGGAGAAAAAACTTGGCTATCTGCTCCTGTAAAGATTACAGCCTAGGAACCCCTATGGGGCAGTTCTACTCTGTCCTATAGGGTTGCTATGAGATGGGATCGACTCGATGGCACACAACAATTTTGTTCGAAACTACACCTCGTCAGAAATCTTCAATATTGACCATTCAAAGGACATCTCAGGAGTCTGGGCCCATGTGGGTAGAACGCTAGTCAAGTCACACATTTAGCCTATCAGTATTAGTATAAAGTGGTTCTGAATTAGGCCCAGTCCTTCACGCCTACCATGAGAAAGGAGATAAAAGAGAACGGGGATAGGATTGCTAGAGAATAACCTGTAATTTGATGAAGATTTGAGTGTCAAAAAGCAACATCGATATTTCAAGGTAAGTGCAAAAAGCCACAAACCAGCCCTGCCAATATTAAAATAGTCCTTTCAATTCCACCAAGCCAAAGCAAGCTTTATAAAGCTAATCTCAAACAAAACATGATAGCAACTTTCTCACTTAAGCTTAAAGTGCAGAAATAAAACACACTCAACCATTTTCGTAGGTGAAATTTCAGAGAAAGACAGACGGTGATGTTGGCTACACTTAGAAAATCACAGCTTAGAAAGATCACACCTAAAGTAAAATGTCAGAACTCAAATTAGTTTCTGAAAATAAACAAAACCCATCTTCTATAGTTGGTGCAGTTTGCAGCTTTGCTGTAAGAAACCTCCGTTTCTGGGAAGAGTAACACATGTTGTGTTGAGGAACAAAACCACCTGCCAAAACCACTTTGTGGAAAGAAGAAAAAACACTCCCAGTTTGTTGGCTCCTGAAAAAAGTAAACAGTTAAGAAACCATGAAGTGGAGTAACAACTATATATGCTGAAGAGCCCCAGTTTGACCAGAGCAAAAGGGCAAAAGCTCTCTTTGTTATGCGTTAACGTGCTTGGCTGCTAACTGAAAGGCTGGTAGTTCCAGTCCATCTAGAGGGGCCTTAGAAGAAAGGTCTGGTGATCTACTTCCAGAAAATCAGCTACTGAAAACCCTGTGGAACACAGTTCTACTCCGACATATATGGGATTGCATGAGTCAGAGTCGACTCAATGGCAGCTAGTTTTTGGTTTATGAGGCAAAGGTGTCTGTCTGCATCAGCAAGCTTCTTCCATTGTACTCTGGTTCCCCCACTGGCACTAAGGCCCATGACAGCATCCTATCTGCCTGGACTGGTGCAGTAGCCTCCTGACTGGTCTCCCAGCTTTCCCCTTGCTCTATCAGTTTATTCTCAGCTCAGCACCTGCTAAGCCAATTAAAGTAGAGGCCAAGGCATGTCACTTCTCTGCTTGGATTCCTCCAGTGGTTTCAAAAGACACAAAGTCCATACACTGGTGACAAACCCTAGATCAGTGGTCTCCATGGTGTGGGGCCAGCTCGCCAGGGAGTCCTCAGGAAGCCTGAGAGGGCATCTCCTGGTGGTCACAGTACCGGCACCAAGTGGGAGGCCAGGGACGTTAGGCAGTTCCACACAACCGAGGATCACCCCGCAACTGCACGCCTGTCTTTAATAATTACCCACGCCTATACCTGTTTTTTTTGTCTTGGAAGAAGTACAGCCAGAATGCTCCTTAGAAACAAGGACGACAAGACTACATCTCACATACTTTGGACATGTTGTCAGAAGGGATCAGCACCGGGAGAAGGACATTGTCTTAGTCATCTAGTGCTACCATAACAGAAATACCACAAGTGGATGGCTTTAACAAAGAGAAATTTATTTTCTCACGGTCTAGTAGGTTACAAGTCCAAATTCAGGGCGTCGGCTCCAGGGGAAGGCTTTCTCTCTCTGTCGGCTCTGGAGGAAGGTCCTTGTCTTCAATCTTCCCCTGGTTGAGGAGCTTCTCGGGCAGAAGGACCCCAAGTCCAAAGGACGTACTCTACTCCTGGTGCTGCTTTCTTGGTGGTATGAGGTCCCCAACTCTCTGCTTGCTTCCCTTTTCTTTTTATCTCTTGAGAAATAAAAGGTGGTGCAGGCCACACCCTCGGGAAGCTCCCTTTACACTGGATCACAGATGCGACCTGGGTAAGGGTGCTGTTACAATCCCACCCTAATCCTTTTAACATAAAATTACGATCACAAAATGGAGGACAACCACAGAATACTGGGAATCATGACCTAACCAAGTTGATACACATATTTTTGGGGGGACATAATTCAATCCATGACAAACATCATGCTTGGTAAAGTAGAGGGTCAGCGAAAAAGAGGAAGACCCTCAATAAGATGGATTGATACAGTGGCTGCAACAATGGGCTTAAGCATAACAATGATTGTGAGGACGGTGCAGGACTCGGCAGTATTTCATTCTGTCGTACATAAGGTCACTATGAGTCGGAACCAACTCGATGGCACCTAACAACAACAACACCTGTTTTGAGCCCTGGTGGTGCAGTGGTTAGTGCTTAGCTGCTAACCAAAACGTAGGCAGTTCGAACCCACCAGCCACTCTGTGGGAGAAAGATGTGGCAATCTGCTTCTGTAAAGATTATAGCCTTGGAAACCCTATGAGGGCAGTTCTACTCTGTCCTATAGGGTCACTATGAGTCGGAATCGACTGAACAGGACACAACAATAACACCTGTCTTATATATATGCACAAAAGTACTTTTGGCATAACTTCATTCTCTGAAATGTAACTACTGTAGGAATCAGTTAAGATTGTACTTTTTTTGTTTGGAATGTTACCAAGAACTGTGCATCATCTTGGACCTCTGGTTCCCATGGGTAATACTGCCTGTGGCCATTGTACTCTGCATCTGTGTCAGTCCATGTTAGCAGGCACGACATTCAGTGACATTCACTGACTCTGCTCATGGGTGGGTGTTATCTTGTGTCTAAGCATTTACATGTTAAGCTACCAAAATGGAATTAAAAATGACTTTCCTAATATTTCAGTTATAGATTACCACTGGGTAATACATTTATTTTTATTTTTTTGCAATTGTGTATGTAGGTAGTTTACCATCTATAAATTTCATTAGAGGATAGTAGTGGAGACATTTTTGTAATAAACATTAATGTAAAGGGGGTGTTGGATCCCTCCTGTCCTACATGATTGGCCCCTATTGTCTCTCTGAGCTCATCTCCTATGACTCTCCCCACTCCCCAGCTTACTCCACTCCAGCCTCCCCGAAATCACATACTCTTCCTCAACCATGCCAGGGACGCTCCCACCTCAGGGCCTTTGCCCCTGCTCTGCCTTCTGTCTCGTCCCTGGGTGGTGCAAACCTGCACAGCTGGTAAACAAAGGGTAGAAGGTTTGAGTCCACCAAGTGGCACCTTGGAAGAAAGGCCTGGTGATCTACATCCAAAAAATCAGCCATTGAAAACCGTAGGGAGCATAGTTCTACTCTGACACACATGGGGTTGCCATGAGTCAGAATTGCCACAACGGCTACTGGTTTTATGCCTTCTGTTTAGAAAACCCTCTTGCCTCTGTTAGGTCTGTGCTCAAATGATGCCTTCTCAGTGGGGTCTTCTGTATTTAAAACTCAAGTCCCCTGCCCAACCTGGCATTTCCCATGCCACTTCCGTGGCTTATTTTCTCCATAGCTCTTAATGCTACTAAATTATTTCAGACATTTCCTCACTAGAATGAAATCTCTATATTGGCGAGGATTTTGTCTGCTTTGTTTACTTGCTGTATCCTCAGGGCCTAGCACAGTATCTGGATACCTTTATAATCTACCCACATACAGTCAACCCTCTGTATCCACGGGTTCTGCATCCACGGATTCAACCAACCACAGATCTAAAATATTTGAAAAAAAAATCTTACACTGTTGCTGACGTGTACTGTACAGTTAGTCCTACAACGGTTTCCTCTGTACTAAACAGGTACAGACTTTTTTCCTTGTCATTATTCCCTAAACGATACAGTATAACAATTATTTATATAGCATTAGGTATTATAAGTAATCTAGAGATGATTTAAAGTATATGGTAGGATGTGAGTAGGTTATATGCAAATACGCCATATTATATAAGGGACTTGAACATTCTTGGATTTTGGTATCCAAGGGGGTCCTGGAACCAATACCCCTTGGATACTGAGGGACAACTGTGTTAATAGTTTAGAAAAAAACAAAACAAAACCCAATGCTGTCAGGTCAATTCTGAATTTAGAAATATCAGCAACTCTGAATTTGGAAATATCAATTTTGAAATCTTTCATTATAATTGCTGGATTAAGATTAAATAGAAAAGTCAGGGTCTCTCTTCATTACTATCTTTAATCTTTGTGTAGAAACACAAATTGAGGTTACTGGTATCCATGGCTGAATTTAACTAAAATAAACCAGTTTATTCTTAGAAAAACAATGAGACTTAGAACATACTGACTACTACTTGAAATAATTCTTCCTTTAAGTGTCTTTTAACTCCTCCTCCTTAATCAGTGCTGGATTCTACTGATGCTACTTCTGGCACCCCTCTCATCCTTCACACCCTTCCCTCCTCCCCTCCCCTCTGCAGGTTCGCCTCACTCTCACTGGCCTTCCTGCCTCTAGTTGTCCCACACACTGCCGCTGGGTTAATCTCCTGAAAGCAGGGTCCCTCTTGGGCAGCCCCCAAGATCAATCACATTGATGGCTCCCAACTTCCTGTTCAATAAAGTACAAATGCCTCAGTGCTACTTTAAGGCTCAATATACCCTTCTGGCCCTCCCGTTTTCTACCTCCAAAGCATCCCTAAGCTCCTGCTGAATGGGAACCAGTCTCTGGACCAGTCTCTCACTGACACCTGGGCTCCCCAGCCTCCCTGCCTTTGCCCATCCAGCTGTTACTCTTTGGAATGTTCCTTTCTTGGGCTCACTCCCAACCTAAACTCCATTCGTCCACCCAGGCTCACCTTCAACTGCTTTATGAGCCTTTCTTGCCCCTCCAGACAGATGTATGCTCGCAGCACGTTACCTCTACTTCTCAGGTGTCACAATACTCTGCTCTGTGTTGAAGTTCTGTGTCCCTGTCTTTTCTATCAGATTCAGAAGCAAGGACTGTCTTTTTTGTCCTTGTGTCCCACGCACTATCTTTCACAGACAAGGCTCTCTAACTACTTACTAAAGTGAGTAAAAAAAAGAGGCAAATTTCTTAAGCTCTAATTTACAGGAGAGAACAGATCGGTTCTTATGTTTACATGGCTAAGCAACAAACAATGCAGGACACAGCTATGCCAGACACAGCCAAGGCTACTCGTAGAAATTAAGCCTTGAAGGTCAGCTTAAAACAATACACACAGGAAAAAACAAAGGAGAAGAATGAAGTGGGGCAAAGATTCCCTGGCGAAGAATACAGAAACTGAGGGACGAGCCCTAAAATTCAACAGCGAAATGTTTATCTCAGGCCTTCTGTGGCTTATTGATTTTCATATTTGGACAAGATTTTTGTCTTTGGACAAAACAGGAAATTCTGCGAAGTAAAGAACTCTGCTTTTATTTAAAAACATTAAACATGAAGGGGAGACAGTACAGGCAACCTTCTTGAGGCCTCCAAGGCAACACCAAAGTCTGGCTCTCGAATCTTCCTGTCGCCAGCCACTCACTCCTCAGAGGGCTGGTCTTTTCGGTTGCTTAAAGTTCTTCCTGGTCCAAGCTGGGCCCACACAAGTAAAGCAGGAGGGCCTGTGGTACCCGACTACCAACATCTACAAATGGCAACCAAGCTTGTTGCTGAACTGACAAGACTATGCATGGCCTTCTGACATATGCCAATATTTTTCCATCTAGAATACTGTTTTGGAACTTTTTATTAAGGAGAGAAAAACATTTGCTGTGCTCCTGAAAAAAATGAGTCACAGGCAAGTGACAGAAGAGAACAGGCTGGTCAGACGTTAACGAAGGACCAAATGAGAGTTATTACTGGAGAGAATAATAGAGATGACTCCAAAAGCCCCAAATCCTAGACCTGCATAGCTATATCTGGGACGATGAGTTTGGAAATCCAGTACAATTTCCTAGTTGTAGGACTTGATTGTGTTAACTATCACCAGCAAGACAAGATCATGAGATAGAAGCACGGCAGGTTCAATGAGAAGGAAGCCCAGCCTTTTACTTCTCTCACCATAAAGACCCAATAAAGTGACTAACTTGGATGAATGTCAAATCTTACAGCCCTCAGTTATTTAAGCCTCTTTAAGAAAACAAATGAGTAATTTGAGGTGTTGATATTTATAATTCTGATTACAAGATTCTAATCATTAGAACTTATAAAAACTAAATGCTACGTTATCTCCTTAAGCCTAGAGCCATTTAAACGCAAAGATTAGACAGAAGCAAAGCAAAACAAACAAAAAGCCACTAAGAAAACGTGTCTCTTCAATGGATGCACTTAATGGATAATCACAACCTGAGCCAGAAACACAGCCCCTCAAGCCTAATCCTCTCTCCTCTCCTTGACCCCATTCTCCTTTTGTATTTTATTAAATAACGTATAACCGTTTTTCTAAAATATGTTTACCCAGAAGTAGCAGAGCAAACATCCATGTAACCCAAGAACCAAATCCAATTACCTTCTTTTAAAGTCCATTTGATTGAGCCTGTCCGCTTGCTTACAGCATGCAAACTTCCATCCAGAGTTGACACAAACAGCAAGGTTTCAGGAAGCGTCACCGTGCTCGTACTTCCGGAAATCTGCAATGAGATGTGGAAGAATCTTCATGGTCCATGTGATACTTCCCTTTGGGAATGTACAACCAGGGCCCCATTCCCAAATGTTATCTTTCTAAAATCCTCCATCTTACGGATGAAGAAACTGAGGTTGGAGAACTCAAATTCCCACCCAGGGCACACAGTAGATAACAGAAGAGTCAGGACTAGAACCCAGGACTCCTTACTCTATTTCAGAGGCAATCCCACCTGCAGATAAACAGGCTCATGACCTAACATGACAAGCAGGGGAATTCTGAAATAATCCATGGGAAGCCTCCACTGAAACAGGGGGAAAGCAGGCTCAGCTTCCTGAGTTCCTTTTCTCCCTTACACTTTACTTTTTAAAACCTGGTCATCTTGCAAGACTCCATGATAAAGAAGAATGCCAACACACCCGCATGCCCCCAAGCTCACTCATGAAATTTAAAAAGCAAAGAATTAGAGAAAAATTTTCAAAACAAAATAAGGAAAAACAGTTTTCCTTATATAAAGAGTTTATACGATAATAAAGCATTAAGATTCCAGTAGAGACATTATAAAAGGATATGAATAAAAAAGACAACCCGAATTGTTCCTCACTTACAATCAAAATATAATTTAAATCAGAATATGCCTTTTTGCTCAATGAATTAATTTTTTTTTTTTTTTTTAAGGAAAATAGTCAAAGGTAGTGAAATTCACTTTCCCATCCATTGCTGGTGGCATTGAAAATTACAAATTAGTGCAATCTTTTTGGAAAGCATAAACATGTTCATACTTTTAGATCCTATAATTCCACTTCTATACACTAAAGAAATAATTCCAGATATGGAAAAAGCTCTGCGTACAAGGAAACTCATTACACCCCATTTATAATCACAAAAAACTAGAAGGAACCAATGTTCCGATAATATCTAAGGACAAAATTAATTACAACACATATACTCAATGGAATATATATAATCATTAAAATAGCACTTGGAAAAATCTACGACACAGAAAAAGGCTTAAAACATGCTATCAAGTAAAAAATATAGAATCTAAAATTTTGTGTATGCTGTGGTTATAACTATTTTTTTTTTTTTTTCTTTTTTGACTGCCTGTCCTCTTGCTTTACTGGGAAAGCAAACAGGTCATGTAAGGTACAATGAATTTTTCATAAAGAAGACAGACCAGTTAGTGGGTAGATGAGGAGCTGGAATTTAAAGGAGCTTCAGCAAGCTCCTCAGTTCCAGGTGACACACTCTCCATCCCAGGATATCAGGCAACTTGACCATCTTTGTCAATATTCACCAAACAAGGGACAAAAGTCTAGAAACAGAGGTCTCACAATCAGATGGTGTACATCCAAGAATAGAAGAGCTTGTTGTTATTAAAGGCTACAATACAACTACAATGAACTGCTGTTGTTGCGTGCCACTGAATCAATTCCGATTCATAGCAACCCTATAGGACAGAGTAGAACTGCCCCATACGGTCTCCAAGGCTGTAATCTTTATGGAGGAAGGAGCCCTTATGGTGCAGTGGTTAAGCACTTGTCTGCTAACTGAAGCAGTTCAAACCCACCAGCTTCTCCACAGGAGAAAGATGTGGCAGTCAGCTTCCATAAAGATTACAGCCTTGGAAGCCATATGGGGCAGTTCCACTCTGTCCTATAGGGTTGTTTTGAGTTGGAATTGACTTGATGGCAATGGGTTTGGTTTTTGGAATCTTTACAGGAGCAGATGGCCAGGTGTTTCTTCCACGGAGCCGCTGGTGAGTTTCAACCACTGACTTTTTGGTTAGCAGCCGAGCGCTTAACCATTGCACCACCAGGGCTGCTCATAATGACTTAAATGCTCCCAAATAGATCTTCTCACAAGGATTAATATTAAAAAGGGTCAACACTTAAAATATATCAGTGCTGCTTAACTACTAGGATGGAAACAAAAGCCACCTGCCTTGTCTGAGCATCTTGGAAACCACAGGAAGGGCAATTGTCTATGGTTGGTAGGTGAATCGAAATAAAACACTAATCACATAAATAACAGTCTTCTAGAGTCTCAAAAAGACAAGGCTTAGACAGAAGTTGAATTTAGCAACTGAGAACTCTGACAATTAATCACAATGTCCACAGTGACGTCACAAACCATATAACTGACTGTTTTTTTTCTTTCTTTCAGGCTCTTGACTGTTTCAAATTAAAATACCTGGGGAGTCACTCTGAACAGTACTATTCTCTCACATGACAAATTATATTACTTACATTCTCCAGCTTCTTTTCTCCGGCATTCCTTTAAAGCATGAAAATGCCTGCCTTCAAATAGTGTTGCTATAGCTTATGAGAACTGAACAAGCTTCTGGATGCTTTTTGCTATACTGAGCACGGCTGAGAACTATTTGTACCAGAAGATTTAAAAACACTGTTCCTCAATAATGAACTTATGCATTACCTTTGCCCAGCCATTGCAGTCTGGGTGCTCCCTTTTCTCTACAATGGATGCAAATAGCAATAGACCCTGCAGCCATACACACTATTTCCAGAGAGCCTGAAAACTTCTGCACACTTGCAAATGATGAGTAACAGGAAAGAAAATGTTGACTCTGCGATCTGCTTCAAGCTGGCTATCTAGAATCTGACTTATTTTTAAAATGAGTGGGACACGCATGCCTGGGTTTGATGGTGGCTTCTAGGAAGTAATCGCGTTACACTGAGGGTTTGAATGGTGGTGGCGGGTGATCTAGTCTAGCCTAAAATTAGACACCTACACCTGTCACTGCCCTGGCTTCTTACAGCCACTCTCCCTCTGCCACTCAAATAAACAAGGCAAGGAGGCACACTTCAAGCTCCTCTAAAATTCAGAAACTATGAAAGCCAAAAGGAGTCCTGGTGACTCAACGGTTAAGTGCTCAGCTGCTAACCAAAAGATTGGTAGTTCAACCCACCCACTGGCTCCGTGGGAGAGATACATGGCAATCTGTTCCCATAAAGGTTACAGCCAAGAAAACCCTATGGGGCAGTTCTACTCTGTCACATGAGGTCACTATGAATTCAAATTGACTCAACAGTACTCAACAACAACGTGAAATCCAAATTCCCCTCAACCCATGGATTTTCAGAAATGCTATATTTTCTTAAAAAATATAATTTTTAAATTTCAGACACACTTCAAGAAATAGTTAACTGCCTACCCAATAACAAGGGTCAGAAACATGAGAAAAATAGCACAGGCCTTTCATTTCTAAGACAGTGGGAAGAAGTGGCACCAGGCACACACAGTGTCTCATACGCACTTTGCCAAAGTGATCTATACTTGATGGGTCTCATAACATCTGGTGTAGTTACAAAACCGGCGGTTCCTCCCCCGACACAAAAGGCTTACACAGACATACAGATGACCCACCATTGTGAAGGAGAGTCATACATTTCTCTGGTGGCATGTACATCTAAGCCAATTGTACATCTCTAAAGGTTAAATTCGTGTGGTAACACTGTAGTGAGAGTTTAGTATGCTATGAAAAACTACTGAAAGCAGTTAAAAAATGTATTTTCTATGAATCTTCTCCCCTCCCACCTCCATTCCAACAACCACAGTATTTATAACAATATTATATTTGCCTGATAACAAAACGATATTTTTTTTTCTTTTAGGAGTATAGCACTGATTTCTAGGATTTGTTCAAGGGCTACATTCCCCCACCATGTTTATTAGATTACTGTTATTTGCATAATCCTAACTTCTGGAAACCCTGGTGGCATAGTGGTTAAGAGCTACAAAAGGTCGGCAGTTCATATCTACCAGGCACTCCTTGGAAACTCCATGGGGCAGTTCTATTCTGTCCTATAGGGTCACTACGAGTTGGTATCAACTTGACGACAACGGCTTTTTTGTTTTTTGTTTTAATTAATTACTTAATTAATTTTTATTTATTTAAGGTTAAGACAACCATTCCTCTAAACTAAAAATACAATGCTTGTATCATGCTAGCAAGGATACTGGCATGTGTTGCCAACAGATTATCATTACACAATACAGTGTGCACCTAAGTTCCTGGAACTACAACCTGCCACCAATCACCAGGCTGTGCTCCTTGCCAGGGCGCAAACCCACTGGGTGGCTGGCCACAGAGGTAAAGCAAAGGCAAGCTGGCTTAGGGTTCATTGGGGTTGGTTAATGAACACACAGTGCAGTATCACATGTTCAACTCGAAACAGGTGTGAAAGCGAGGAAGGATAAGACAGATTTCCAAGGTGGTTAAGCGTTTGGCTGCTAATCAAAAGATCAGCAGCTGGAATCCACTAGCTTCTCAGAAACCCTCTGGGGCTATTCTGCGCTGTCCTGTAGGGCTGCTAGGAGTCAGAATCGACCTGATGGCAAGGGGTTTTTTGTTTGTTTGTTTTGTTACCTAGTTAAAAACCAGTCGCCATTGAGTCAGCTATGACACAGGACGACCCTATGTGCGTCAGAGTAGAACTGGGCTCTATACAGTTTTCAACGGCTGATTTTTCGGATGTAGATTGCTAGATCTTTCTTCCGAGGCATCTCTGGGTGGGCTTGAACCTCCAATCTTTCAGTTAGCAGCCGAGTGCATTAAATGTTTTTACCGCCCGAGGACTTCTTCACTACCTAGTTAGGATATATGAAATCTTGAGAACAATTAAAGTTGCATGTCCCCATATGCAGAATAATATATTTCAGGTAGATTAGGATGTGCTGAGGAATCAGTGTTTATAATTATTAATCTGAGAATACTGCCTTGGAGATAGGAAGGACACGCTCTGCAGGGGGATTTGCCTGCACCAAGGGAGGCAAGATACGACTGCGACTGCGTGTGTTTGTGGCGGGGGGGGGGGGGGGGTGGTGGGGGTGAGGGAGGTGGAATCTGATGGGTGAGAAGGCAGAGGTGAGAGGTAATGGCAAATAGACTGGATTATTCTGCTGGCTACAGTTGGCCGACAGCCGCAGGATGGGTCAGCTGATTTTAAGAGATATCAGTAAGACACTTGCAAGTTAACCCGTGAAGTAATACCAGTGCAGCAGGAAAAGCACCTCAAAATAATATTCTAGAAGAGTTCCTTGGTAGGCACTAAATGGTATGCAAAAAAAGTCAACATCTATGATTCTAGTTGCAGCAATATTATCTACTTCAGACTATAAACCCTAACAAGGCCCAGCTATTTGCAACTCTGGTTGCTTTACAAAAATATCCAGCAGAGTGCTGTCATTCTAATGCCATTTGATCATGATGGTAGATGTCTGTGCACAGTGATGGCTAGCATCAAGAATTCACCAAAGCAGCGTAACACTGAAATCACTGCCAGGTAAATGCCAGCACAGACTGATTATATAATGATGTCCCATTGACAAATAACACCCACATAAGTATCAGGAGAATGAGCTAAACACTAAGGTCCAAAAAGGGCCACCTTTGAAAGTATTTTATGTAAAGGCCTAATAAGATTTTTTTTTTTAATTGCCTGTAGTCATCTATCTATTGAATTGGAATAAAGAACAGAATTAAAACATTGGCAATTTCAAGAGACCCTTCTTATTTCACTCTGCGTATGTTTTAAGGATTTTGGTCCAACAGAAAACATTGCAAATTCTGTTATACTTCGTTTACCTGCATGTAGGTCAGCAATAACCCATCAACCATGCAGTTCCTGCTAATCACCAGCCTATGCTTTTAGGTTTCCTGATATTAAGTCAACAAAGGCAGCCATGACATTTGCTTTGGACTGGAGTCAAATGTCTAGCTGGGATGCAGTAAAGGACAAGGCCTAACTGAACAAACAGCACTGTGTGGTTTCCAAACTAAGCGGGTGAGAGTTAAACTAGTATTTGTGGCAATTCTGGAGTGTGGTGTAATTAACCACCACCCAAGACAGTTACAGTTCTTCAGTTTAGGTTACTCTTCTTTAATGGATCTGGGAAAAGGTTCCTCATAAGTCTTCTCTACTCTTGAGTGCAAAGGTTTACCAATTTCATAATAGGTTACTATATTTCCCCCAAACTGGTTTTGGGGCCCCGGGCTAAGTGTGTAAGTTCAAGCAGCAGTTCTGTTTGTCTTTATGGTCCCTCTGCCATCAACTTACATTGTCATCACAGTAGGAGGAAATACATCTGGGCATGAAAAGTGCTACACGAAACCCTTCACCATGCCATAGTCAAGAAAATAAGCCCTTGTTCTTAGGATGGTGTCAAATCCCTAAGGCTCCTTGGGGTGTAGGCCAACTCCTGCATTTCATAGATATGAAAACGAAAAGTCAAGGCTACACAAACTGTTTAGTGGCCGAGTTTTAGAATGCAGGCATCTCCACTATATTATGTCGTCTTCAGTAACGGGAAACGACACCAATTTAGATCTTGTAAAAATTGAGAAACCTGTTAGGCTCACTGTCACCATGAGTTAGAATCGACTCGACAGCAACTAACAACAAGGTTACCGAAGACTCAGCTTAAGCAAAGCAAACTAAACTAAAATTCTGACTTAGACTCTAAACTCATATGGCCACCATCACACTTACAAGTCAAACTTTATCCATTTGAGTCTGTATATTCACATGCAAACAAACCCATTAACAAGTCCTGATATGAAAACGCCAAAGGAAAAAAACACTCAATCAGATACCAAATTTTTTAGTCCTTAAAACAACAACTAATCTGAAACTGTCACTTTTGCCTTTTAATTGGTTAGAGATTTCTTTTCTTTTTTGGTGGGGGGGGGGGATGACCCATGGGGTCAAGTAGAAAATGGACCGATGCTTTAGAATTAAACAAAAGTTATCTACAAACAACTGTATTTATGACATAACTGCTACCTACACTCGCCAGATGTTGCCAAGCTCTATTATAAAAGTTAAACACTATGAAATATGGCCCTAGTTGGGATACCTAGCTAAACTGACTTCCCCCAGCCAGAATCCACATGGTTTGAAGTTTATTAGAGAATTATCCATTTCCCTGCTGGCCCAAGTCCGCCACACCACCTTCCTCTCTCCAATTAGCTGGATAGTCATTCAAGTCCATATGGCTCCATTATTTTCCCATACTACACAGATGAAACAGTAGGGATTACTTATGGCTTCTGGGATATGTAATTCTGGAATGAAAAGGGCCAGAGAGATCACCTTACCGAGCCCTCTCATTTTACGGGAGAGGAAATCAAGGCCCAGATAGGGAAGTGACTTGCCCAAGGTACCGCAGACAGTTAACCAGAGGCTCGGGATTGGAACCAAAGTCTCCACCTCCCCGTCTGGTTCTTTGGCCACTGCTCTACACTATAATTTCATGACCTTCAATCATGGTTCTGAGAAACATAAGCTTAAATTATTTCAGGCCTGAAGCTCCCCTTGACTCCTCCTAGGGTAGATGAAGATCAGCCAGCACTCTGCTCTGGTATGAGGGTTGTATCTTTGGGATGAGACCAAAATGTAATTTGGAGATTCGCCGTAGACACCCAATATCCCAAAAAAAAAAAAAAAAAAAAATCCCAAAAGGCACTACAAATTACATAGGGTGGGATCTTTAAAAAAAAAAAAAAAAAGTTCTGGATGAAAATGCCTAGGATCCTACTACAGATTTAAGTGGGTGGGCATAATAACACAAAAAGCTTTAGCCACCATTAAAAAAAAGAATTCCTACAATACACATTCATCCAGCCCAGTTCTAATGGTTTAAAAAAAAATTGCTCGTTGATGATGATGATGATGATGATAATGAGCATGAGGATGCAGTAGCCACTGCCAACTCCTTCTTTTAAGGCCAGAGACAAGGAAACGCACATTAATGATTAGCACTACACAACTTTGAACAGCAGGGACCTTTTTAATGACCAACCGGAAACTGCTGGGCTTCACACAGCAGGCTACGGCTGCTTCACTTAGCAGGAGTAAGACGCTCACACAAAGGAGGGAAATGCAGATTTGAATACTGACTTCTTTAGGTGAAAGAAATCTTATGCCATCAGAGTTCTGTAATTTCAGCATAGGTTTCTGTTTCCTGGGCTCTTTTGAGAGGCAAATATAAACAGCTCTATGCAATTATCACACATTTAGGCAGAGACAGGAAAGCATAAGAAACTGCTTGGAAGGCTGTGCTGGAACAACTGAATCTACAGAGTGTGGCATGAAAACTGAGGACTCTGAGAAATAATAGCAAGACAAGAGGAACTGGCCAAGACCGAACGACGCTGCTTTCTCCAGCTTATCATAGCAGACAGGAAACAGAAGCAGGAAAGAACTACCAACAAGGAGATACCAAACCTTTGGGTTCAAGAAAGAGGCCCTTCCAGACACCAAAGAGAACAAAACTGCCTCCTGAAAAAAGAAAACTGGCGGTCTGAGGCAGGGATAAGAGAGGGAGCATACATTTTTAGGATACGCCCACTGTCAACAGGCTCAATTTCCCCAGGGATCTCTCTTTCTAAAGTCACCATTCTGTTCAGGGTTCTGCCTAGTCTGGACATCATATAGTCTAACTGCCAACTTCTCCAGGTCTGAAAAGTGGATGGCATGGGCATCTGAATTGTGGGCTAAGGTGGGGTTAAGCCTCTAAATTTGATTTTTCTTTTGAAAACTGGGAAATAGCAACATCTCCCTAAACACTAAGAAGCCAAAGTAAATGTCAAGAATTTAAAAAACAAGGGTTATATAAATATTGTTGTTGCTAGGTGCTATTGAGTCTATTCTGACTCATGGCGACATTATACGACAGAGTAGAACTGCCGCATACGGTTTTCTAGGGTGTAATCTTTACAGAAGCAGGTTGCCAGGTCTTCCTCCTGCAGGGCTGCTGGGTGGATTTAAACCTCCAGCCTTTCAGTTAGCAGCTGTTGCATCCTCAGGGTTCCTTATGTAAGTATTAGGGAAGATAATTTCAATTAAAAAATTGGTGGTAGCCAGGGATACCATCAGAAAGTCAACAAAACTAAAAAACCTTATTATCCACTCTGTCTCGGATCTCAACTGCTCCCCATTTCTTACCTTTATGGGCAGATAGCAATAAAACCATAGGTGATGGGGACAGAGACAGTCTGGGGATAATTAAGAAAAGGTTAAAAAAGAAGGCTGGTTTGTGGTGTTTAAGAAGGAAGAGTGTAAGATTTTCTAATAAGATTTTCACCAAAAGGTACTACATTGTATGTTCTGGAACTACATTTCAATTATTTGGAAACTTGCTTATGTTGAACACTCATTTTCTGATGGTGTTGAACAAGTCAACAAATATCAGTTGTCCTCTGATGTAGTGCTGGGGCAGTATGTAGTGAGATAGTTAAAAGGTTGGACTCTGGAGCCAGACTGCCTCAGTTTGAACCCAGGTTTGGCCATTTACTAGCTGTGTGGTGTGGGCAGTCACTTACCTCTCTCTGACTTGGTTTTCTCACCTGTAAAATGGGGATAATAATAACACCTACCTTAAAAAAAAAAAGGGTTATTTAAAAATCAAACTAAACTCATTGCCACTGAGTTCATTCTGACTCATGGCAACCCTGTGGGACAGAATAGAAACGCCCCCTAGGGTTTCCAAGGCTGTAATCTTTATGGAAGCGGACTGCCACATCTTTCTCCCATGGAGCAGCTGGTGGATTGGAAATGCTGACCTTTCAGTTAGCAGTCGAGTGCTTAACCACTGTGCAACCAGAGCTCCTCTTCCCAAAAAGTTATTAGAAGATTCAAATGAGTTAATATACATAAAGCTTTTTGAACAGTGTCTACTATATAATAAGCACCATGCATTGTTGTTAGGTGCCTTCAAGTCGATTCCAACTCCTAGTGATCCCCTATGACAGAGGAGAACTGCCTCATAGGGTTTTCTTGGCTATAATCTTTATGGAAGCAAATTGCCAGGTCTTTCTCCCATGGAGCCATCAGGTAGGTTCAAACTGCCAAGCTTTCGGTTAGCAGCTGAGCGCTCAGCTGTTGTGCCACCAAGGCTCCAAGAACCATGTAAGTGTCAGTTATTATTATTAACCAAAACTATGGGAGACACTGGGATCTAATCCTGACAAAAGACCTCTGATTCCTGCCCTTATGGTGCTGATAGGCTTAATGAAGGACCATAGTAATAAAACAATCACACAAACACAGAATGACAAACTGTATAAATGCTATAAAAGACATACAGGGAGCCATTAGAGTGTAACAGAAAAATTAGACCTGGTCTGTGATTGGGAGGGGGGTGGCGGTAGGGGCAGGAAGGACTCACAGTGTAAGTAAGGGAAACAAAAAAAACCAAACAAACCTGTTGCCCTCAAGTCAATTTCAACTCAAAGCAACCCTATAGAACAGAGTAGAACTGCCCCATAGGGTTTCCAAGGAGTGGCTGGTAGATTGGAACTGCTGATCTTTTGGTTAGCTGCCATAGCACTTAACCACTGTGCCACCAGGGCCCCTAGTGTCAGGGAAAATTTTCCTAAAGAAGTTAAGAACTACAGGAAGGAAGAGAAGAATTGTCTGGGTAGAATGCATAGCCTAAGCAAAGGCCCTGAGGCAGGAGACAATTTGCTGTGTTTGAGGACCTGGCAGACCAGTGTGGCTGAGCAGAGTGGGGGCAAGGTGGGGTAGGGGAAGTAGGCAGAAGCCCAAACGTGTCCTCATACAGAGTGAGCCACAAAATCAGAATTTTTTTACCTGTCTTATTTGTTAGCTATGCAGCCTATGGAAAGGGTAGAAAGGTGTGCTGTTGGTATCCATGTAAGGCAAATCTATGCAGCCTATGGAAAGGGTAGAAAGGTGTGCTGTTGGTATCCATGTAAGGCAAATCTGGAGGAGAAAACCACTCCTGTAAGGTGAAGCAGCTGATACACCAACCACAGATTAGAAGCTATGTTCACACCTTGAGTCTTCTCTAGCGTTTTAATTTATTCTAACACTACACTAACGTAGCCTAGCTGGGTTATAGCTGGATATGAACATAACACACCAAAACTTCCTGGGAGAGTTTAATGAGTAATAAGGCTGTTTCTGTGATGAAATGTGAAATGAAATGTGATGAAATGTTTCTGTGATGAAACAAAACAAACCCCAACATAAAGTCTCTTGTTTTCTGAGACACCACCTTCAGGATCAAAAAATTCCCTCTGAAGGAAGGCTCAAGGAGCTAAACCTGCCCCCCAACTTCTAATCTCCCAGGGTGTGACACCTCCCCAGCACCCGCAGTCAGTTCCAGGGCTATTTTTACTACAGCAGGCAGGAATCTTGGGAGCACTAACCTTATAGAACGAGGTAAGTCACCGGACCATAGTCTCACATTACTCCAGACGCTTGGCAAGGCTTGAGGGTATTTATCAATCTCTTCCAGGCACTCCCTGTTTCACACTTCTTCCTGTTGGCTGACTCTTCCATTTCCAACTAACTTATTTCCAGTTCACTTATTCCAACCCCATCCCAGGCCAGACTCTCCCTTTTATGTTCCATATGTACAGAAGGAAGCGTTCTGTTGAATCCAAGGCACTGGAGCCCCAGTGACCACAACTCCTGCCTTCTAGGAGTTTACCACCTAGCAGAGGAACGCTGTAATACAAGGAAAAGGATGGCAAGTTCCATGACTGTGTCTCCTGAATGCATATTTGGCAGCATCCCCGGTCCCTGTCCAGAGCAAATTCCTAAAACAGCCTTTTCCTGATTCTGGGCCCACACTACCCTGCTCATGCAGAACCATCTCACTCCTTAGCCTACCCTGTGTCCATATAACTCCAAAACTTGTTAAGTATCTTCTAGAAATGCCAAGTTCAAAAAAAAAAAAAAAAAAAAAAAGGTGCCCCAGGTATCCCCATGAGCCTGGCACATGCTAGATGGGTGTTTTTGGGTGAATGAAACTGAAAGGAGATGAGACCAGACACAGGGATGGGAGTTCAGGTTCGGGCTCTGGGCAAGTCACTACATTTCTCTGGGCATCAGTTTACCATTCTACAAAGTAAGAAGACTGGGCTGGATGACACCTTTTAGCTCTGATGAGCAATGATCCATGATTTACCAGGCCCTCATCTCTCCTTAGGCTTTGTCGTAGATTCTTCTAGCCCCAAGCAATCAAAACATGCCCAAAACCCACATAAGAATTTGAGAGTTTAGAAGTCTTGATGCATTTGGACAAAGTCATTCCCAATCTTGGTTTTGCAACATCCCAATGTCTCCACTTATCTTGAAATATTGCAACATTTGAAATTAGTAATAATCTGACTCACTTTAGCTTTAAGGTTCAGGAAGGGGAAAAGAAATACCACAGAAATCAACTAACGTTATATTATGGGTGACTCCCAAGTACACATACATGGCTCTAGACTCTAAAACCAACCATCACGTAGGCTGAAAGGGGACTCCCTATTTCTCTCCAAACCACAATCAGGTAAGTGTTTGAACTACACCCACTTATCGAAAGCCCAAGAGGTTTCCAGGTACTGAACCATCAGATCGAGATGACTTAGGGTTGATTTAGAAGTGACTGTGGTTTGGTTCCCAGTCAGCAGGGTACTAACACTACAGATAAATTCTTTGTTGATCTCTGTGCATAAAGGAAACTGTTTTCCTCTTTGCAAAATCAGACCACAGCAAGTGGAAAATAAACTCCAACAGAACTATAGGATAAGGTCACTGGATTGTTCAAAGTCAGAGATTCCCCAGACCTGGTTTTGCAACATTCTTGCAGAATTTGAATTTATATGGAGATGTTATAAATACTTCTACCATGAAGAAAAAAAAAGGACAATTTAATTCTATTTAATATAAAAATACACATATACCACATGTGTATTTGGGAGCAGAGCCATCACAAAAATCAAAAAGAAATGTTGGCTCTGTTCCCCAAGTCGTGGGGGTTTTTGAGGTTTCCCTGACAGAATTTTAAACTTTCTCTTGGCACATTACCATTAAAAATCAACAACAGTCATACTCACTTAATACCCCATATTTGCTCAGGATTTTCAGACACACATGAGAGCTGTTCACACCGGTCCTCCAGAAGATAACAAACAAAATGAAGTTTTACACAGCAAATCTGTACATTGACTCCAGCACTGAGTGATATAATGCCCACTCAAGGTGCAGAAAGGGCCTTCCAGGGCAGGTGAGTGATAACCTGATGAAACCACAGCCCATTGTTTTTGCAACTTTACCAGGCCCCCACTTCCCTTGCCCTGCTCTATTTTTTCTTTTTCCCTTTTCATATTCTATGTAATTCGTATATTGTTATGTTATTGTTTCTTGGCTGTTATCTCCAAGTACAGGTAATGCTCGACTTACTACGTATATGAATTACAACGAGCCACACTTACGATTGTCTTTTCTTTTTGTACATCTTATCGTTAGTAATACGCACCACACACAATGCTGCAACTTGTAATTCGCTGATGTTATCATTCTCAGATGTTCACTTGCAGACGGTCAATTTTATGATTTACCGTTTGAAACACTCCTGTATAGCAGGCTATGGCCTGGTCTACAGTGAAGTCGGTGTCAGTGTCAGGAGTCCTAATGGATAGAAAGTTGGGCAATGTTCAACTCCAATGATATACAGCAACTGGACTGCACATGTGCCCGACAGCAGTTATGATTCAGACTTCATTGCAGACCAGACCTATAGTGTAATCTTATGCAGCGTTTCGTACCATCGGAAGCATCAGTTGTTACTCTGACGCTGAGTTGTTCAAGTTTCTCTAACTGTAACACCTGTACTGCTTACACCCCCGACAATATGTCTAGCAAAAGAAGTCATGCCACTGAAAGTTCGGATTTATAAAGATACTGATTTAAGTATAAATAAAAATTGGATTTATAAAGAAACTGATAATAAAGGGCAATAATAATGAAAACTAAAAAAAAGAGGTATTCAGCCTATGTCAGAACTGACTTACGATGGAGTTATTGGAAAGGATCCCCGTCATAAGTTGGGGACTACCTGTAGATGAAAGCTACTAGATGAGGGCAGGGGTCTTTGTTCTTCCCTAAGGTGTCCCAAGCACCTCAAACAGTGCCTGCACATAATACGCACTCAGTAAAATTGTTGAATGAATGAATGAACATGTGGAAAGGTGGCTCCACTATACTCAGGAGCTAGGAAGCTGGCAGGCTCAAAGCAAGGCAGCCCTCTGATCTTCGACTTCCCCAGGTGACAGTATGAAGCTGTAGCTGAAAAGCAGACAGATGGGGGGCTAGTCACCCTATCCTAAATGGTGTTCCTAATTTGGGATGTCATTTAGAAATATGCCCACTGTAGAGATCTCCTGGAGCCCTTGGGGCACAGTGGTTTAAGAGCTCAGCTGCTGACCAAAAGCCTGGCAGTTGGAGTCTATCAGCTGCTCCTTGGAAACCCTATGGGGCAGTTCTGCTCTGTCCTATAGGGTCGCTATGAGTCAGAATTGACTCGACGGCCACAGATTTGGTTTGGTTTGCTTAGAGATCTTCTAGTTCCACTGCCTTGTTTTACAGTTAAAGAAGCCAAAACCAAAAACCCAAAGTCTCACTTTAGTGCAGGACCCCTCATCTTCCGACTCCCCCTTCACTGAAAGAACACATTTCTATGCATGTATGGGTCAAAACATATATGAAAACAAAATCATGTGCCTATTTTATGCATTTTAAAATTGCTAAAATGGTACTATGCCTCTCCTTCTATAATGTAGTCCACATACTACAGGAGGGCAGACGTGGATGGAGCTGCCACTCATGGTTTCCCTTTAGCATTAAGCTGTCTGGAAACATAGCCCTGGCCTCAGAGGAGACACGATCTTTTTAGGTCAGATGTCAGGTCCCACTCAGAGGTTCTCTTCAAAGAGTGACCTCCTGGTTCTACTGATAGTTATCAACACGGTTCCAGTAGAGCTTTAGATCTGGTCAAGCTCAGTCCATGTGATACTGAGAAATGTACTTTCCTTGTATCTAAACCAGCTAATGTAATTCTTTGAGTAATAACCGAGATGAGTCCAGTTGCTGCAGCAACTGGCTGGTCACCTTCTGTATTCTAGAGTCAGGCCTTTCAACTAACCACCTGCTGTAAGAACCCTTCAGGAGAAAGGACCCATATACCCAAGGCTCTAAATAAAGGTCGCTATGAGTAGGCATCGACTTGATGGCAATGGGTTTGGTTTGGTTTTTTCCAACATGGAAGGGGGGTTGTCACAAACCATGCTTTCCTAAGATCTTCTAACAGTTACATTCTCACCCTGATAGGAAAGTTCCTTTTTGTTCTTTTGCTTCAGTCTTATACTTTTACTCCTTTCACAAATTTCTTCTATCCACTCTCCTGAGCTACTTCATTCTTGCTACAGAGGCTTGTTTTGTTTTAATAGAAGGCTCTTTTACAGCTACAAGGACGGTTTTACCCACCAGAGTACTAAGAAGGAATCTGGAAAATAGTATTGTTTGGCTTTCTTAGGCGTCTCAGTACATAGAGAAGGCAAAGATAACTAATAAAGAAGCATACCATTAAGTAATTAAAAAATTTCTAAACATTTTTATGGTTCAACAACTAAGTATAATTTGAACAGAAGGCCAGTTATCAGTTAAAGCTGTTAAGAAAAGTAACTTTAGCAGTTAGTGCTCAAAGAAAAAATATGCACTTATCTTGAATTACCTGTTCTTGGTAATAGAGTATAATTGGACAGTAAAATATAGTAGGAAAAAACACTTAATACTAGGCTCTCTATTTCTAGTTCTGGCTCTAACTAGCAGCACATATCAATCCTAACCCCTCTGTAAAGTGAGCCCAAAGCTCTCTCCAGTCCGGTCCGGTCCTCTGTGATGGTACCAGGCAATGTGTTTGCATTGGCTCCGTTCAGGGTTAAGATACGGGACTTATTCAAAGGCCTTACTTAGCACAGTGGCTCTCAACCTGGCTGCACATTAGCATCATCCAGGGCTTAAAATACATAAAAATAAAAAAAGAACTGATGCCAGCCTCCGCTCCTTGAGATTTGACTTAAGTCACCAGGTCCAGGCCGGGTTATGGGCTTTTCAAAGGCGTCCCAAGTGACTCCAGGTGACTAATTCAAGCCAAGGTTGAGAAACACAGCCTTGAGGAACACACTCATTTGCAGTCGCAGCTGTGCACTTGGGACAGGTGTTCCTCTCACTTTACGGGCCCCTCAGGAGTCATGGTCCATTTGCTTCAAAAGAAAAGAGACCTGATTTAGTGTGGTCAACAAACTCCTCTGACCCCACTGGAGATCAATGGCAATGTCAGGTCCTGGGGATCTGACAGCACTGGTTATTCAGAAAATGTCTGAAAAAATTTGGTTTCCATGACAAACACTCCTGCGGCCCAGACACACAATTATTCCCTCATCTGAAATGGGGGGGAGGGGGAGTAATCCACTGGAGAAAGGGGTGGTTTTGAATTATAATTATAAATTAGTCTGCTAACTAGGGAAATCATGTTTAATACATACAAAGACAACTCTGGATCAAGGTTCATTTCTCAACAGTGAAACACCATGCTGAGTAAAAAATGAAATTGACAAGGAACAATCACAAACCAATTATCTTATGGGGCTTGGCAGTAGAAAAAATAATCTCATTACTGATGTGAGGAGTCCATCAGGAAGGCACAGCACACCATGGTCATGTCCACCCCAGCGAGTATCCTAGCCAAAACTTGTTGCCATGAGTCGATTCAAGTATCCTAGAAGCCCCTCTAATTCTGTGGGAAGGAACACTACTGGTGAAATCCCATTATAGAATACAGAATACACTAAAGCAACATCTTCCCTAAAATAATAATAATAATAATGCACAACTCACTAGCAAAACAGCCCCTTGCTGTGTTGGTCTTAATAAGCCTCAAGGAGGAATCCAATCAATATTTGCTGAGTGCCCACTATAATAGGTACTGCCAACTATCTGCCCTAAATGCACCAGAGGATGCGAAAATTAATAAGATAGAGTCCCTGTCCTCTAGGATAAGCCAACAAGAAAAGAGTGACACACACACCCAGGACACGCTTCCTGGACCCCTCCTCTCTCCTTCATTACGCTCTTATTCTGGGACCCACCTCAGCTAACCTGATTCCCTCCATCATGGTTCAAAGGCCATGACCACTCTCTCTCCTATCATCACAGACCCACTCCCTGGTATCAGAACTGCTTAGAAGATGGGGACCTGTGCAGAGGCAGATCCCCCGGTCCAGCCCAATAACTAGAAAGCGCTATCTTTGCAGGGTTACTTGGCAAAAGCTTTGACTGCACTAGGGAAGAGAGACTTTGGTTAAAGGCTTCTAAGATACGAACTTTCAGTTTCGCTATTTCAGAAATATTACTGGGTGAGATGACTGGAAGACATGCACCTGCTTAGATATTATTAGACCTCAAGCAAAGAAACGAGTTTAAGCTGTGAACTAGGTGTAAGGGCCTCTTCTAATCTCCACACTCCACGTTTACTGGATTTGGCTCCAGAGTTGGAAATGGCCAGTCTCCCCGATGGAGTCTCAGAAGGTGGCAGCATTTCCATCACACAGCTGCATCTTTCCACTACTGAAACAGAGAGAAGAGGCCACGACTCTTGCGGGCAAGAAGAGGGCCAAATTACTTCAGCAAGTTACTGAAGCTTAGAAGAAAGTCTACTGGCTCTAGTCCTTCTAGAGATCCCAGCCCTCACTGCAACATGGCTTTGTCACCTCCTCAGGGTGGGACTGAGGTAGCTGGACTGATTTGTTCTTAACAAACACATCAGAACATAAGCCTTGCAGCAGCTGCTCTCCAAAGGGAAACGGGAGGCTTAGGTTCAAGGTTCAGTTCCACCACTGGCACATGACCTTGGATAGGTCACCAGCCCTCTCTGGCCTCAGCTTCTTCACTTGTCTGCTCTGAGGGACAGAGCAGGTCAGTGATTTTTCAGCTTGGGAGGGGAAGGGGGAAGGTAATGCCTGAAAAAGTGTGGTATATGCCCCCAACACCATCCTCCAAGATTGTGGTGCGCTCCCACTGTTACTGAGGGATGCCTTAGTATTTGCTTATATGCATGCAGCTGGGTTGGGAAAACAATTGAGAATCGCTGGACTGGATCACTAAGATCCCTTCTAGGAGCCTAATATAATTTGATTCTAGTTGCCTTGGGAGGCTACACATTATTCATATATGCTCCCATTGCTCAAAGTATTTGTGGAACTTTTTGGAAATTCCCTTCAAAGTATGTACTTTTGAATCCCCTAAGTGAAAGAAAGTCTTGCTCATTTGAGGATGGTTTTGATTTTTACACACAATTGAAAATCAAACCCAAGTGTCCTCAATAAACTGTGTAATCAAGCTGAGTAGGAACAATATTGGTCAAAACTGCAGTGTGGACCATCTAAAAGTTGTATTCAACCAAAGAACTGGAAGAATTGGGAAATATTTTAAGTTATGTAAGGATAGTGGGCTTAAGAGTGAATATTTGTTTTAAAGTTGAATTATTAAATGAGTTACGTAAAAAATGAAATAACTGAAGAATAAAAAAAAAAAGAGATTTGTATGACATGTAAATTGACCCCTGGAGGGGTGATTATTTTGAAAGGGAACAACATTTATTTGGATGAACAAGTTCAGGTATGTCTGTGGGAAAAAACAAAACCAATGTTATTACTTTAATCATCACACGCGGAACTATCATTTTTTGAGGAAAACAGCTGTATTGACAAGCCATATGTTTTGAGAACTGTGGCCTTCAAAAGGGATAACGGATGAACCAACTCTTGATTTATGAACAATCTTGAGGCAGAATTTTAAACGGCCTCACAGTCAACTCCAGAAAGAATCTTGTCTGTGGGAGGTGGGCTACTCTCAAAACCAAACTCATAGAATTATCTCTAGGTATTTCAGGGGGCTCATGGGCACCACATATGCTACAAAGCTGATGTGAAACCACTGTAGGCCCAAGGACCCTGCGAATAAGTTATTTAAGAAATGAGAACGAAACATGTCGCCATCAGCTTTTAGGTGCCTAAGGTATCATCAAGAGAATGCCATGGTTATGTCTCCAGACTGACAATGAAACAAAATCTAAACATTCCATTTCTATCTGACTTAAAATTTACACTGCTTAAAAGAAAACCCAAAAACCAAACCAAACTCATTGCCCTTGAGTCAATTCCAACTCACAGAGACCCTATAGGACAGAGTAGAACTGCCCCATAGGTTTTCTAAGAAGGGGCTAATGGATTTGAACTGCTGACCTTTTGGTTAAGAGCCAAGCTCTTAACCACTGTGCCACAAGGGCCCCTAAAAGAAAACAGCTTACCTTAAAATGGCTAGCATAAAACCAATATAAGGTTTTGTGCTTTTTATAAGAGCCCTGGTGGTGCAGTGGTTAAAACACTCAGCTATTAACCAAAAGGTCAGCAGTTGGAACCCACCAGCTGCTCCACAGAAGAAAGATGTGGCGGTCTGCTTTGCAAAGACTTACAGCCTTGGAAACCCTATGAGACCGTTCTACTCTGTCCTATAAGGTCGCTATGAGTCAAAACTGACTCGAAGGCAACAGTTTCATGAGTTGGAATTGACCCCAGGCAACAGGTTTGTGCTTCTTAAAATATCCTCTCAGCACTACTTGGGGTTTGGGGCCAGGGGCTGTAAAAAAAAAAAAATTACATACAACCAGCATATTCTGGAACCAAAAATTTATCACAATAAAAAAATTTAGCAGTTAATATATGTGTAAGAGTTCAGCAGGCAAGAGGGTTCATCACGTTGTTTATAGTTGTTGTAAGTTGCCTTCCAAGTCAGCTTGGACTCATGACGACCTTACGCATAACAGAAAAAAACATTGCTGTGTCCTGTACCATCCTCACAATTGTTGGTATATTTGGGCCCATTACTGCAGCCAGTGTTGATCCATCCCATGGAGGGTTTCCCTCATTTTTGCTGACGTTCAACTTCTACCAAACATTTGTTTACACTAGTGACAATTAAAAACAGACTCAAGACTAGGGCAGAGCCAAGACAGTGGAATAGACAGAGGCTTCCGGCGAGGCCTCTTTACAACAAAGACCCGAAAAACCAAGTGAAATGAGTATATCTGTGACAAGCTGGGAGCCCGGAGCTTCAAAGGCAAGCTTAGAAAACGAACTGAGGGGCAAGGGGAGGAAGAGACCATGCAGAAGCAGAGAGGAGTTGCCGGACCTGAATTACGTGGAGCCCTCAGGTACCATTCCTGGAGTGGCAGAGGCCATGGGGCGGCAGTGGTGGCTGGCTGGTACTAGCACTCGGCAGCAGTTTCCTCAGGGAGAAGCAGCCAGCCACACAGCCTACTCACACCTCCAGAACCTGAGAAGAACGGTGCTCTCGGCAAAAGCTAAGTACTTACGTATATTTTACCGTGCCTCCCCTACCCCCAAGCCAGCTTCAGCGGCTGAATTCCCTGGGCCTGACATAGGCCCTGTTGAGCACCTAGAGGCATCCTCCCGGCCTTGGGGAAGGAAAAAATTTGCAACTCGGGGAAAAGATAATTTGCTAGCTCCACTAAACGGGGGAGCTCAGGACAGAAGTGGCTCCAGTCCAGGCATAAACTGTCCGTGGACTTTGAGCACCTTTACCCTCTGCATGGACCTGTGTGGGCCTATTTCAGGAGAATAGGCCCTTGTTGGCAGACTCCAACCATTTCAGCTGTGCAGTGGAGAGGTGGGTGTTTGATGTTTGACATTGCTTTGCCTGTTAAACAAGGTCCTCACCTACCCACATCAGGGACCTAAGGACTGGTAGCTCCACTCAGGTCACCTAGCCAACCGTGACAGGGGTCCAAAGATAACTGGTACCTCCCAGTCCTTATAACCAAAAACTCTGGGTGCCCATGGTCATCTGCAGAACCCACCCACCTGCACACTCTAGGGAACAGGGACGCGTTTTCCTCAGAGACACTCGGGGGTTGGTTCTCAGCCCTCTGGCTTCTTCAGGGCGTGACCCCCTGCTGCAATCTGATACCGGTATATATGCCAATCACCTCTGCCCCTCTAAGACTGTAGGACAGAGCCTGTAACACACATGATGATCACAGCTACCTGGAAACCTGAGCTGAAGTCATACAAGAAAACTGAATGGACTCCTAGACTGATATACCTGATAACAGCTCTACCCAGCTGGGGACAGGACGTCAGAGCTCCAAAGGCGAACATAATCAAGCTAACTCACTCAAGCAACCCATAGAGGTATACCAAAACAAAACAAAGCAAGAAGCTATGACACAGTAAGCAAGCATAAACTAATACAATAACTTATATAGATGGCTCAGAGACAACAGTCAATATCAAGTCACATAAAGAAACAGACCATGATCACCTCAACAGGCTCTCAAAACAAAGAATCCAGGGATCTTCTAGATGAAAGTACATTCCGGGAATTACCAGAGCCAGAATACAAAAGTTTAATATACAGAACCCTTCAAGACATCGGGAACGAAATGAGGCAATACACATAACAAGCCAAGGAACACACAGATACAGCAATTGAAGAAATTAGAAAGATTATTCAGGAACATAATGAAAAGTTTAATAAGCTGGAAAAATCCACAAACAGGAATCAGAAATTCAGAAGATTAACAATAAAATTACAGAAGTAGACAACTCCACAGAAAGTCAGAGGAGTAGAATTGAGCAAGTAGAAGTTAGAATTTCTGAACTTGAAGATAAATCACTTGGCACTAATATAGCTGAAGAAAAATCAGACAAAAGAATTTTAAAAAATGAAGAAACCTTAAGAATCATGTGGGACTCTATCAAAAGAAATAACCTACGAGTGATTGGAGAAACAGAACAGGGAGGGCTAACAGAAAATACAGAGAAAATTGCTGAAGATTTGTTGGCAGAAAACTTCCCAGATATCGTGAAAGATGAGAAGATACCTATCCAAGATGCTCATCGAACTCCATATAAGGTAGATCTGAAAAGAAAGTCACCAAGACATATTATAATCAAACTTGCCAAAACCAAAGATAAAGGGACAATTATAAGAGCAGCGAGAGATAAACGAAAAGTCACCTACAAAGGAGACCTAATAAGAATAAGCTCAGGCTACTTGGCAGAAACCATGTAGGCAAGAAGGCAATGGGATGACATATTTTAAAAATTGAAGGAAAAAAACTGCTTGCCAAGAATCATATATCTAGCAAGACTGTCTCTGAAATATGAAGGTGAAATTAAGACATTTCCAGATAAACACAAGTTGAGGGAATTTGTAAAAACCAAACCAAAACTACAAGAAATACTAAAGGGACTTCTTTGGTTAGAAAATCAATAATATCAGGTATCAACCCAAAACTAGAACATTGGGCAGTGCAACCAGAAGTCGATCCAGACAGGGAAATCCAAAAAAACAAAGCAAGACTATAAAAAAAAAAAAAAAAAAAAAGCTCAAAACAGGGTACCAGTGATGTTATTATATAAAAGAAGACAACATTAAAATAATAAACAGGGACTAAGAAATGTAATCATACACCTCCCACATGGATAGGAAGATAACGGCGATACAAAGAAATACAAGTTAGGTTTAAATTTAGAAAAATAGGGGTAAATAATAAGGTAACCACAAAGGAGACTGACTATCCTACTTATCAAAATAAAACACAAGAAAAAAATAGAGACTCAGCAAAAACAAAATCAACAACAACAAATATGAGGAAAGGACAATATATAATCCACTCAGCACATAAAATTAAGTGGGAAAAAGAAACTGTCAACAACACACAAAAAAAGACATCGAAATGATAGCACTAAATTCACACCTATCCATAATTACCCTGAATGTAAATAGACTAAATGCACCAACAAAGAGACAGAGAGTGGCAAAAATGGATTAAAATACAAGATCTGCGTGTGTGCTGCCTACAAGAGACACACCTTAGACTTAGAGACACAAGCAAACTAAAACTCAAAGGATGGAAAAAAATATGTCAAGCAAACAACAATCAAAAAAGAGCAGGAGTGGCAATATTAATTTCTGACAAAATAGACTTTAAAGTTAAAACCCTCATAAAGGATAAGGAAGGACAGTATATAATGATTAAAGGGACAATACGCCAAGAAGATGTAACAATATTAAATATTTATATACCCAATGACAGGGCTGCAAGATACATAAAACAAACTCTATCAGTATTGAAAAGTGAGATGGACAGTTCCACAATAATAGTACGAGGCTTCAACACACCACTTTTGGTGAAGGACAGGACATCCAGAAAGAAGCTCAATAAAGACACAGAAGATCTAAATGCCACAATCAACCAACTTGACCTCATAGACCTATAAAGAACATTCCACCCAACAGCAACCAAGTATACTTTCTTTTCTAGTGCACACGGAACATTCTCTAGAATAGACAACATATTAGGTCATAAAGCAAGCCTTAGCAGAATCCAAAACATTGAAATATTACAAAGCATCTTCTCTGACCATGAGGCCATAAAAGTGGAAATCAATAACAGGAAAAGCAGGGAAAAGAAATCAAACATGTGGAAACTGAAAAATACCCTGCTCAAATAAGACTGGATTATAGAGGACATTGAGGATGGAATAAAGAAATTCATAGAATCCAATGAGAATGAAAACACTTCCTATCAGAACCTCTGGGACACAGCAAAAGCTGTTCTCAGAGGCCAATTTATATCAACAAATGCACACGTACAAAAAGAAGAAAGGGCCAAAATCAAAGAATCATCCCTACAACTTGAACAAATAGAGAGCAACAAAAGAAACCCACGGGCACCAGTAGAAAACAAATAATAAAAATTAGAGCTGCACTAAATGAATTAGAAAACAGAAAAAGAATTGAAAGAATAAACAAGACCAAAACCTGGTTTTTTGAAAAAAATCAACAAAATTGATAAACCATTGGCCAAACTGACAAAAGAAAAACAGGAGAGGAGGCAAAAAAACGAAATAAGAAATGAGATGGGCAATATTACAACAGACCCAACTGAAATTAAAAGAATCATATCAGATTACTACAAAAAAATTATACTCTAATAAATTTGAAAACATAGAAGAAATGGATGAATTCCTAGAAACACACTGCCTACCTAAACTAACACAAACAGAGGTAGAACAACTAAATAGATGCATAACAAAAGAAGAAATTGAAAAGGTAATCAAAAAACTCCCAACCAAAAAAAAAGCCCTGGTCTGACGGCTTCACTGCAGAGTTCTACCAAACTTTCAGAGAAGAGGTAACACCACTACTACTGAAGGTATTTCAGACCATAGAAAAGGACTGAATACTCCCAAGCTCATTCTATGAAGCCACCATATTCCTGATACCAAAACCAGGTAAAGACACCACAAGAAAAGAAAATTATAGACCTATATCCCTCATGAACGTGGATGCAAAAATCCTCAACAAAATTCTAGCCAATAGAATTCAACAACATATCAAAAAAATAATTCACCATGACCAAGTGGGATTCATACCAGGTATGCAGGGATGGATCAACATTAGAAAAACAATTAATGTAATCCACCACATAAATGAAACGAAAGACAAGAATCACATGATTTTATCAATTGATGCAGAAAAGGAATTTGACAAAGTTCAACACCCATTCATGATAAAAACTCTCAGCAAAATAGGAATAGAAGGAAAATTCCTCAGCATAACAAAGGGCATTTATACAAAGCCAACAACCAACATCACCCTAAACGGAGAGAGCCTGAAAGCATTCCCAATGAGATCAGGAACCAGACAAGGATACCCTTTATCACTGCTCTTATTCAACATTGTGTTGGAGGTCCTAGCCAGAGCAACTAGGCTAGATAAAGAAATAAAGGGCATCCAGATTGGCAAGGAAGAAGTAAAAGTATCTCTATTTGCAGATGACATTATCTTATACACAGAAAACTGTAAGGAATCCTCAAGAAAACTACTGAAACTAATAGAAGAGTTCAGCAGAGTATCAGGATACAAGATAAACATACAAAAATCAGTTGGATTCCTCTGCACCAACAACAAGAATATCGAAAAGGAAATCACCAAATCAATGCCATTTACAGTAGTCCCCAAGAAGATAAAATACTTAGGAATAAATCTTACCAGAGATGTAAAAGACTTATACAAAGAAAACTACAGTACACTTCTGCAAGAAATCAAAAGAGACTTACATAAGTGGAAAAACATACCTTGCTCATGGATAGGAAGACTTAACATTATAAAAATGTCTATTCTACCAAAAACGATCTATACATTTAATGCAATTCCGATCCAAATCCCAACGGCGTTCTTTAAGGAGATGGAGAAATAAATCACCAACTTCATATGGAAAGGAAAGAGGCCCCGGATAAATAAGGCATTGCTGAAAAAGAAGAACAAAGTTGGAGGCCTTACTCTACCTGATTTTAGAACCTATTATACTGCCACAGTAGTCAAAACGGCCTGGTACTGGTACAACAGCAGATATATAGACCAATGGAACAGAATTGAGAATCCAGACATAAATCCATCCACATTATGAGCAGTTGACATTTGACAAAGGCCCCAAAGCAGTTAAATGTGGAAAAGACAGTCTTTTTAACAAATGGTGCTGGCATAACTGGATATCCATCTGCAAAAAAATGAAACAAGAACGATGCTTCACTCCATGCACAAAAAAGAGCTCAAAATGGATCAGAGATCTAAATATAAAATCTAAAACGATAAAGATCATGGAAGAAAAAATAGGGACAACGTTAGGAGCCCTAAAATACATGGCATAAACAGTATACAAAACATTCTTAAGTATGCAGAAGAAAAACTAGATAACTGGGAGCTCCTAAAATCAAACACCTATGCTCATCCAAAGACTTCACCAAAAGTGTAAAAAGATTGCCTACAGACTGGGAAAAAGTTTTTAGCTATGACATTTCTGATCAGCTCCTGATCTCTAAAATCTACACAATACTGCAAAAACTCAACTACAAAAAGAGAAGTAATCCAATTTAAACATGGGCAAAAGATATGAATAGACACTTCCCTAAAGAAGACATTCAGGTAGCTAACAGATACATGAGGAAATGCTCACGATCATTAGCCATTAGAGAAATGCAAATCAAAACTACAATGAGATTTCATCTCACTCCAACAAGGCTGGCATTAATCCAAAAAACACAAAATAACAAATGTTGGAGAGGCTGTTGAGAGACTGGAACACTTCTACATTGCTGGTAGGAATGTAAAATGGTACAATCACTTTGGAAATCGATTTGGCACTTCCTTAAAAAGCTAGAAATAGAACTACCATAGGATCCAGTAATCCCACTCCTCGGAATATATCCTAGAGAAATAAGAGCCTTTACACGAACAGATACTGCACACCCATGTTTACTGCAGCACTGTTTACAACAGTAAAAAGATGGAAGCAACCAAGGTGCCCATCAACGCTGAATGGATAAATAAATTATGGTATATTCACACAACGGAATACTACGCATCAGTAAAGATCAGTGAGGAATCTGTGAAACATTTCATAACGTGGAGGAACCTGGAAGGCATTATGCTGAGTGAAATTAGTCAGTTGCAAAAGGGCAAATACTGTACAAGACCACTATTATAATAACTGGAGAAATAGTTTAAACTGAGCAGAAAACATTCTTTTGTGGTTACGAGCGGGAGGAGGGAAGGAGGGTAAGAGAGGGGTATTCATTAATTAGATGGTAGATAAGAACTTTAGATGAAGGGAAAGACAGCACACAATACAGGGGAGGTCAGCACAACTGGACTAAACCAAAAGCAAAGAAGTTTCTTGAATAAACTGAATGCTTCGAAGGCCAGCATAGCAGGGGCAGGGGTCTGGGGACCATGGTTTTAGGGGTTATCTAAGTCAATTGGCATAATAAAATCTATTAAGAAAACATTCTGCATCCCACTTCGAAGAGTGGCATCTGGGGTCTTAAACGTCAGCAAGCACCCATCTAAGATGCATCAATTGGTCTCAACCCACCGGGATCAAAGGAGAATGAAGAACACCAAGGACACAAGGTAATCACGAGCCCATGAGAGAAAGGGCCACATGAACCAGAGACTACATCATCCTGAGACCAGAAGAACTAGATGGTGCCTGGCTATAACCGATGACTGCCCTGACAGGCAACACAACAGAGAACCCCTGAGGGAGCAGGAGAGCAGTGGGATGCAGACCCCAAATTCTCAAAAACAGACCAGACTTAATGGTCTGACTGAGACTAGAAGGACCCCGGTGTTCATGGCCCCCAGACCTTCTGTTGGCCTAGGACAGGAACTATTCCCAAAGCCAACTCTTCACACATGGATTGGACTGGACAATGGGTTGGAGAGGGATGCTGGTGAGGAGTGGGCTTCTTGGATCAGGTGGACGCTTAAGACCATGTTGGCATCTCCTGCCTGGAGGGAAGATGACAAGGTAGAGTGGGTTAGAAGCTGGCGAAATGGACAGGAAAAGAGAGTGTGGAGGGAGAGAGCGGGCTGTCTCATTAGGGGGAGAGTAATTGGGAGTATGTAGCAAGATGTATATAAGTTTTTGTGTGAGAGACTGACTTGATTTGTAAACTTTCACTTAAAACACAATAAAAATTATAAGAAAACAGAAAAAAGACTGAATATCTAAATGGTTGAATGGTTCAATTACAGTACATCCATTCAGAGAAGTACTATGCTGCCAATAAGAATAATGTTGCAGAATTAAAATTATTGACCCAGAAAGATCTAGGAAATGTTTCAGTTTGGGGAAGCAAATATTATCCATATAAATATGTGCACAGGAAAAAAAAAAAGTATGTAAAGATATACACCAAAATGTTAAGAGTTTAGCCATCAGGGAAATGTAAATCAAAACCACAAGAAGAGACCACTTCATACCTACTAGAATAGTTATAATTAAAAGGACAGATAATAACAAGTGCTGGGAAGGATGTCGAGAAACTGGAACCTTCCAACATTGCTCATGGGAATTTAAAATGGTGCTGTCACCTTGCAAAACAGACCAGTAGTTCCCCGAAAGGTTAAACATAGAATTACCATATGACCCAGAAAATTCACTCCTAGGTATACGCTCAAGAGAAATGAATGCAAATATTCACAGAAAAGCTTGTACATGAATGTTCATGGTAGCATTATTCATAACAGCCAAAGGCAGAAAACAACCTAAATGTCCAGCAACTGATGAATGGACAAATAAAGTGTGGTATATCCGTACAATGGATATTATTTAGCCATAAAAAGCAATTGAGTACTGGTTCATGCTACAGTATGGGTGAATCTTAAAAACATTATGTTAAGTGAAAATAGCCAGTCATAAAAGATATCATATTGTAGGATTCTATGTATATAAAATGTACAGAACAGGCAAATTCACAGTAAAAGAAAGTAGATTAGTGGTGCCTGGCAAAAAACAGGAAACCCTGGTAGGATAGTGGTTAAGAGCTATGGCTGCTAACCAAACGGTCGGCAGTTTGAATGCACTAGGCACTCCTTGGAAACTGTATGGGGCAGTTCTACTCTGTCCTTATAGGGTCACTATGAGTCAAAATCGACTCCACGACAGGGGTTTGGGTTTTGGTTTGGCAAAAAACAAGGCTCCTGGAATTGACGGAATACCAACTGAGATACTGCAAGAAAAGGAGGCAGCGCTGGAGGTGCTCACTCATCTCTGCCAAGAAATCTGGAAGACAGATACCTGGCCAACCTATTGGAAGAGATCCATATTTGTGCCCATTCCAAAGAAAGGTGATGCAACAGAATGAAGAAATTATCAAACAATATCATTAATATCACCAAAAAAAACCCAAACCAAACCCACTGCCGCCAAGTCAATTCCGACTCATAGCGACCCTATAGGACAGAGTGGAACTGCCCCGTAGAGTTTCCAAGGAGCGCCTGGAAGATTTGAACTGCGGACCTTTTAGTTAGCAGCCATAGCACTTAACCACTATGCCACCAGGGTTTCCATTAATATCACAAAAAAAAGAAAAAAAAAAATCACAGGCAACTAAAATTTTGCTGAAGATAATTCAAAAACGGTTGCAACAATACATCAACAGGGAACTGCCAGAAATTTAAGCCTGAGGGATATCATTGCTGATGTCAGATGGATCTTGCCTGAAAGCAGAGAATACCAGGGAGATGTTTACCTGCGTTTTATTGACTATGCAAATGCATTTGACTGTGTGGATCATAACAAATTATGGATAACATTGCAAAGAATGGGAATTCCAGAACACTTCATTGTGCTCATGAGGAACCTGTACATAGACCAAGAGGCAGTCATTTGAACAGAACAAGGGGATATTGTGTGGCCTAAAATCAGGGAAGGTGTGTGGCAAGGTTGTATCCTTTCACCATACTTCTTCAATCTGTATCCTGAGCAAATAATCCGAGAAGCTGGACTATATGAAGAAGAATGGGGCATCAGGATTGGAGGAAGACTTATTAACAACCTGCAATACGCAGATGACACAACTTTGCTTGCTGAAAGTGAGAACTGAAAGCATTTACTGATAAAGATCAAAGACCACAGCCTTCAGTATGGATTACACCTCAACATAAAGAAAACAAAAATCCTCACAACTGGACCAATAACCAATATCATGATAAACAGAGAAAAGACTGAAGTTGTCAAGGATTTCATTTTACTTGGATCCACAATCAATGCCCATGGAAACAGCAGTCAAGAGATCAAAAGATGTATTGCACCGGGCACATCTGCTACAAAAGACCTCTTTATTTATTTCTCTTTCTCTTTTTTTTTACTGTGCTTTAATTCAAATCAGTTTCTCATACAAAAGCTTATACACACATTGTTATGTGACCCTAGTTGCTCTCCCTATAAGACAGCACGCTCCACCTCTCTAACCTGTATTTCCCGTGTCCATTCAACTAGCTCTTGTCCCCCTCTGCCTTCTCATCTTGCCTCCAGACAGGAGCTGCCCACATAGTCACATGTATCTACCTGAGCTAAGAAACATACTCCTCACCAGTATCATTTATGTCTTGGAGTCTAGTCTAATCTTTGTCTGAAGAGTTGGCTTCAGGGATGGTTTCAGTTTTGGGCTCACAGAGAGTCCGGAGCCATGACCTCTGGGGTTCCTCCAGTCTCAGTCAGACCATTAAGTCTGGTAAAAGACCTCTTTAAAGTGTTAAAAAGCAAAGATGTCACACTTTGAGGACTAAGGTGTACCTGACCCAAGCCATGGTATTTTTAATTGTCCCATATGCATGTGAAAGCTGGACAATAACTAAAGAAGACCAAAGAAAGACTGATGCCTTTGAATTACGGTATTTGCTAAGAATACTGAATATATCATGGACTGCCAGAAGAATGAACAAATCTGTCCTGGAAGAAGTACTGCCATAATGTTCCTTAGAACCAACGGTGGTAAGACTTCATCTCATGTGCTTTGGACACGTCATCAGGAGGAATCAGTCTCTGTAGGACATCATGCTTGGTAAAGCAGAGGGTCAACAAAAGAGAGGAAGACCCTTAATGAGATGGATTGGTACAGTGGCTGCAACGATGGGCTCAAGCATAGCAATGATTGTAAGGATGGTGCAGAACTGGGCAGTGTTTCATTGTGCAGTAGACAGGGTCGCTGAGTCAGAGCCAACTCCACAGCACCTAACAATAAGGACAAGGCGGAGGGGATTAAGTACAGTGTTTCTTGTCTTTCTTTCTCTTCTTTTTTTTTTTAATTGTGTTTTAGGTAAAAGTTTACATAGCAAATTAGGTTCCCATTTAACAATTTTTATACAATTTGTTCTATGACATTGGTTACATTTTTCACAATGTGTCAACATTCTCAGTATTTCCATTCTTTTTGTTCTACTTCCATTAATCTAGTTTCCGTGTCTCTCCTTAGCATCTCATCTTTTTTTTTTTAATTTTTATTGTGCTTTAAGTGAAAGTTTACAAATAAAGTTAGTCTCTCATACAAAAATTTACATACACCTTGCTATACACTCCTAGTTGCTCTCCCCCTAATGAGACGGCACACTCCTTCTCTCCACTCTCTATTTTCGTGTCCATTTGGCTCATCTTTCTTTTAGGGTAAATGTTGACCGTTTGATCTCATATAGTTGATTATTTAAGGAAGCACAGTATTCATGGGTAATATTACTTTATAAATCAATCTATTGTTTGAATGAAAGGTGACCACAAGGAGTGGCTTCAGTTCCAAGTTATTTTAGGTATTTTAGGTTGATAGTCTCGGGGGTTCCTCTAGTCTCTATTGGTCCAGTAAGAGTAGCCTTTTTTTAGGAATTTTAATTTTGTTCTACATTTTTCTCCCTTTCTGTCGAGGACCTTCTATTATGTCCCTGTTCAGAATGGTCAGTAGTGGTAGCCATGCACCATCTAGTTCTTCTGGTCTTAGGCTAGGTGAGGCTGTGGTTCATATGGGCTATTAGTTCTATCGACTAGTTTCTTCTTTGAGTCTTTGGTTTCCTTCATCCTCTTTTGTTCCAGATGAGTAGAGCCCAATAGTTGCATCTTAGATGGCCACTTGCAAGCTTCTAAGACCCTAGACACTACTCACCAAACTAGGATGTTGTTGTTGTTAGGTGCCGTCAAGTCAGTTTCAACTCATAGGAACCCTATGCACAACAAAATGAAACACTGCCTGATCCTGCGCCGTCTTTACAAGCATGGTTATGCTTGAGCCCATTGTTGCAGCCACTGTGTCAATCCATCTTGTTGAGGGTCTTCCTCTTTTCCGCTGACCCTGTACTTTACCAAGCATGATGTCCTTCTCCAGGGACTGATCCCTTCCGATAACATGTCCAAAGTATGTAAGATGCAGTCTCACCATCCTTGCTTCTAAGGAGTATTCCAAGACAGATTTCTTCATTCTTTTGGCAGTCCATGGTATATTCAATATTCTTCGCCAACACCACAATTCAAAGGCGTCAATCCTTCTTCAGTCTTATTCATTGTCCAGCTTTCACATGCGTATGATGTGACTGAAAATACCATGGCTTGGGTCAGGCAGACCTTAGTCTTCAAGGTGACATCTTTGCTTTTCAACACTTTAAAGAGGTTCTTTGCAGCAGATCTGACCAATGCAATGCATCTTTTGATTTCTAGACTGCTGCTTCCATGGCTGTTGATTGTGGATCCAAGTAAAATGAAATCCTTGATAACTTCAGTCTTTTCTCCATTTTTCATGATGTTGCTTATTGGTCCAGTTGTGAGGATTTTTGTTTTACGTTGAGGTGTAATCCATACTGACGGTTGTAGACTTTGATCTTCATCAGTAAGTACTTTAAGTCCTCTTCACTTTCAGCAAGCAAGGTTGTATCATCTGCATAAAGCAGGTTGATAATGAGTCTTTCTCCGTTCTTCTTCATATAGACCAGCTTCTTGGATTATTTGCTTAGCATACAGATTGAATAGGTATGGTGAAAGAATACAGCCCTGAAACACACCTTTCCTGACTTTAAACCACTAGGTACCCCCTGGTTCTATCCAAACAACTGCCTCTTGATCTATATACAGGTTCCTCATGAGCATGATTAAGTGTTCTGGAATTCCCATTCTTTGCAATGTTATCCATAATTTGTTATGATCTACACAATCAAATGCCTTTGCAGAGTCAATGAAACACAGGTAAACATCCTTCTGATATATTCTCCTACTAGGATGTAGAACAATATTTTATGAACTATGTTATGTCAATAGACCGAGCTGTCCCATGAGACTGTGGTCCCAAGCCTTTAAACCCAGTAAACCAACATCATGAGGTGTTTGGTTATGTCTAGAAAGTACCCAAAACTGTGCCCCCAATGTGATTTATTATATATATGAATATTTATGCAGCACACATATACACGTATATACATATGCCTACAGATACACCTGTATATTAACATGTGCCTTCATATATCTATCTTTATATATAAAAACACACATATATACATATACATACACACACACACGCATACATATCTACCTATGTAACCATACACGTATTTTTTGTTATTATTGTTCTTGCAAAATTGTATGATACAGTATTTACCAAAATAGTCCCTTATTCTTGCATACTTCTTAAGGTCTTCAGTGTTTCTTTTTGGGATGATAAAAATGTTCTAAAATAGATTGTGGTTGAGGGCTGCACAACTTTGTGAATGTACTAAAAGCCACTGACTTGTAAACTTTAAGTGGGTGGATTGTACGGTATGTGGTTATATCTCAATAAAGCTGTTGTAAATGTTAATGGCAGTGTAAAAACAGCATGCTGGTGAGGGCTTCTGACCTCCTCGTCTAACTTCACGAAGGGGAGGAGAATTAGTGTCAGCATCAGCAGCCCAAGGCTGACTGCTATAAGTCCAGGTCTTCTCTCTGAATTTTCTACCAATTCTGACCCCAACCATCCCTCCCCCAGCACTCTCTACTTCTCTGCTGGGTTGGATAATTCATCACAATGGCCACACAGAACTCAAAGACCATACTCACAGTTATGGGGTTTGTTCAAGAAGTAACAGGTTACAATTCAGGTTCAGGAACACTAAGGATGCAGTCCTTTGATCAGGACAGCCTCTTCTCAGCCGTGCCTGCAGGCAGGTCTCTCTGGCCCTCAGCCTGGTCTGTGCCCTGCTCGGGCAAGTGTTACAAAGCTCTTTTAGCTCTGCTGGTAAGTGCCCAGAGGCACCCCACTCAGCCAGTAAACCTCAGCCCCAAAGCGCTCAGCTCTAACTCATGGGTTGGCAAATGTAGCTCCACCCAGTACCCTGAGGCACCCTACGCAGCCAGCAAACCCCCTGCCCAAAGGCACCCAGCTTTCTCACCCTGTGGGCCAGGAAGCTCACCGCACTGTTCCCTGCCAGTCTCCTGCCTCTGCAGCCGCAGTTTCTCTGCCACCGCATCTTGTCGTCTTCGGTGTTACAGCTCTCTCGCAGTCTCCTGGTTCCAGGAATGCAGGGATCACAGGTCCAAAGGATGCGCTTCACTCTTGGCTCCTCTTTGGTAGTGAGATCCTCTCTTCTCACTTCTCGGATGGCTCATTTTAAGCCCAGCCAGATGGCAAAACTGACCAATCCCCTCGTTAGGGTTCCATACACCTTATTTGCATGGTCCCACCCTCCCACAAGGGTGCCATGCACCTTATTTACATTATTAGCAAGCTACCCAATCTCCTTGGTGGGCCACAAGCACCTCATTTACATAGTCCCACCCAGTAACATGGTGGGAGTTACAAAGACTATGGCTAGAAGGATCATATTAAGTAATTCACCGCACCACAAGTGGTAATGCTTGAGAAGTGAGATTATAGGAGTTGTTTTTTTTTTAATTTAAGCTTATGTATATTTTTTAACTTTACTGCAATGAATATGATTACTTTGAGGAATGTTTTAAATCTTCCCATGTTCTCATACAGATAGCACCGTGCACAAAAAATTTGAAGATTAAGAACATAAACCTTTCCTTTTAATAGCGGGAAAAATGGAAACAACACAAAACAACCTCAGCAGGTGATAGCTAAGCAAATGATGGCTTATTACCATGCCAACCTCAATGACTTATGACCTGAGTCCCTAACCCATGACCAGGCACAGAAGGCTCAAATGCTTTTTGCATGGAAATGCAATGACATACTCAGAACATTTCCTAGCAGGTTACAGGGAACATTCTGTGAAAGAAGCTGAACAAAAAGATAGAGCACACATTTTTACACTGTCGTATTTGCTGTGTGTGTCTGTTCATGAACAACGATCATGAGATAATCAGAACTGATGTACAGACTGTCTAAAGGTAACTTAAATTTGATAAAAGGAATGTAAGCAAGGACCTTATGATGATGATTATATTTTTAGGTTCTAGTTTTCCCAACCGGGATCTGGTCTATTGCACTCATTTAAGTATCTGTGTTGCTCTGAGGCAGGGCAGTCTGAAACCAAACATGGAATATAGGTAAAGATAAAGATGGAAAAACTCCCCCAGCTTCTGGGGAATATATCCAGCTGGTATGTTTATTATTCATGGACTATGATTCACTGTCCCTATTTTTTAAGCCAGCATCACACTCTAATCACATTGCTAGGTTACAAGCCCCAAGTTATTTGTGCATAATGAAAACTGAATCCATTAAAATGATACATTAGGTTTTTCTCCCCTATATCATCTCTTTAGAGAGAACATTTGGTCACTATAAAACATACGAAATACTAGACCTAAAGGTTACTTTGGATCCCAAAACCAAAGATATTTCCAATGAAAATTAAATAGTTATCTACTGATACTGATATTCTTCCAGTCCATGTGGGTGGTACTATTCTATTCACACATGAAGCAACTTTTACTTAGTTCACTAGTTTTATATTCAAGGAATATCTCACGTACGTTTTCTCCTGTGCTCTGAGAAGAAGCTACCCTTCTATAGAAAGCTAAGTGGGCAAACAAGTTGATGAAGCAGTACAAATACACATGTGCGCAACCACAGTCTAATTTCTTCATGATCCACAGCCCTGACAGTAAGGGCTTAGGAAACATTCTACTCATGGCCTCAATATAAATGCCTTAATATCACCTAGTAGGATAATTCATGCAGGTGATGACTATCAGAATAAATGATAAACAAGGACAACGTTTCTAGTTAAGACTCATCTGTCAGATGATATTTTGAGTTTGTTTCTGGTAGTATAGTGGTTAAGTGGTTAACTTGGCTGTTAACCGAAAGGTTGGGGGTTCTAATCCATCAGCAGTTCTTTAAGAGAAAAGACCTCTCGATCTGCTCCCATAAAGATTTAGAGCCTTGGAAACCCTATGAGGCAGTTCTACTCTGTCCTACAGGATTGCTAGGAATTGGAATCAACTCAACGGCAATGGGTTTGGTTTTCTGTTACACACATGAGCCCCAGTTCTCACTTTTTTTTTTTCACCTCCCCCCAAAACAAAAACACTTGCTGAATAAAAGCAATTTTATATACTATAAATGAAAAGAAGTCTTTTGCCCCATGTGAACAGATCTCTGATAACCATAAAATAAGGACTACATGACAGTAATGACATAGCACAAACCAACACTAGGGACAAGATACAGGTCTAAAAGGAGAAAATCTCACTGACTAAATAAGTATATTCCAGATTAACAAAAGTCAGCCTCAAGTGCAACAACACGGACATTACTGCGTTTTGGATCTGGCAGCCCAGCGTCTCAGCCGGTAATGAATTAATGTCTAGCTCAATTAGACATACATCAGTGGGGGGGGGGGGGGCGGGAATCACAGTATTGCCTCCGATGTGCCATTTTTTTAATGGTATTTTTTATTGACCAAAGTTACTTCTTCAATCAACAAGAAATATCATTAAAAAAAAATTCCTTGCAGAGGCACAGTATAATATTCAAAAACTGATGACCTGGAGTAAAAAGCGCCTCAAATGGGGTGGGGAGGTTAAAGGGAATTAGTATCTCTATTATGTGCAAGCACCATCATGCTTGTCAGCTGTCCCCCTGTCTCATATCAGAAAACAGTCTCTAAGAAGTCCAATAACCTGTCTGAGGGCATAGCCAACAAGTAACTAATTAGAACTCTGGTTTGGCTAATTTTATCACCCATGCACTCTGCACATCACTGCTGCCTAGTTTAACAGCAAACTTTTGCTGTGAGTTTCACTTAGAATTTTAAAATAACAATTCCCATTATGCTTGGGGGGGGGTGGTCAAGATTTTTACTGGGAGATAATTCTGGGAGTGAAATTCTGACCTTTCCCCTAAAAGCACTTGCACTAAAACATAACCTTTTGACAAGGATCTGGAATATCTTACCATGAACTCTGAGAAGTTTGGGTTTCTCAATACAATTTGGAAATATTTACATGAACTGAAATTATAGTCCCAACTAAAGCTAAATAATTATTTTTGGCTCTTTAGCATAAGTTATACAAAAACTAAAACACTAGAGTACAGTGGAAGTATAGCAAATGGAAAGATACGGAAAGGAAACCATATATGCCTAGGCTGGAAAGATATGATACGATCAATTTCCACCAACACGTTTGGTCATTTTGTTTATACCAATATTTGTGAACAGGTGCCAGACTGCACTTATTAACCAATCCAAGGTGGAGTTCAAAGCCTGACTCTAGTTGTGAAAGTGGATTTTTTTTTATTAGAAGAAAAACTTACACAAGTTGTATCATAAAAAAGTATGTACAAATTTTACTTGAACAAATCTGAATTTGGAAAAGATGGCCTTATTTATTACTTCAATTGTTTAAAATTCTTGTTCTTTCAAGAGCACAGATTATTATTTGCCTAAAATGCATAACCTCCGAAGAGTTTCTGCTGTGGCACTCAGGTACACACATGTCAGCTCTCCACCTGGACGTCTAGCTCATGATATAGATACCATATTCAACAGTACACAGTGGAGGCTGTTAAACAGAACCTGTGCAAACGTGCCCTACTCACATCCTGGACAATACTTAAAAATAAAAAAAACTCACTAATTTAGGTTCTCTCAACCAGGAAAAAAAAAAAAAACTCAGTCTGCCCACAAAATGTCCTCTCAAACACAGTGCCCAAATCCCACAGCCTGAGAGAAGGCCATGAAGAGTTAAGCAAATGTAAAAAATAAATGTAAGCCAGGCGCTATCGCTCTTCTCCAGAAAAAGGATGGAAAGACGTTCCTGACAGCCTCACAATCCTCTCACCTGAGGAAAAAGGGTCTCTCATTTAAAGTGCTGCAGCAGCTTCACCTCTGACCCGTATGGGGTCTTAAAAAAGAGTCAGATTCCCACAGTTTATAAGTTGCTTAACGAAGCCGTGGTACACAAAAGGAAGCCTCCTGTCTCCGAATACCAAAACACCTTTAAAAGCAGGTAAGAAGAATCAAGCCTCTGGGTAAAAATGCTTACTCCTTGTTGCATTCGTTTTCCAAAGTTTTCGCATTTTTTAAAGTTCAAACAAGGACTGCAAACGCGAGTCATTCCCTTCCCCTCGATTACAGGTCCCTTTACGTCCTTCTGCGGCCACCGCCCGGGAGAGCCGGATCCCACCTGTGGGGAGGGTCGGACAGGTGGGATGGCCTCCCAAGTGCCCCGGGCCTTCTGGAAGCACCGAGGTGCCCCACAGCGCGCCACGAGACTGCGCGGGAGCCTCCGTCCGTGACAGCCTCGCTCGCCCAGGAGGCCCTCGGTGGCGGCCGCGGCTTCGGCCAGGGAGGCGCTCCCCGCCCGCGCCGCCTCTGCGCCCGCTGGAGTGTCGGCGGGGCGCACGGGGCCCCGGACCGCCGCTGGCGCGCTCTCGGCTGGGGCTCCTGCCCCAGCGACCGGCGCGACCCTCCCCCGGCCACGACCCGGCCCGGCCACAGCTGTCCCCCACCCCACGCTCCCGGTCACTCACCTCAGGGACGGGCAGCAGCAGCGCCAGCAGCAGCCGCAGCAGCCGGGCCGGCATGGCGCGGACTCGGCCCTGGCTCCGGGCCCGGCTGGCCGGCGGCGGGGGCGGTGCGGACGGGCAAGCGGGCGGAGGACCGGGCGGGGGCGCCGCGACGACAGCGCGGCGGCGGCCCGGGCTCAGCGGACGCAGGGCTGACTAGGTGGCGGCGGCACCCCCATTCCCGGCCCTATAAGCGCCGGGTGCCCGCGCTTCTTCCGGTCGGGGCGGGCCCGGGGGCGGGGCGGGGCGGGGCTATGGTGGGGGCGGGGCCAGGGCTGGGCAGGCTCAAAGGCGGAGCCGGGAGGGAGCCGAGACGGGGGCGGGGCCGTCATGACCGGGGCGGGGCCATCATGACCGGGGCGGGGCCGGGGCGGATCTAGTCCAGGCCCAGGGCCCGGGGCCGGCTCGGAGGCGGAGCTGGGGGTGGGGACGAGGGCGGGCCTGGCCTTTAGCCCTGCGTTGTGGACCTCCGGCTGGACCGTGTCCGGCGGCCGCGGCTGCTGGAGGAGTCCGGGTCCCCGCATCCCGGCTCTCAGAACGCTGGGCAGTCAAGACAAGGAGCTTGTCCGGAGGCAGCAGGAGGCCAGCAGTCCTGCCACGCGGGCGCGCCCGCCCTCAGGCAACCCCGACTAATCCTGCCAAGGGACCCGCTGCGTCACACTCGATCAGAAGCAAGAACCAAGAGAAGGCTGGTCCCGGGTGCCCCGAGACACCTCTCCGCGCTTCATCTTCCCACCATCGGTAACATTTACTGAGGCGACCTCCGGAGCAAGAGGTTCAGCAGCTGGCAGGGGGTTCCAGCAAACACGAGTTCAGCACTCTGGGGTCCTCCAGCTGTGCCTCGTCTAGACCGAAGGCCTCTCTTCCCAACCTTTGCCCCCAGGAATTTCCCTCACATTATGTCCAACAGCCATCAGTTCCCTTTGGAATAAACCACGGCCAAGTCATTCACCAAAAACTGTAAACAAAGAAGGAAATTGGTTTCGGCTACTTGTGTACGGTGTGTTTATGTGGGACCTTGTTATTTGTAGATGAGACCTTGTAAAACTTACGATGACATGTGTCACAACTCACTGGAAGGAGCGGGGTGGGTTGAGGACTTCTATGAGGTCTACTTGAGGATTATGGGCTATTAATCTGAACTAAGAGCCTGGAAGCTGTTTGGTCACTGGGTCTCATGCTGCCCTCCCCTGAACTGGAACGGGGAGGGAGGTCACAGTGTTTGTATCAAGAGAGAATAAACTAAGATTTGGAGAGCAAAGAAAGGCATTTAACATACCATACAGGGAGAAAAAGAAATGGGGGATCCCAACTTGTCTAATTTTTCCTGATTTGTTCATATGACAGTCTAAGGTTTTTCAGGGATTGGAAAACAGCAAAGAAGTAGTGGGGAACTGACCAGATGGCTGATCTATGTGCACTGTGGATCAACCCCATCCCCCCATAACAGACAAATGCTCATAGTAAGCTGAAAGCAGGACGAGCTGCCATTGAATCGATTCCATGTTTGTCAAAGTAGAACTGTGCTCCACAGGGTTTTCAATGGCTGATTTTTTTGAAGTAGATCACCAGGCTTTTCTTCTGGGTGGACTCAAACCTCCAACCTTCCAGCTGGCAGCCAAGCGTGTGAACCATTTGCACCGTCCTGGAACTCCTCACAGTAAGCCAAAATCCCATAAACAGAGAGTCCATTCCCAATCCCCTATACCTTCATCTCAGTTAAGGGACTAAACACTAGCAAAGGTGGAAAAGCCAACATACCAGTTAAAGAGTGATATGACCACAATAAATTGACCCTAATAGAATGGGAGAAAAATGTGGAATGGAACCTTAAACTCCTAAAAACAAACAAACAAAAAACAGATTTATTGGACTGGTTGAGACTGGAGGACTCCCCAAGACTATTGCCCTGAGATACTCTTCAAACCTCAAACTGAAACTAACCCTTGAGGTCACCTTGTGGCTAAATAACAAACACACTAAAAAACAATGAATATCACCCATAAGTACATGCTCCTTTAAAAATCACCTATAGGAGACCAAAAGGTCAGATATTACTTTAAAACAAAGATGAGAATGTAAGGGGGCAGGAAGACTAGATTAATGAAAACTGAACAACCAAAACGGAGATAATAAGAATGTTCACACATTGTGAAGAATGTAACCAATGTCACTGAGCAACTTGTGTAAAAATTGTTGAATGGGAACCTAAACTGCTGTGTAAACCTTCACCAAGAACACAATAAAATATTATTTTTTAAAAAAGGAGAGAGATGAATTTTGGCAACTGTGAAAGCGATGAACACATTTTGCATAGGGTTGCCTGCATGACTAAACAGAGAGATTTGGGATTGGGAGAGTGATATGTGGAACAAGGCCCCATCACTCCCAAGCGGTGTGGACAAGTGTCCAGGGAGGAGCTCTTTAATTATTACCTGTCCGGCTTGCAAGCCAACAACAGGGTTTGCATTAAAAGAGAAGCTTGACTGAAAAGCACCACTTTTACATCCTTTCTCCAGTTTGTTTGTTCTCTCAAACAATAAGTCTAGGAGGGGAACTTTCTGTGCTGGAGCTCTGACAGCCCTTTTATAATTCAAAATGTCACTGTGACCCTTGGGAACACCTCAGATGAAACACAAAGGGGAATGCTTACCTCAATCTAACTCATAAAATTGGTTTTAAAGATCCTGGAAAGAAAAAAAAATCTGTTTCACAGAGCCTGGGCGAGGTGTTGGGCCAATCACCAGGCCTTAATCCGCTGTTCCACGGTCTCGGGACTTCTTATGCCCCAGTTAGGCCGTTCTTAAGTCTCACCAGTTCACCCTTTTCAAAACATCACACAACTGGCCATCTCAGACTGGTTTGATCTATGGCGCTGTCGCCTTAATCTTGCTCCACACTCAAGTACTACTTTAAACAGCTTTTTGCTTATGATAAAGCAGAAGCTGGCATCACCGATAAACACAAACAGAAAAGGAAATACTCTGTAGGATGCCTTTGAAATAGACTTGCTCCTGTAAAAGACATGAAATTGGGCAGTTAAAGGAACTTTCTGGAAGTCCCAAGTCCCATTAAATAGCATCCTTTAAACAAGGCCAAAGGTCATGGTCTTAGTGTAAAGATAAAACCTCTTCTTTTTTTGCCAAGGTAAAAAAAAAATCAGATTCAACAAATACGTTAGTAGGATCTGGATATGTCTAGGGGGTGGGAGAAAGTAGGTTAAAAAAAAAATCTTATTTTCACTTCTCTAGTGGTTCCTAAGGTTGGAGAGCTTTTGAAAAACGGAGTTCCCACACCTTTCAATGCCCCCTTCCTCCGCTGACTCAGGATCTCCAGGAGTGGAGCTCACAAACTTGCCCTTTTTACGGTTTCCGCCAGAGGCTCAGGGCAGCCAAGTTGGAGAACCAGGGCCCCTCTCACTCACTACATCCTGTGTTAATCCCTGTGGCCATGACTCCCTTTTGTTTGTTTTAGCAAATGTCGCCCTCTAGTGGAAGAAATTATTACCCAGTCTTCAAAGGCGTTTGTGCCCCTTCTTTGTTTAAGCCCCTTAAAATTTACTTTAAAAATGATGGTGAAGTTGGTTTGCAGATAGCTATTTGGTGGGAGGGTAGCTCCCTTTGAAGAAGGAGACTTGAAAGGAAAATCTAGTAAAACCAGAAAGGGAACTCATGTTTGAAAGCTCCAGTAACACGTCAAAGAAACAGTGTCTTTATTGGAGTAAGTTTGTCTTTTTTAGTGATCTGCTGCTGCTACCACTTCCAAACAGACTTGAATTTACAGCACATGTGGTATTGTTAGAATGCACAAAACGAAGAAGCAAGAGTCTCAGATAGCAAGCTAAATGTCTATCTCCTTCAGGTCCTAATATTTAAGGGAACTAAAAACAAAAACCTGCCGCCACTGTGAGCGGTTTGAGTCTTAGGCAAATAGAACTTTGGCTCTTCCTGTTGTAGGATGACTGGATTTGAAACAACGGTGACAGTCATTCTGAAGGACTTCTCTTTTTCCCAGAATCCCACTCCCTACGTGCTTTCTTGTATTGCAAAAGCGAATCTTCCTCGGTACCACAGTTAATATTTATTGAGTGTTTACTATGGTTTGGCAATGTGCACATACATGCTTTATAGGACCATCCCATGTTATCTGCATGACAGTTTCAATGAGGTGCGTGTTATTAGACTGATTTTACAGATGGGACACTGACATTTGGAAAGGCTAGCAGCCTGGAAGGTAACACATAGCTAGGAAGAGATAGAACCTGGATTAGAAGCCAGCTGTCTACTTAACGTCACAGCTTGTCTAGTCAACCTGAGACACTATAACGTGTTCCACCATTAGCTGGTTGTTATTCTTGTCCCTACCCACAGCATCGGAAACCCTGGTGGCATAGTGGTTAAGTGCTATGGCTGCTAACCAAAAGGTTGGAAGTTCGAATCCATGAGGTGTTCCTTGGGAACTCTATGGAGGCAGCTCTACTCTGTCCTATAGGGTCGCAATGAGTCGGAATCAACTCGACAGCAACGGGTAACAGGTTTTTTACCCACAGCATCATGACAGGGTACCAGCATGTGATCTGTAAACATAGTTGGGGGCAGTGGTGGCTCAGTGGTAGAATTCTTGCCTTCCATGTGGGAGACTGAGGTTCAATTTTCTATCAAGACACCTCAAAGTACAGCCACCACTCATCTGTTCGTGCAACTTCAGTGTTGCTATAATTCTGAACAGGTTTCAGCAGAGCTTCTAGACTGAGACGGAAGAAAGTCCTGACAATCTGCTTCTGAAAATCAATCAATGAAAACCCTATGGATCACAATAGTCCAAGCAGCAACCAATCATGGGATGATGCAGGACTGGGTAGTATTTTGTTCAGTTGTATACGGGTCGCCATGGGGGCCAAAGCAACTGCTTCTAATGACAACAATGTAGTAGCCCAGACTGGCATTCCACTGGAATGCTAGTAACAACCAGAAGTTTTTAGAAATATGAGGGTATTGCCTCAAATAACATGTGAAGACAACTGATCTCATCTTGGGGTTGTACGGAAGAATTTAAGAAGTAGAGCACCCATCAGGGATAGGGAGCTCCCCCCAGGATTTCTACCCCATGGTATAGTTCAGCGTTTGTTTGCTTGCCAATACGTTATTGTATACCATACCCATCTGTGCCAAGTCTGCATGCCACAATGGTGAAGTGTCCACAGTGTCACCAATTTATGTCGTTGTTGGATGCTGTTGAGTTGATTCTGACTCATAGCGACCCCATGTGACGGAATAGAACTGCCCCAAAGGGTTTCTTGGCTATAATCTTTATGGAAGCAGATCGCCAGGTATTTCTCCCACAGAGACTCTGGGTGGGTTTGAACTGCTCACCTTTTAGTTAGCAGCTGAGCGCTTACCCATTGCGCCATCAGAGGGCTCCTTTTATAGAATATTAATATTCTGAAAGGGCTAATGCAGCACCAAGATGAAAACTGCTGTCCTCTCAAAGTGCCTCGGCTTCCTTGCCAAGCAGTCCCTCCTAATCCCCTGGGGTCTGGCTTATCTCCACAGAACTGTCCTGAAACTTCTCTTAAGCAGCTCATAAACATTCCCCCTCTTGTAAAATCCCAGTGGCCATGCTCCATCCTTGTTCTCCTGGACTTCTATTCAATTCAAGTACCATTAAAAATTCTTTCTTGAACTTTTTCCTCCTTGGATATTATCGTTTTCTAGCATTCCTCCTGTCTCTCTGCTCTGTTTCCACCTCCCAAACTTAGTGTGGGTCTTGAGGCTTAATATGTAGACCTCAGAGATTCTCTCTCTCTCATTTTTCCAGAGGAGAGCTCATTCATAGACATAACCAAATTTTAGAGCAGAAAGAGACTTTAGCCATAATTTAGTCAGCCTTATTTTACAAATGACTGCATTTTTTACTTCTACACAGACGATTACCATTCGTTCATTCTTTCAACAAATATCATTGAAGACTTCTGAGTTCAAAGGATTGGTGAGCTGAATGACTATCAAAGAGTTTGCAAGTCAGTAAAAGGTAATGAGATGTGCAACCAAGGTACATGGCAGGCTGTGAAAAGTACAAGAAGGTGGGAATAAACTCACAGAAGCAGAACTATGGTGGTTAAGAAAGAGTGCATTCTGGTGGAACGAGGGAGGTGGGATAGGATAAATAAAGCCGAGAGGGCTTCATGGAAGAAGCGATATCTTTACTGAGTCTTTTGATAGATTTGACAGGGGAAAGAATAGTCCAGGGGAACAGGAGGACCTGAAGAAAGGCCTGGAGAAAGGAAAGCACTGTGTGGCTTCATGGAAGCCCAAGGTGACTCATCAGTGGAACAATGGCACATGAGGCTGGGAAGGCAGGTAGGATGGGCCAGTAGTGGGGACCTGAAGTCAGAATGGGGGAATAGGGCTTTCTTTAGTAGTCAACACAGTGAGATATGAGTGGAATTGTGCTTTAGAGGGAGAGTTAGGAAAGAGACAGGCATTTGCCAGACTGTTCAGGAGACTGGTGGCAAGGATTATTTTAGGCTTTATCTAGAGCAAAAAAGGGAAGGAGGGGACCAGATAGATATGAGAGACCTTGCCAAGATAGAATAGGAGGCATGTAACTAAAGCAGCTATTCAAATAAGAAGATTCAGAAGGAGGAATTCAACAACAGTCCATCAAACGTATACTAAACTCCTACCGTGTTCAAGATGCACTTCTCATGCTGGGACCACAGAGGTGAACAAGTGAACAGAAATTAGGATCAGCCTCAGATGAGAGACAGATACGATGGGTGGTGTGGGCACTTACCCAGGCTGGACCAATCACGTTACTCTATGGTTTCCAAAAAATGGCTGCCAACAATTCTTCCCCTCTCCTATGCACATGCGGAGCTTATTTGCCCCTCTCCCCTGGAATTTGAGCTGGCCCTGTGATTGACTTTGACCAGAATGACATTCTGGGACTGCTCAGCCCAGGTCTTTCCTTCCTCTGAGAATGCTCCCTCTAGGAATCTAGCTATCATGTTGTGAGACGCTTGAGTCACACGTGGCCACATCCAAGGTGTTCTCTGGCTACCACGAGTGACCGCCACGACAGGGAACACAACAGGGAATCCCTGATGGAGCAGGAGAAAACTGGGGTGCAGAACTCAAATTCTAGTAAAAAGACCAGACTTAATGGTCTGACTGAGACTGGAGGGACTCCAGAGGACATGGCCCCCGGACTCTCTGTTAGCTCAAAACTAAAACCATTCCTGAAGCCAACTCTTCAGACAAAGATTAGACTAGATAAGACAGAAAATGACACTGGTGAGGAGTGTGCTTTTTAGCTGAGGTAGACACATGAGACTAAGTGCACAGCTCCTGTCCGGAGAAGAGATGAGAGGGCAGAGGGGGACAGGAGCTGGTTGAATGGACACGGGAAATAGAGTGGAAAGGTGAATTGTGCTGTCACATTATGGGGAGAGCAACTAGGGTCACATAACAATGTGTGTATAAGTTTTTGTATGAGAAATTGACTTTAATTGTAAACTTTCACTTAAAGCACACACACACAAAAAAGATCCAAGGTGTTCTAATCCATAGCCCCAGCTGAGCAGCCAACTGACAGCCAGTCCTAGGTGAAAGCCATGTGAGTGAGCCACCTTGAATGTGCCAGCTCAGTCAAGCCCCCCATGACCTCAGCCAACACTTTATGGAACAGAACCTGCCAGATGAGCCCAGTTAACTCAGACTCATAAGACATGGCTATTGTTTTAAACCACTGAGTTATTCGGTAGCTTGTTGTGCAGTCATAGATACCTAAAACCACTACCCATTGAGCCACCTTTACTTGACCCATGGGTAGGCTTGTGACCCAATCCAGCTCCAACTAGAGCCATGAAAAGATATCCATTTCCTTCCTGGTGGTAAGGCCATAAGGAGCCCTGATTGTGGTTAAGATCTTGGCTGCTAACCAAAAGGTCTGCAGTTTGAATTCACCAGCTGCTCCTTGGAAGCCACACGGGGCAATTCTGCTCTGTCCTATAGGGTCGCTACGAGCCAGAATTGACTCGACAGCAATGGGTTTGGTTTGGTTTTAATGATGTAGTCATCCTCCATGAGGTGATCTGATGTGATCAGCCAATCAGTTGTAAGGGAAGTTTCCTCAGGGTGTGGCCTGCATCCAATATATGTACGGACATTCTGGAAAAGCTCTCCTGCTTGCTCTGGATCCTGCATCTGGCTCATCATCATCTGACCTCTGGTTCTTGGGACTTGAGCTAGCGGCCTGCCATATTCCCTGCCAATCTTGGGGCTCATCAGCCTCTGCAGCCTGTGAACTAGCAGCCTGCTGTCTTATCTGCTGATCTTGGGTTCATCAGCCCCTGCAGCTATGTGAGTCAGGAGAAAGCCTCCAGCCTCATGCCTGATCCACAGACTTGGGACTTGCCAGCCTCTACAATTGTGTGAGCCATTTTCTTGTGATAAATCTCTCCGTGTCTATATATATCTGCTTCACATTTGGTACTCAGCCTAATACATTTGGTACTGAGAGTGGTTCTAGAGAAGCACAATTATAAGGATAAACCAAACCAAACCAAACCCATTGCTGTCGAGTCAATTCCGACTCATAGCGACCCTACAGAACAGAGTAGAACTGCACCACAGAGTTCCTAAGGAGTGCCTGGCGGATTTGAACTGCCGACCTCTTGGTTAGCAGCCGTAGCACTTAACCACTACACCACCAGGGTTTCCAATTATAAGGATGAGTTTTCTAAATTGGTTCTCAAGTCTGACTAGTCTTAAAGGTGCTGATGACTCTGACTCCAGTAGTCAAGAGGGCACTGCTAATCCCTGGTGTGAGGTGGCAATATTAACAGACAAAGTGTCACCATCAATAGGTCAAGTATTGGTGAAAACTGAGGCTCTGGGTGATTGCATGGTTGATACCTCTCCACAATTCTGTCAGAAGGAGAAGTATAGGGAAGCTGGTTGGTAGGTCCTCTTTTTGTTAGACAAAGTGGTGAAAGGGATGAACTCAGGGCTTCAGAGTCACAGCTTAAATGCCGCACAAAAGACCTCAAAGTTACTACTTGTGCAATAAAAGAAAGCCTTATGTCTTGTAGTAACACAGCTGATGTTGCCGAAAACTAAACCCAGAGTCTCATGTAAGAGTGGCTGAATTATGATGCCAACTGAATTCCCAACCTTGAATGGTGTCTGAAGTTAAAGTGAGGGCATTGATTGGGAAGAAATGGGATCTTGAAACTTGAGATGGGGACGTATGGGTGGATAATCAGGGAGCTGAGGACACTGAGCCCCTGAATTCCATTGAATCACTCCTGCCAACAAAACCAGCCCTCTTATTCCCATTAGAAGAGATTATTCCATCTTTATCTTCTAAGCAACCCTCCCCGGTAAAATCATTATCCCTTCCACCCCTATCTGATGAGATTAACCCAGTTGTGTCTGAAGAAACTTTGTCTGAGATATTGCCTGGGGCAGTGTCTGAGTCACTGCCTGGGGTAAATGAGAGGGCAGGTGGGGACAGGAGCTGGTTGAACGGACACGGGAAATACAGGCTGGAGAGGAGGAGTGTGCTGTCACATTATGGGGAAAGCAAGACATCCATTTAGTTCTTTCCTTTCTCTCCTGTCATTTTAATGACCTCTTGCTTTTTTCATGTATGACATCCTTGATGTTATTCCACTGTCTGGTCTTTGGTCATTAGTGTTCAACACATCAAATCTATTCTTGAGATGGTCTCCAAATTCAGGTGGAATGTACTCAAAGTCATACTTTGGCTCTGGTGGATTTGTTCTAATTTTCTTCAGTTTCAACTTGAACTTGCATATGAGTAATTGACAGTCTGTTCCGAAGTCAGCCCCGGCCTCGTTCTGACTGATGATGTTGAGCTTTTCCATCGTCTCTTTCCACAGATGTAGTCGATTTGATTCCTGAGTATTCCATCTGGGGAGGTCCATGTGTATAGTCACTGTTTACATTGGTGAAAAAAGGTTTATGCAGTGAAGAAGTCGCTGGCCTTGCAAAATGTAATCATTCGATCTCTGGCATTGTTTCTGTCACCAAGGCCATATTTTCCAACTACCAGTCCTTCTTCTTTGTTTCCAACTTTCACATTCCAATCACCAGTAATTATCAGTGCATCCTGACTGCATATTCGATCAATTTCAGACTGCAGAAGTTGGTAAAAATCTTCAATTTCTTCATGTTTGGCCTTAGTGGCTGGTGTGTAAATTTGAATAATAATCATATTAACTGGACTTCCTTGTAGGCGTATGGATATTATCCTATCACCGACAGTGTTGTATAATTGTTATAATATTGATACATATTGCTGGATTGTTTTCCAGAAAAGTCACAATAATTTATGCTCCCATCAGCAATATATGGGAGCTCCTGTTTATCACATTCTTAGCAGCAGTGAATATGATAATTTCTTAACCAAAACTCAAATCCCGTAGCTGTTGAGTTGATTCCAACTCATAGTGACCTTACGGAACTGCCGCATGGAGTTTCCAAGGCTGTAATCTTTACAGAAGCAGAATGCCACATCTTTCTCCTGAGGACCTGATGGTGGGTTGGAACTGTTGACCTTTCAGTTAGCAGCCTAGCACTTTAACCATTGCACCACCAGGGCTCTTTCATTTCTAAACATTTTTTACTAATCTGAAGGTGCTGGAGAAAAGATCGAAGTTGTCGAGGATTTCGTTTTACTTGAGTCCACAATCTACACCCATGGAAGCAGTAGTCAAGAAATCAAATGACACATTGCATTGGACAAATCTGCTGCAAAAGACCTCTTTAAAGTTTTAAAAAGCAAAGATGTCACCTTGAAGACTAAGGTGCACCTGACCCAAGCCATAGTGTTTTCAATCACCTCATATGCATGCGAAAGCTGGATGATGAATAAGGAAGACCAAAGAAGAATTGATGCCTTTGAATTGTGGTGTTGGTGAAGAATATCGAATATACCATGGACTGCCAGGAAGAACGAATAAATCTGTCTTCGAAGAAATATAGCCAGAATGCTCCTTAGAAGCAAGGATGGCAAGATTACATCTCACATGCTCTGGACATGTTATGAGGAGGGATCAGCCCCTGGAGAAGGATACTATGCTTGGTAAAGTAGAAGGTCAGCGAAAAAGAGGAAGACCCTCAAGGAGATGGATTGGCACAGTGGATGCAACAATGGGCTCAAGGATAACAATGATTATGAGGATAGCACAGGACCGGGCAGTTTTTCATTGTGTTGCACATAGAGGCGCTGTGAATCAGAACTGACTTGATGGCACCTAACAACAACAGCAACAGATGCACAAGTGTGTTGTAATTGCCCCCCTCACCATCTCCCTAATTGCCAATGGACATAAAGTAAAATATGTGCTTTAAAGGAAGATGATTGTCCTCTGAAGATACCCAGAATTCTGTCTTAATGGGGTAAAGAAGGAAGGGCTGTCCATGGAATATTCGATATTCTTCACCAACACCACAATTCAAAGGCATCAATTCTTCTTTGGTCTTCCTTATTCATCATCCAGCTTTCGCATGCATATGAGGTGATTGAAAACACTATGGCTTGGGTCAGGTGCACCTTAGTCTTCAAGGTGACATCTTTGCTTTTTAAAACTTTAAAGAGGTCTTTTGCAGCAGATTTGTCCAATGCAATGTGTCATTTGATTTCTTGACTACTGCTTCCATGGGTGTAGATTGTGGACTCAAGTAAAACGAAATCCTCGACAACTTCGATCTTTTCTCCAGCACCTTCAGATTAGTAAAAAATGTTTAGAAATGAAAGAGCCCTGGTGGTGCAATGGTTAAAGTGCTAGGCTGCTAACTGAAAGGTCAACAGTTCCAACCCACCATCAGGTCCTCAGGAGAAAGATGTGGCATTCTGCTTCTGTAAAGATTACAGCCTTGGAAACTCCATGCGGCAGTTCCGTAAGGTCACTATGAGTTGGAATCAACTCAACAGCTACGGGATTTGAGTTTTGGTTAAGAAATTATCATATTCACTGCTGCTAAGAATGTGATAAACAGGAGCTCCCATATATTGCTGATGGGAGCATAAATTATTGTGACTTTTCTGGAAAACAATCCAGCAATATGTATCAATATTATAACAATTATACAACACTGTCGGTGATAGGATAATATCCATACGCCTACAAGGAAGTCCAGTTAATATGATTATTATTCAAATTTACACACCAGCCACTAAGGCCAAACATGAAGAAATTGAAGATTTTTACCAACTTCTGCAGTCTGAAATTGATCGAATATGCAGTCAGGATGCACTGATAATTACTGGTGATTGGAATGTGAAAGTTGGAAACAAAGAAGAAGGACTGGTAGTTGGAAAATATGGCCTTGGTGACAGAAACAATGCCAGAGATCGAATGATTACATTTTGCAAGACCAGCGACTTCTTCACTGCATAAACCTTTTTTCACCAATGTAAACAGTGACTATACACATGGACCTCGCCAGATGGAATACTCAGGAATCAAATCGACTACATCTGTGGAAAGAGACGATGGAAAAGCTCAACATCATCAGTCAGAACGAGGCCGGGGCTGACTTCGGAACAGACTATCAATTACTCATATGCAAGTTCAAGTTGAAACTGAAGAAAATTAGAACAAATCCACCAGAGCCAAAGTATGACCTTGAGTACATTCCACCTGAATTTGGAGACCATCTCAAGAATAGATTTGATGTGTTGAACACTAATGACCAAAGACCAGACAGTGGAATAACATCAAGGATGTCATACATGAAAAAAGCAAGAGGTCATTAAAATGACAGGAGAGAAAGGAAAGAACTAAATGGATGTCAAAAGAGACTCTGAAACTTGCTCTTGACTGTTGAGTAGCTAAAGCAAAAGGAAAAAATGAAGTAAAAGAGCTGAACAGAAGATTTCAAAGGGTGAGTCGAGAAGACAAAGTATTATAATGACATGTGCAAAGACCTGGAGATAGAAAACCAAAATGGAAGAACATGCTCAGCATTTCTCAAGCTGCAAGAACTGAAGAAAAATTCAAGCCTCGAGTTGGAATACTGAAGGTTTCTATGGGAAAAATATTAAATGATGCAAGACACATCAAAAGAATATGGAAGGAGGGGAAAGGAGCTGGTTGAACGGACAAAAGGAATACAGGATGGAGAGGAGAAGTGTGCTGTCTCATTAAGGGGAGAGCCACTGGGAGTGCATGGCGGGGTGTATATGGCTTTTTGTATGAGAGAATGATTTGATTTTTAAACTTTCACCTAAAGCACAATAAATAATTAAAAAAAAAAAAAAAGAATATGGAAGGAATACACAGAGTCACGATACCAAAAAGAATTGGTCAATGTTCACGCATTTCAGTAGGTAACATATGATCAGGAACTGATGGTACTGAAAGAGGAAGTCCAAACTGAGCTGCACTGAAAGCACTGGCAAAAACGAGGCTCTGGGAATTGACGAAATACCAATTGAGAAGTTTCAACAAAAGGAGGCAGCACTGGGAGTGCTCACTCGTCTATGCCAAGAAATTGGGAAGACAGCTACCTGGCCAACCGACTGAAGAGATGCATATTTATGCTTATTCCCAAGGAAGGTGATCCAACTGAAATTATCAAACAATATCATTAATATCACGTGCAAGGAAAATATTGCTGAATATATCCAAAAGCTGTTGCAGCAGTATATCCACAGGGGACTGCCAGAAGTTCAACTCGGATTTAGAAGAGGACATGGAACGAGGGATATCATTGCTGATGTCAGATGGATCCTGGCTGAAAGCAGAGAATACCAGAGAGATGTTTACCTGTGTTCTATTGATTATGCTAAGGCACTCAACTGTATGGATCATAACAAATTCTGGATAACATTGCAGAGAACAGGAATTCCAGAACACTTAATTGTGCTCATGAGGAACCTGTACATGGATCAGGAGGCAATCGTTCAAACAGAATAAGGGGATACGGCATGGTTTTGAAGTCAGGAGAGGTGTGCGTCAGGGTTGTATCCTTTCAACGTATGTGATGGGTTGAATTGTGTCTGCCCAGAAATATGTGTCAACTTGGTTAGGCCATGATTCACAGTATTGTGTGGTTGTCCTCCATTTTGTGATAGTAATTTTATGTTGACAGGATTAGGGGTGATTGTAACACCACCTTGACTCAGGTCACCTCCCGGATCCAAGGTAAAGCAAGTTTCCCGGGGGTGTGGCCTGTGCCATCTTTTATCTCCTTTGGATCCGGGGTCCCTGCGCCTGACAAGCTCCTCGACTAGGGAAAGGTCAAGGACCTTCTTCCAGAACCAACAGAGAGAAAGCCTTCCCCTGGAGCTGAGGCCCTGATTTTAGACTTGTAACCTACTAGACTGTGAGAGAAATAAATTTTGTTTGTTAAAGCCATCCATTTATGGTATTTCCGTTACAGCAGAACCAGGCGACTAAGACACCATACCTATTCAATCTGTATGCTGAGCCAATAATCTGAGAAGCTGAATTATATGAAAAAGAACGGGGCATCAGGATTGGAGGAAGACTCATTAACAACCTTCGTTATGCAGATGACACAGCCTTGCTTGAGAAAGTGAGGAGGACTTGAAGCACTTACTGATGAAGATCAAAGACCAGAGCCTTCAGTATGGATTACACCTCAACATAAAGAAAACAAAAGTCCTCACAACTTGATCAATAAGGAACATTGTGATAAACGGAGAAACCATTGAGGTTGTCAAGGATTTCATTTTACTTGGATCCACAATCAACACCCATTGAAGCAGCAGTCAAGAAACCAAAAGATGCATTGCATTGGGCACATCAGTTGCAAAAAACTTCTTTAAAGTGTTGAAAAGCAAACACCTTGAGGACGAAGGCGCGCCTGACCCAAGCCATCGTGTTTTCAATCGCCTTATATGCACGCGAGAGCTGGACAATGAATAAAGAAGACCGAAAAAGAATTGATGGCTTTGAATTGTGGTGTTGGCAAAGAATATTGAATATACCATGGATTGCCAAAAGAATGAACAAATCTGTATTGGAAGAAGTAAAACCAGAATGCTCCTTAGAAGCAAGGATGGAGAGACTATGTCTCACATTCTTTGGACATCTTATCAGGAGGGATCAGTCCCTGGAGAAGGACATCATGCTCAGTAAAGGGGTCAGTGAAAAACACCCTCGGTGAGATGGACCGACACATTGGGTCCAACAATGGCTCGCGCATAGCATCAATTGAGGATGGCACAGGACTGGGCAGGGTTTCATTCTGTTGTGCATAGGGCTGCTATGAGTTGGAACTGACTCAACTGGACCTAACAAAGAGCAACATAACAATTAAAATTATAATGAATGGTTGTTCATTCTTTTTAATCCAATAATTCCACTTATGGGAATAGTTCTAAGTAGATAATCAGAGATGTGTACCAAGATTTATGTACAAACATATTCATCACAGTGTTGTAGCTAAAAACGCCTATGTTTCCTGCTCCAAGACTCAACGATCATCATCACTTCCAGGAACCCTTCTCTAATCCTCCAACACTAGACTATGTGCTCCCTCCTGTGATCCAAGAGCACTCTGTGCACATCTCTATTTTAGGGCACCAGAGATTGAGACTGCTGACTGCTCCTTCTCCAGGGCTACTAACCAAAAGGTTGGAGGTTCAAACACACCCAATACAGCTGCAGGAGAAAGAAGTGACGATAGGCTCCCAAGAAATCTGTTGTTGTTAGGTGCCATCGACTCGGTACCCTATGTACCACAGAATAAAACATTGCCCAGTCCTATGCCATTCTCGCTATCATTGTTATGCTTAACCCCATTGTTGCAGCCACTGTATCAATCCATCTCATTGAGGGTCTTCCTCTTTTTCGCTGACCCTCTACTTTACCAAGCATGGTGTCCTTCTCCAGCGACTGATCCCTGCTGAGAACATGTACAAAGTAGGAGAGATGGAACATCCTCACTTTTAAGGAGCATTCTAGCGGTACTTCTTCCAGGACAGATCTGTTCATTCGTCTAGGAAGCATTTTTCGCTTTCCCAAAGTTGGGCCTTCTTTCCTTTGGTCTCTTTTAGCATTGTTAAAGTATGTCAACCACAGACATTTTCCACATCACTGCAGTCCTTTAAAAACAAAAGTTTACCACTCAGAATGTGCCAAGCGATTGACATTTAATCCTTACCACAACTTCATTGGATAGTCTAATTTTTCACACATTGAGTCTCACAAAGGTTAAATGCACACGCGTGCATTCATTATAAAATCAGAGTTTGGCTGCAGTTATGTCTATTTTCAAAGCACAAGCTCCTTCTACCACATCGAGGTTCCTTTAAACTTCGGGGTTGGGCCAGTTTTGTTCACTTTTACATGCTGGTTTATAGCTTGCCTCCTCACTGAATACCTCGTACGATTTAGGCATTAAAAAAAAAAAAAACGTTCGCCGTCGAGTTGATTCCGACTCAGATCGGCCCTATAGGACAGAGTAGAACTGCCCCAGAGGGTTCCCATGGACCGGCTGGTGGATTCCAACTGCCGATCTTTTGGTTAGCAGCCTAGCTCTCAACCACTGCACCAAACACTATCTTGTTATTTATAAAGTTTCCTTTTGTGTACTGTAAAGAGGTGATCTAATTACAAGCTGGCGACCCAGATGCGGCAATAAATTCGGAAGACTTTCGTGGGAAGCTTCGCGATTCGCAAACCCTCCCCCGTCTTTCCTAGAGAGTCCTCTCTATGGTTAATATGGGTCCACTCTATACCCTGGAGGACTAAGCGAGCGTGGCCAATCATTAGGCCACTTTGCATGCACGTGGTCAGAAATTTGGTTTGCTATTGGTTAATAGTGGTAAAGCCCACCCAACCACCTCCCGTCTGGTCCTTTAAGTCGGTGCCGCAGCGGTTGGCCATCCTTTTGGTGGCTGCAAGTTCCAGGAGGTCAGGTCTGTGGCTGTGCGGCGGGCCGGCCCGGGGGCAGGGTGGGAGACTGGCGGCCCGCAGTGATGACATTCTCATTAAAGCACGTGTTAGACTGCTGACGCGGGTGATGCGAACTGGATTCTGAGCCGGGCCTTCAGGACTGCGGGGAGGGGACAGGCCAGCCGGCGGGTGCGTATCAGCTCACGCAGTGCTCTCGTTCTTGCAGATCCCGGTCGGACCGCGGTCGTCGGACCACATTGCTCTCCCCCATTTCGTCCTCCCTAATAGAAATTTCAATAAAATGGTTTGACTCCAGCGGTGGTGTCGGTGTTTCTTATCGGCGACGCGCTGCCTTTGAGCCCCCGCCGCGCCTGCACGTGGCGCCGGGGGTTAAGCTGCAGCGCCAGAGCACGTACTCGCGCATAACTGGGGTCTCCAACTCCCTGAGGACGGCCCTTTTAACCGCGAGCTACACCGCGACCACTGTCGGGGTGGGGAGCGGGGCGGCGTGTGAAGTTGCTCAGGGTGTTGCGACATGGGCCTCAACCCTTAAACCCAGAGGTGAGATGTGTTTGGGAAACGGGTGGGGATAGTAGGCTCTGCAGCTTACTGTGCCCCTGACATTGCTCTGCCCTCCCCGAGTTGCACAGGGGCGCGCTGTAACTTCACCGTCAGTCCGGAACCGTCACCCTGAGACACGCGGTCTCAGTTTAACGCGGCATGGGATGGCCTCCGCTGGGAAGCCGAGCAGGTGTCAGATGTGGGCTTTGGCCTTGAGCAGTTTCTTAGGTCAGGGGTGCTTGGCAGGAACTGGTTTCCGTCTTGAGTTGCGTGATGAGCTTAACTCATCTGGCCAAAGTGCAGCCAGGACCTAGTTGTGCTAAAACTACCATGCCGGACAAACTGGTTATTTTAATACTAGGCCAAGCAAGTGTCTGGAGCTTTGGGCTGATTAATCTGCCCAGTTAGCCTGACAGGCTGACAGTGACAGGGTGGCTGTGAAGATGAATTAGATTTTATGCATGGGCTGGGTATAAATTAAGCACCTAAACAATTACGCAGTCACTCAAAATTACCCACATTCTACCACTGATGAAACATCTTTCAGCTGGGCTCCTGTGAAATATGCATCAGCTAAGTATGAGGTAGCACTTGGAGGAGGATGAAGTCATGAGGTCTTTGTTGCCTGGGCATTAAGTAACTGGAGAAAGAAGAACCCGTTGCCGTGGACTCGATTCTGGCTCATTGTGACAGTAGAACTGCTCCATAGGGTTTCCAAGGAGCGGCTGGTGGATTCAAACTGCTGACCTTTTGGTCAGCAGCCGTAGCACTTAAGCACTATGCCACCATGGTTTCCCAGCACCTAATAGGTGCTATTATCCTCAGTCCACATTTGAGGGACTGAAATTTAGGACTGGGCAATCCTGCTCTAGAAAATCTCCAGCTAAAATCTTTAATCACCTTGTAATCCTGTTAATTTGGGGCGTCCTTCAGTTACTAGGTGCTGTTGAATCAGAGTTGACTTACGTACAACAGAACAAAACACTGCTGTGTCTGCACCATCACTATCGTTGCTGTTTGAGTCCATTGTTTCAGCCACTGTCAATCCATCTCGTTGAGAGTTGTCCCCTTTTTTGCTCACCTACCAAGCATGATGTCCTCCCCCTCGACCCTACGCACAACAGAAACACTGCCCGGTCCTGCACCATCCTTACAATGGTTATGCTTGAGCCCACTGTTGCAGCCACTGTGTCAGTCCACCTCCTTGAGGGTCTTCCTCTTTGCCACTGACCCTGTACTCTGCCAAGCATGATGTCCTTCAGGGACTGATCCCTCCTGACAACATGTCCAAAGTATGTAAGACGCAGTCTCGCCATCCTTCTAAGGAGTGTTCTGGTTGTACTTGGTCCAAGACAGATTTGTTCGTTCTTCTGGCAGTCCATGGTATATTCAGTATTCTTCGCCAACACCACAATTCAAGGCATCAACTCTTCAGTCTTCCTTATTCATTGTCCAGCTTTCACACGCAATGTGAAAGTACGTGAAACTAATAGCACCTTATATAAAAGGTGCCCTGGTGGTGCAACGGTTAAGTGCCTGGCTGCGAACCTGAAAGCTTCTTGATTAGAACCCACCCAGCTGCTCTGCGGCAGAAAGGACTTGGCAATCTGCTCCCATAAAGACTACAAACCTAGGAAACCTTGGCACCTAACCACCACCACCTTAAAAGGGTAGGCTGAGGACTACCTAACGTGCTGATCCACAGCAATGGGGTAGTGAAAGCTGTTATTGGCAGATGAGACCTTGGTAATTCAGTGGCAGAAATCTTTGCACGCCATGCACAGCCACCCCCAGTCTGAGTGGAGGCTTGCTGCTGTGATGGCGAACAGATTACAGCAAAACTTTAAAACTAGGAAGAAAGACCTGGTGATCTGAAAATCAGCCAGTGAAAACCCAATGGATAACAATGGTCCAAGCCACAACTGATGGGGAAGGTGCAGAAACAGGCAGTGTTTCACTCCCTTGCATGGGGGTCCCCAGTAGTTCAAGGCTGAATCTGGCAGTTGAGGTCCCAAGTGCCCTGTATTCATTGCTGCTATTATCAAAATAGGATTCAGTAGAAATAACTTAGATGCTTATCTAGTATTTGACATGAGATATTTATTTTGTGAAACAATGCAAGCGATTGTAAATCCCCACATATTATTTGATTAAGTACAACAGGGTACAGTCATGTAATTTCTTTACACAGTAGTGCATCTAGTCCTTTGCCTTTAGTTATTGCACTAAAATCATTAAAGACCAGTGAACAAGACATGCGGACTCTTAACAGGTAAATCAGGCTACACAATGAGAAATTAGAACAGTACCCAGACTGGAATGGTCAAATATTTTAAGTCAAATGTTTTAATGGTGCAATTAAAATAATCCAGTAAGGTTCCAAATATATTTTCTCAATATATTAATTTCTTTAAAGTCATGTTCAGGCAAGGTGCTATTTAAAAAACCACTATTAGCTTTGTCCACAGATGTAAATTATCAAAAGTTACAGCATCAAATGTAGTTTTAAACAAACAAAAAAAAATTGTATTGTTCTCAAAGCAAATTATACAATTAGAGGGAGCTCCCAAACTTGTAAACTAAACATTCTGACACAAATGCACAAAATAAACTTGGCAATATTAAAGAAAGGTCATGTTAGGTTTTGAGATAATGTAGTGTTTTGATGTTGAACAAACTTTTGGTCTTGACTCTCATACTTAAAGAGCAGTTCTCCATTTTGGCCATGGGAAAGGGAAACTGCCCACAAAGCTATCCCAAACCAATGAATTAGGTAACAAAGCCTTTGGATTTCTATACGAAACCTTCAGGAGCTGACAGGAAATGCCAAATGGAAAGACTGCCTATTCGCCCCACCCCAACTTTATGAGGGACAATCGGTCATCATGTAGAGTGACATTTTCATTTTTGTGTGTGTGTGTCTCGGGAGAACATTCAGGATCAGTTACAAACCAGGTGATTGTACCTCACTGGTAAAAAGGCTTGGGATGGTTTGATCACATGGCTTTGCCTAATGTTCACATCAATCCCACCGTCCCCACCCCAGCTCATAGCGGTAGTGTGTGTGTGTTCTATGGCTGCTTGCTTCCAAAATGCACAATTTAGTATGAAAAAAAGTAGGTTGCTATGCATACCTCTACCACCAATGAAATAGCTCACAAGATTCCACTTCCCACCTTCACACACATCACCACACTGACATTCTCGGGGAGCATGAAGGGCTGCAGTCGTGCATATCAACTGTAAAAGTGAAAAAAAATGTTCAGGTGTGCACTGGCTGCCTGAGGAAAAGCTTTGGAGGAGTCGAGAAGGCAAGGAGAAGCTTTCCAGTTGTACAGCTTTGCTCTTCATGTGCTCTTTTGCCGCCATGAAAACTGGGAGACTTAAAACAGCCATGGTGTGAGTCACCTGTAACTTCTGTAACCTGTGGTGATTCGTCCTCAGTCTCCTTTGCCTAGAGTCAAAGCTTTGCAGCAGGCAATCCAGACACCTGTCACTGGACGTGTGGAATGACACCTCACAGTGGAATGGGCACCAGCAGGCAGAGGGCAGAAGCAGTTCTCTGAGAAACAGTAGCTGTGGCACAAGTGAAGGCCAGTGCTACGGCACAGCTGGCAGCCAAGAACCTCACGCCAGGAGCCTAGATCTAACACTGGAAAGGTCAGCTCTCACCCATCACAGCTGATCAGCAGCCTCCACAACTGGGTCTTTTAGGAGGCAGGAAGTGGAGCGTGGGTCCATGGCTGAGTGCATTATAGGGATATAAACATCGTCCATGTTTGGCATGACAAAAACTTTCTGTAGAAAGAAAAAGAACAGTTAGGGAAGAATGGTTTCTCAGGCTGTTGCTCTCTGTTCTATTACTAACATTAGGCTTTAGATGAATTTTTAAAAATACACATGAAACAATTTTTCTAGATGTTCTGAACTAATTCCCTTGCCCCCTTTTTTAATTTAGAAAGTGATGCAGAATCACCATTTCAATGCATGAGCACAAGAACCCAATGAATCAGCCCTGAGGCTGAGGGAGCCTTTGATCTCACGTACACGTAATAAATGTACCCATATGAATTGATAAATATTCAACAATATTAAAATTGGCTTAAGCGACTCATCGCATTTCCAAATTACTATGTCCAGAACACAAGTGAATTTATCCTTTTAGCTCCTAGCATCAAAATGTAAGCTAAATTTTTTTCAAACCAGAACCATTCAAAAGAACTATCTAAAAGAAATCCTACAATAGCCAACATGTGAAGGATAATCAGTGATTGACAGGAATGGTGCTGTGCCTCTGTTTACAAGCTTATTTTATACAAGTGAATTTTCACAAGGCATTCAATCTTCAGTACTGCTCTCTTAGAAAAGCATAAACAAAGACAAGCAAGTTGCTGTGGGAAGGAGGCAGTAGTTATCCTTCAACTTCCTAACTTGTCTCAGAAATACCAGGCACCAATCTCTGCTCCAACTTCTGCAGTCTAAAAGTGATCAAGCATGCAATCAAGATGTATTGGCAATTACTGGCAATTGGAATGTGAAAGTTGGAAACGAAGGAAGAGCAGTTGGAAAATATCGTCTTGGTGACAGAAATGACACCAGAGATCGCGTGACATAATTTTGTGAGACCAACCACTTTTTCAACGACAACAATCTCTGCTCCCTCTTTTCTTCTTTTGCTCCTTATAGCCAATACCCCTAAATGAGATGTTGTTGTTAGGTGCCATCAAGCTGGTTCTGACTTATAGGGACCCTATGTACAACATAAGGAAATACTGTACACTCCTGTGCTATCCTCACAATCGTTGCTATGTTTGAGTCCATTGTTGCAGCCACTGTGTCAATCCATCTTGTTGAGCGTCTTCCTCTTTTTCGCTGACCTCTACCAAGCCTCATGTCCTTTTCCAAGGACTGGTCCCTGCTGATAACATGCCGAAAGTATATAAGACAAAGTCTCGCCATCCTTGCTTCTAAGGAGCATTCTGGCTGTACTTCTTCCAGGACAGATTTGTTTGTTCTTCTTGCAGTCAATGGTATATTCAATATTCTTTGCCAACACCATAGTTCAAAGGCATCAATTCTTCTTTGGTCTTCCTTATTCATTGTCCATATGCATTTCACATGCATGTGAGGGGACTGATAATACCATGGCTTGGGTCAGGTGCACCTTAGTCCTCAAAGTGACATCTTTGCTTTTCAACACTTTGAAGAGGTCTTTTGCAGCAGATTTGCCTAATCGATGCAATACATCGCTGGATTTCTTGACTGCTGCTTCCACGGGTGTTAATCGTGGATCCAACTAAAATGAAATCCTTGACAAAACCTCAATCTTTTTTCTGTTTATCATGTTGCTTATTGGTCCAGTTGTGAGGATTTTTGTTTTCTTCATGCTGAGGTATAATCCCTACTGAAGGCTGTGGTCTTTGATCTTTATCAGTAAATGCTTCAAGTCCTCTTTTGGCAAGCAAGGTTGTGTCATCTGCATATTGCAGGTTGTTAATGAGCCTCCCTCCAATCCTGATGCTGCGTTCTTCTTCATATAGTCCAGCTTCTCGAATTATCTGCTCAGCATACTAAGTATGGTGAAAGGATATATCCCACGATGCACACCCTTCCTGATTTTAGACCACGCAGTATCCCCTTGTTCTGTTCATATGACTGCCTCTTGGTCTATGTACATGTTCCTCACACAATGAAGTGTTCTAGAATTCCCATTCTTCACAATGTTATCCATAATTTGTTATGGTCCACACAGTTGAATGCCTTTGCATAATCAAAACACAGGTAAACATCTCTCTGGTATTCTCTACTTTCAGCCAAGATCCATCTAACACCAGCAGTGATATCCCTTGTTCCACGTCCTTTTCTGCATCCAGCTTCAACTTCTGGCAATTCCCTGTTGGTGTACCGCTGCAACTGTTTTTGAATTATCTTTAGCAAAATTTTACTTGCGTGCATTATTAATGGTATCGTTCAATAATTTTCTCATTCTGTTGGATCATCTTTCTTTGGGATGGGCACGAATATGGATTTCTTCCAGTCGGTTGGCCAGGTAGCTGTCTTCCAAATTTCTTGCCAGAGATGAGTGGGCACTTCCAGCACTGCAGCCGTTTGTTACAACATATCAATTGGTATTCTCTCAATTCCTGGAACCTTGTTTTTTGCCAATGCCTTTAGTGCAGCTTGGATTTCTTTCTTCAATACCATAGGTCCTTGATCATATGTTACCTCCTGAAATGGCTGAATGTCAACAAAATCTTTTTGGTACAGAGACTCTGTGTATTCCTTCCATGTTCTATTGATGCTTCCTCCATTGGTCAATATTTTGCCTATAGAATCCTTCAATATTGCAACTTGAGGCTTGAACTTTTCCTTAAGTTTTTTCAGCTTGAGAATGTCAAAAGTGTTCTTTCCTCTTGGTTTTCTAACTTTAGGTCTTTGTACATGTCATTATAATACTTTACTTTGTCTTCTTCAGCTGCCCTTTGAAATCTTCTGTTCAGCTTTTACTTCATCATTTCTTCCATTCGCTTTAGCTACTTACATTCAAGAGCATGTTTCAGTCTCTTCTGACATCCATTTTGGTCTTTTCTTTCTTTCCTGTCTTTTTAATAACCTTTTGCATTTTTCATGTATGATGTCCTTGATGTCATCCCTCAACTTGTCTGGTCTTCAGTCATTAGTGTTCAATGCACGAAATCTATTCTTGATGTGGTCTCTAAATTCAGGTGGGATATACTCGAGGTTGTAGTTTGGGTCTTGTGGACTTCTTTTAATTTTCTCCAGGTTCACCTTGAACTTGCTTATGAGAAATTGATGGTTTGTTCTGCAGCTGGCCCCAGGCCTTGTTCCTGTTGGTGATGTTGAGCTTCTCTATTGTCTCTTTCCACAGATATAGTCAATTTGATTCCTGTGTATTCCATTTGGTGAGGTCCACATGGATAGCCGCCATTTATGTTGTTGAAAAAAGATATTTCCGATGAATAGGTCACTGGTCTTTCAAAATTCTATCATGGGGTCTCTGGTGTCATTTATATCACCAATTCTGTATTTCCCAAATACTGATCCTTCTTCTTTTCCAACTTTTGCATTCTAATCACCAATAATTATCAAAGCATCTTGATTAAATGTTTGATCAATTTCAGGGTGCAGAAGTTTGGTAAAAATCTTCAATTTCATCATCTTTGGCATTAGTGATTGGTGTGTAAATTTGAGTAACAGTCATATTAACTGGTCTTCCTTGTAGGTGTATGGATATTATCCTATCACTGACAGCACTGTACTTTAGGATAGATCTCGAAATGTTCTTTCTGACATGTTACATGTTCTTCTTGAATATGTCATTCCTGGCATAGCAGACCATATGACTGTTCAATTAAAAATGGCCACTACCAGTCCATTTCAGCTCACTAATGTCTTGGACATTTTTCTTCAAGCATTCCATTTCATTTTTCACAACTTCCAATATTCCTAGATTCATACTTTGTACATTCCATGTTCCGACTAATAACAGACGTTTAAAGCTGTTCTTCTCATTTTGAGTTGTGCCACCTCAGCAAACGAAGGTCCGAAAAGCTTGACTCTATGCACATTATTAAGGTTGACTCTACTTTGAGAAGGCAGCTCTTGACCAGTTGTATCTTGAATGCCTTCCAACCTGAGGGGCTCATCTTCTGGCACTATATCAGACAATGTTCCACTGCTATTCATAAGGTTTTCACTGGCCAATTTTTTCAGAAGTATACTGCGGAGTCCTTCTTCCTAGTTTGCCTTAGTCTGGAAGCTCCACTGACACTTGTATACCATGGGTGACCCTGCTGGTATTTGAAATACCGGTGGCATGGTTCCTAGCATCTTAGCAACACGCAAGCCACCACAGTATGACAAACTGACAGAGGATGACCTAAAAGGGATGACCCACCCAAATTCTTAATGTGGGATCTAGGGAGATAAGAAGGAAAGTGACAGCATGAGGCTTTCTCCTAACTATATTCAAAGTGCTTTTCCATTTGGTGACTATTAACTTTTCAGAAATTGCATATCAGCTATGTTTAATCTCTAGCTTTTAAATAATATCACTTTTAAAGGAAATAACCCAAAATCTACCACCACAAAAATAATGTGGATCTTCTTCAAATAGTGAAATTTATTACAGAGTAAGTAAATTGTTTGCTAATCTATAAAAACCTCCTTGAAAGACAACTGTGCCTCAAATATCTGATAATGATTTGATGAAAATAGCTCATCTGAGGGCCTCAGCTACATTGCTAGTACCCTGGGTGGCAGAATGCAGTAAGACAGGCTTGGAGAATGAGCTCTACACTAGAAGCTACTCAGGAGAGGGGCAAGGCCTGATTCCCAGGGCGGGTGATACCTGGCAGAAGGGCTTCAATGAATGTTTGCTGAACTGAACCAAGTGAGCAAGGTGGATACAATCTAAGGACAGGGAGCGACTTCCCTGACTACAGGCTGGCTGCTATTAGCTCACCAATTCCAGGCCCCATATTAGAAAACAAAGTCCAAAGAGAACCCTAGCAGGTGGAAGGGTTACTTTGCTACAAAAGGTCTTATTGAGAACTGGTATATGACATTCATCATTTTGCTCTTTGATCCACACCTTTTAGTTTTCCTCTGAAGACCACTTGATAGGGTTCTGTGGATGAGTTGCAGAGTTTTTGAAGCTGTATCTAAAATTTTATTTTTATGTTTGACCATATGTGCGCTTTCCTGGGTAGAGAGTCCCTTGGATTCTCAAAAGAAGATCCTGACTCAAAAATGAAGTTCAGAACCTGTTTACTCAGAAGATCTTCTACTCTGTGAAACACTAGACAACACAACATGTTTACCTGAAACTCCTGCTCCAGTTTCTTCTCTATCCAGTCTGTCACATGAACTAAAGTCACTTCTCTCTCTCCAAGTTTTGGCCGAGCTTTTAGCTCCACATATGGCGGCTTCCGGAAACCATACCTTTTTGAAGAAGACAAATAGTAAACACAACCACTTTTAGCAGCAAAGAAAGGAAGTATTGAAGTAGCCATAGCAAACATTCCTCATTTATGTAGAGCTTTATCATGGTTTAAAATGTTCTCTTGTTCTGAAAACTCTCCTCTGAAAATGATTCCACATGGTGAGCATGAACTCCCTGTGCTCCCTGGATGTGTTTAGGGCTGTGATGGATTTGAGAACAGTTCTGGCAAACTGGGACAGCCAGGAAGGACCACTAGAGAAGTCCATGATCTGGTCGTTGTTTTTCCGAAAATGGCAATGTCCTCTTTTTTCTATTTTTATGAAAGTAGCATAGGTCTGGAAAGGAACCCTGGTGGCACAGCAGTTAAGCGCTCAGTTGCAAACTAGAATGTGGGTGGTTTAATCCGCCGGCTACTCCTCCAGAGAAAGATATTTACAGCCTAGGAATCCCTAAGGGGCAGTTCTACTTTGTCCTATTGGGTCTCTAAGAGTCAGAATTGGTTTGGTTGATTTAGTATATACATGTTTTAAAAAACAAGCTACACAAGCATATAAAAAAAAAAAGCATATAAGCAGGAAGAAAAAGACACTGCTGCTCTCAGGATCTCACCCCAAGACAGGATCAGAGAGAAGTGGGCTTGGTTCCCACTCCTAACAAGAGCACATAAATAAATAATGTTCTGTAACCTGCTGTTCACGCCACACATTTTACAGCTTCCCAATGGAGCAGGTTGGAATTCAGACAAGACAGTGTGTGCTCTCAAATTACCTAAAAACTTCAGCCTTTCACAGATCACTATTTTTGTAAAATACAATAAAAATGTCAAAATGCAATACAAGTTTCTAAACACACTCAATATCTCTACTTATTTTTTTGTGGCTCAGTGCAAACAGTTCGGCATAGCTATCCTAGAGGCCTTTCGCTGTAACTGAGACGTCAAAAGCTTAGGCGTAAAGGGAAGGAATGTTGGATCAACCCTTCTTCTTTAAAAAAAAAAAAAAAAATTTTTTTTTTTTTTTAAAGGTTTGGAAGACTATACATTAAAGCATTAACAGTGGTTATGGATGGTAAGATAATGTTTTTTTTTTTTTTTTTTTTTAATCTTGTTGTTACCAATCTTTTTTTTTACAATGAAAACATTTTTAAAAATAAAATCTGAAAAGGTGTTTTTATTTTTGTTTTTACTGGGAACAGCGACCGCCATCACCGAACAGTTAGTCAATTCAAAAATCTTCATCTGATCATTCCTACAAACCCTTCTGAGGCACCAGGGACACTAGCATGTTGGTTTCACTGAACGATGAGCAGGCTGTATTCCCATGACTGCAGTTTATCGCACAATGAGGTCTCTTATGCAATCACTGTATGCATTTATGCCCATTTTATAGGACTTGGGAAGTACATTTTAAATGGAAATATACGGTGATTTTCTTCTGCTGGATCCATGATATAAGTGATTTCAGTGATTCGCAACCCTGGCTTACTTCCCCTACCCATGACTCCTGGAGGATGGATCAGGCATATCTGATTTTTTTTTTTAATAATTTTTATTGTGCTTTAAGTGAAAGTTTACAAATCAAGTCAGTCTGCTACATGTAAGCTTACATACACCTTACTACATACTCCCATCCACTCTCCCCCTAATGAGTCAGCCCGCTCCCTCCTTCCGGTCTCTCCTTTCGTGACCCTTTTGTCAGTTTCTAACCCTCTCTACCCTCCCATCTCCCCTCCAGACAGGAGATGCCAATACAGTCTCAAGTGTCCACCTGGTATAAGTAGCTCACTCTTCATCAGCATCTTTCTCCAGCCCATTGTCCAGTCCCTTAGGCATATCTGATTTTTAACAAGTCTCAGGTGATTCTGAGAACCACCACTTCACCAGATGACGGCTCCTTGGCTGGACTTCCTACCATAATAACCGAGTAGATGTGCTCCTGCCTCCTCAATATCCAGGTCTTACTCAGGAAGTCTTCCCTAAGCCTGGATGGGTGATCAACACCTGTAAAGAGGGGTTGCTGTGAGGACTGACCAGGTGATGCAGGCCAGGCAGAGAATAACGGTTCTACCAACAGCAGCTGTTACTACTGGTGGAAGAGTTGGCTTTAGAGAGGAGGAAGACCAAGAATAGAAAGAGCTTATTCCACAAACTTTATGTACTGACCTAAATTTTTCCTAACAAAATGAATCTTTAAATGTGAATTAGCCATTGACGGAAGGAAGTAGAGCCAGATTTATAACTAACATTTAAGGTTCCATGAAAAATGTTTGGAAGTGCCCAGGAGAAGGTACTTTCCATAATCTCAAGGTTAAGCAGGCTGGGACTTTTACAATCACCCAACGAGGGGAATCACTTCCTGTCCCTGAGGGCCCCTCTACATACCAGATCCGGTCAGTCGGGGGTGGTGGAATGTTGACCGCCAAGGTTCCTCTACATTCTTGCACTTCAACAGTTAGCAGCAGAGGTGTGTTAGAAACTTCTTCAATCTTCTTTTTGATGAACTCTGTCTCTGTTGCTTTTTGGAAATATTTTGACTTGGTAATTTTATCTACAAATCTCATAATCTTACTTGTTCGATGACCTCCAACATACCTTCAAATCAGGAACAAAAGGGTCATTAGTATAAACTTTGCTCCTTCTCAAGTAAAAACCTTGTGGCTTTTCATTCACGTTACTCTAGACCACAGTTTGTCAAGTGCAGCACTAATGACATCTTGGTAATTCTTTGTTGTTGGGGCTGTCCTGTGCACTGCAGGATATTTAGCATCCCCCAGTTAGAACAATCAAAAATGTCTTCAGACATTGTGGAATGCCCCCAGTTGAGGATCACTGCCCTGGAAAAGGTGTAAATGTCAGACAGTTGCGTCTTTACAATGGAGAGTTAGACAAAGTCCTCAGACTGCCAAGAGAGAAGGCTTCTCACCCATCTCCCTTTACATCACTCAAATACTGAATATACACCCACCGTCCTATTAGAGAAATACCTCACCGTCACTATCCAGCAAACACTAAATCATGCTGCTACTAACAGGTACACAAAACAGTAATTAACAGACCGCCTTTTAGTTGATGCCATACCAACTATGAGTGGTAACTACTTTTCAAAGGACTTAGGAACTTTTAAAGAAAAATGTCACATCAAGCTGATGTGCTACCACTCAGTAACTTTTTGTATCAGACCATAAAACTGCTCTAAGAAGAGAAGATATTTGCTTTTTAGAATCCTCAACAGTTCCAGAGTCTGAGGAATGGTATGTCGGTGGTGAAAAGTAATCATTCTTAAGAAGGTCAAGCAGGTAAATTTTAAATAACACACACAAACTTTAGCACGAAATCCTCAAACATCTGCATTCTCTTTTCCTTTTCTGTAAGATTTCCAAAGTGAACAGGCTGATGTTTTCCTATAAAAGCTTCTTTATAATCGTAGTTTCTTCGACTCACTTCAAACATTTAAAAATTCTTACAGGGAGGCTATTTAAGTACTTTGGTCATTCTACAGTCTAAGACATAGGCAAAGGGGGCCCCCGAAATGAAGTTCATGACCCAAAATATCAGCCAAGTCATCTACGTTTTCAGAATTCACAAAAGAAATCACCTGAATGCCTCAGCTTTGTAGGACCTAGCAGCTCAACAAAAGCCAATGCCACCCACCTAAAGGGAGCAATGCTCCCGGCCGACCACCAGGGGGAGCTGTTGGGTAAGCTGCTCCTGTGAAGACCCGGATGTGCTCGTAATAAACGTGCCCTGCCTCTTCTCGATTATTTACTTAAAGGGCAGGAGAAAGCCACTTTGGTTCAGACCTTCTTCAGTAAGGAAAGCTATACAGGTGTTTTTGCTTTTTGCTTTGCAGACTATAATTTAATAAGCTGCCAACAGTAGATATTAGTACAAAACACATGCACTCAGTGTGAAGGAGGAAGGACAATCCTAGAGGAAGGAAGAAAGAAGTCTCACTTCCAACTTGCTGCCCTGGCCTCCTGGGGGCCCCAGACGCTCTGACCCACTCACCCTTCACTTCCCGGGAGGAGCTGTTTGTCTCCCCCACTGGGCTCTGGGGCGTCGTCTTCATCGGAGGAGCCAGCACTGGAAGATTCCTCATCGCTGTCGGCCAGACAGTACGCCCTGGGTCTGCAACTGAACAGGGAGAGAATCACCACCGCGCCTGCTGTCACTCCAAGCTCTGCTTGGAAGGGAGGGACACACGCACGCACACACGTGCACTCAACCGCAGTGGGGTCAAGATATAACTGCGGTAACACATTTTATCATTCTCTCCAACCTATCTACAAGGGAAGAGGCCCAATCCAAGAGTCCTTGGATCGGCATGGTTACTCGGGAGACTCTTCAGTGCCAAGTCCCTCAACACGACCACAGGGGACTTGGGCCCAGAAGATTTTGCTTTCAGCATGCATCAGAGGGACAGGTGGTGGTAGCGTGATACAGTCCACACAAAATGCAGTGATTTCATCAACAGTGCAGGGGTGGGGGTGAGGGTGGATGGGAAGAACGGATGGCTGCAAGGGTGAGGTGATAACTTATGTTGGAGTCATGTCTGCTTCTCGGCAGATGAAAGGGATTTTCAGGCAAGTCCTTGACTCTGGCTGAGTTCAACAACCATGATGCCTTCCTGGCTTATTTACCACAAAGTTAGTTTTGACCCAAGACTCCTTCCTAGCAAAAGTTCATACCTTACACCACACCTGAGGGTCATAGAAAAAGCCACCAACCACAAGGTACAAGTCTCAAAGGACCCTAGGAAGCAACTGACACAGGAACCTAGGAACCTTCTGGAGAAGCAGAAATTTAAAGAGCATCTTTTTACTAAAGTAATAACAAACAAACAAAAAAACACACCTCATCATTGATCCTTCTAGGTTGGACACTTGGCCTGCATTGGCATGGAGCTTGCTGGTCACCAGCAAAGGTGAGTGCTCAGGGTGCCCCTCCGAGAGGCACTGGGGGCTTCTTGGTCGAGCTTTGGTCACACTGGCAGAGCCCGTCTCTGAGGCCCAGAGCCTTAATTGGGATGAAATGAATGAGGGACAGAGTAGTTCCTGAACACTGTTAAGCAACCACTCGTTGCTAAGCAGAGGCTAGGCCTTCTATTTCTGACAAGGACAAATTACTCAGACAGGTGACGGCCATGGAGCTCAAGTCCTAGCTCCCTGCAGCTGTGATCCTTTGGTTTTCTCTGATGCCGTCCTTGGGCCACCCGAAGCCCACTGGGCAGTCATCGCCTGGCCAACAGGGGCTGAGTGTACCTAAGGGCAGAGTGCCTACACCAGCATGGACCGTAAGGCCGGGAGAGGCTCCAGCAGGGTGCACTGGGGGCAGGACCAAAGCCTCCGCCCCTGAAACAGGAGGCCGGCTGTAAGAGGACCTCACAAGTGTCCTGCCCAGGGGACATGCAGATCCTGCTCCATCCTGGCTCTGAAACACCAGAGCCAACTGCTTCAGCAAACAGGCTTGAGTAGAACATTAAAGGGGAACTGCCTCAGCAGGAACAAAAGCCTCTTGTCCCTCACCCTGCCCACCTTGCCCAGGAACAACACCTAATTGACTCTTCATTCCTTCTTTCAGAGCCTGGCTAGTCCAGGAAATGCTTGCATTCATTCCTCATCATGAAGCCATTTCAGAGCTTTCAGTGGTTAGGCAACCTCACAGAGAGATCTTTTTTATTAAAGTGTATGTACAAACCAAAAACCCAATTACCGTGGTGTCTATTCTGACTCATGGCAACCTCACATGTGCAGAGTAGAACTACTCCATAGGGTTTCCATGGCAGATCGCCAGGTCTTTCTTCCAGGGTGCCTCTGGGTGGGTTCAAACTGCCAACCTTTCAGTTAATAGTCAAGCGCTTAACCAACTGCACCACCCAAGGGCTCTAAAATGTACGTGATAAAAACATAATTCCTAAAAAGCCTAAACTGGGCCTTAGGGATCAAGAAAAACAGGGACTTAAATTCCTAAAGACTACACGACCATCTCAGAAACATATCTTTACTTCTCCTCTGGCCTAGGATGCCGGGGATGGAATCTGTGTCCTACACAGCACAGGTCGCCTGCTCCTCACCCACAAAGCACAAAAGGCTGCTGGGAAGACATGGGGCCACGGTGAAATCTGCTGAGCCACCAGCTCCCTCGTGTGCCCACTGGCATTTGTCACACCGGGCAGCTTTGGGGCCCTGGGCAAGAGCCATCAAAGGCTGTGCACTGCAGTGAGTGCTCAGTTTCCTGAATTAATCCTCCACAGGACAGACAGCAAGACAACTTCTGTGGCTTAAAGTTAATAATTTAGATCATACTATACCAGCTAAAGCAGATCAGATGACATGAAATTCTGATTTTGTCTGAAGGGTATCTCTGCTCTCTGTACGGGGAGCTGTTACTATGTGGCACCCAACACTTCTTAGATGTATAGGTAAATATGAGGCTGATGTTCAGCTTTATAATCAAGGACACTCATTTTATAATCTCAACCTTGTGATTTCGGCAGGAACTTCAGAGAAAGAGACACTGCCCATCTTTATACAAGATGTGATATAATGTAATGAGCCTAATATTTTTAAACACGCCTCAGTTCCAGATGAGCGTGATATCCTTTCAAAGAGCCACCTTGGGCGGCTTTATTCTAGTTATGCTGCCTCTGCCAAAAACCTTTCTGGAGATGTGTCTGACATGTAAGAAAGAGTGAATTATTTTATCACTGACACTCTGTCTAGGACCAAACATTTTATTTCTTGGTCTCATAATCACTATCATCTCTGACTGTCTTCTAGCAATTTCTGAAAGATCCAATCCATCTACAAAGCAGGATGATTTGTGGTCACTCAGGATAGTAAAAAAAAACAAAAACAGTCATAGACTCTGGAGGCAATTCTAAAAATAAGCTTCAAAAGCGCTTAAGGGAAAGATGCATAACTAGGTTAAACAGCCCTGTGAGAGGTGTTTGCCTTGAGGGGACCACACTCATGTGAATATATTCATTTTCTTTAAGAAAAATGCATCCCACACACCTGTCACAGACAAACATGTGCATGCACCTACGGGACCAGACTGAGTCACGGTGTCACCTGCAAACCCAGAACTTCAGGCCCTGGGAAGGTGGTGGATTCGGGCATACTATGGACTAGTGACCCAATATGCAGGTCAGAGGGGCCACCACGTGGGGATCTGCACACCGGGCCCAGGCTGCAGTGGGAGCTGCTGTGGCAGAACGTGAACAGGGCAAATGCCTACGCACAGGAAACACTCCGCTCTACTATTCAGTTAAAGAGCACCCAACTCAGAGAATGTTCCCTTTACTGGCTTGTTTTGGTCCTTTTCATGTAAATTCCTATAGTTAAAACTGCTCAGCTCACAATGCTGAATTCCATTTTGAGTACCTTACTGCCTAAGAGTTACGTTAATTACAATATGTAACGAGAAAACCATTTGGGAAATAAAGGGACTAAAAGAAAAATGCCTGCAAATATGAAGTGTACACACATTTCAAAGGGAAAGGACGTCACTGGAACACAGTAACAGAGATTTAAATTTCTCACTCTGACCCTCAGGGTAACAGCGTGAACAAACTTCCCACCCATAGGTAGGACTTCTCACAGGTTGAGCAGCATCTCCTCAGAGACTCCCTGAGAGCACAATTGTTAGCACACTTGAAAGGGACTGAAGAAAACAGTGAGACAGAGCCGAAGGGTTCCACCAGAGCAGGAAACGGCAACCCTTGCTGGCTGGGGAGACAGGCCCTGCACAGGCAGCCACAGGGAAGAAGGAAGTGCTGGGGGCCAACTAACTCAGACATTCTGCTCTTAGGCGAGGGAGGTTTAACATTAAGGAAAACGTCAGTGCCAAAAGTCACATGCTTCATAGGGCTGCTGTGTATACTGACTTCTTTGTCTCCCTCTGGTATTCGGCCTCAGGGTGATTCCATCTGCTCATGAGTGAGGAAGTGAAGAAGTGGATTCTAGAATCATCTCTAGGGTTAGGTTCTTAACCACGGATGGGCCTGAGAGGCTCTCGATGCTCCTAGAAACTGTGGACCAAATGGTGTATTTGGCGCATTTTCTGGGAGAAAGATCCAGAGCGCTCAGATTCCCAAAGGGCTCCCTTAGACCAAAAAAAAAAAAAAAAAAAAAAGCCTAAGGATCCATTTTTCCAAGGCTTTATGTCCCAAATGAAGTGTTTCGGATTATATTCTTCCTTGCTTTTAAAATTAAAGGACAGCCAATTAGACACATTGATATTTAGTTTAACACTCTCACAGGAAGAAGCAAAACATTTTATACCAGACTTCTAGGAGGAAAAATTGTACTTCAGAAATATATTAAAGATAAAATTTAATACTATCGTCTTCCTAAAGCAGAGGCTTTCTTTTCAGAGAAATCTGAAAAAGGCATTATCTCTGCTCCCCGGAAGAGGCAAGGCAAGAACCCGCCCTTCACACTCAGTCTAGAAAAGTACTGCGCGCTCAGAAATATGTCCATCCTCTGATCAGTTTATGAACATAAAATTGTGCCAAGGGAGTCCACAAGTAACAGCCCATGTGGAACGCCTAAGGGGCAAAGATCTCAAGGAGCTGCCTGGGCTGAGGTTCCAGCACTTGTGTCAACAGGACTGGGTCCAGAAAGAGCTCCTCACACAAATGCTCTGACTGAAGCTTATTCTGTCAGGCTCCAATTTAGTTAGGCCTCACTGTCGAGAGATTTCGTGACTGCTTCTGTCTACAGTGCTTCCTTTTCTAGGTAGCCAGCTCTACCACTTTGACTTCATGAGGTTGTACTGATGACGCTCAGCTGTGCGTGGGGGTCGGGTGAAGTGGGGTGGGGACATCTAGGGACAAAAAGTTGAGTCTGACTAGAAATTCGAGATCAGGGCCCCAGCCATTCCAACTGGGGGCATGTGGTAAGACTTTCCTTGCCAGGAAAGCGTCTGAAATATTCCCTGTCTCAGGCCTTCAGACTGTACCATTATGTCCAGGAAGACGATGAAAGGACAAGTGTCTCGGTGGCTTCACGTGGTACCACCAAGACTCAGCACTCACAGGGTATGAAATGCTACACGCAGAGTTGATAAATACCACTCACCAGAAAATACAAATCCACAGATTGCAGAGTCCAAACACATTTTAACAAATAGCAGAAAAACGAAAGGAAAACAGCACAGATAAAGGTTAGATAGCATATGGCAGGTGAAAGTCTCCAATTATTAAAAGAGGGGCATTTCATTAAGCAACCCTGATAAATCAGAATAATCCAAGTAAAAGAACATTCAACTGTAGGGCCCAACTCCCCCAGTACGCTTTACCACAGCACGAATAAAAACATTAGGTCAGGGTCATAACGAAGCAAAAACCTGAGTCTGTGTCTTATATTTAGACCCTGACAAGGTGGCTCCTGGCAGCGTTTTCCTGTCATCATACTGTTAATTTCATGTGAAAGAAGAAAGATGTGGGAAGCAGACTCCAATCAGCATTTTTAATTTGGTAAAAACAATAATACTCATTTAACTTTGTAGTCAAAAGGACTCATTTTTGAGGTACGTGGGAATGTAAAAATGCTATCTTCTCCATGCTAGGCATTAAGGGTAAAAAATTATGCTCCATCAACTATCCCACAAATTTGAAATTTTTACGAAATCAGACAAACTGTGTAGCAGATCCCCATCTACAAAGAGAGGAATTTGCTAAGCAAATCGATACTATGTGATTTAGGGAAAATGCTTCTTAAGCCACTTTAGGAGTACCGGCTTGGCTACAAAATTGATCATCTAATTATAAATATTTCTGACTTTATGATTAAAGCTGACAGATGCCCTAGGGACCTGAGCCTGGTGCACACAATGCTGTCTGCGGCTGAAAGTTGAAGAAGAACTTTCTTAATGATGATTCTATTCAGGGAGCGTCATTGCTCAAACAAGCCTGCATTGCCTTTCTGAGTTAGAGGTGCTCTCTGGGTAATCGATACTGTAGATACCACTGCTAGCACCAAGATTCAGAGGCGCTGCCACAGTTGAGCAGAGGTGAGGACTCATGGTCTACCTGACGTTGCTCTGAGTGAAGGGGGCTGGATGTCTGCTGGAGATGAAACTAGGAAACCATTCCCCAAAGTACTCTGGGGTCCGGAAGCACTTAACACAGAAGCTCACTCAAAATCCAGGTACACTACGCTTCCAACCCGCTGCTCTAAGGTGGGAGGTGGAGGCTGGTTCCCCAGGGTTGAGTTTCAGTTAGGAAATTCATATAGCCCCTTACCCTTCTTTGCCAATTTCTCCAACCTTCAGGGCTTCAACAAGAGGCTCTTTACCTAGTTTGGTCAAATTCATTTTGGTCTCGAGAGTCATCAGAAAGGACCCATTGTAGGACATTTCCAAATCAATCCAGAGTCCTGGAGAAATGGTGAAAAAACAAAAGGTTTTTTTTCCCCCCTCAAAGAAACACACGGCTATCAATAACAATATGCAAATCTATATTTTAAAGTGTCTAAGTTGGCATCACACTGAAAGTCTACATTTTGCTTGAACTTCCAATACACACAAGAAGAAACTGTGAAAGCTTCTGGAAATGGGTGCTAGGGATGCCAGCATTTCAGTATCCATTAGCATGGTCACAGCGAATTCCCAACATGTTAGGGCTGGAAGACCCCCATCTTCTGGTTTCTTCTCCTCACACTATGTAAGAAAACACACAACTCCCAGCAGAAGGAAATGGCTTGATCCAGAGTACAGCCAGGATGAGATCTCCTGATGCTCTCCCAGTTACGAGGCAGAAGAGTGCAGAGACTTCACTGCAAGCTGGGTCCTTCTTTAGGGACACAGGTGAGAACCATGGTCTTTCTTAAACTAAAACCATCAAGATGGAGGGGGCACAGAAAATAGTTCAGATTTAGCTTGGCACAATAGCGACAGTGACAAAAACTTTTAGAAACCCCTTTCTTCCTGGAAATTACCAATACAAACAAAAGAATTAACTTATTATTCCTAGGATTACCCAGATAAAGTTGGGTAACCCCTTTGTACCTTAATTTAAAACCCTATTCCCTAGAGAAGATACTAATGTCAATGAGATCATATCAAAGAGACTTTAGCTTTGAGAATTTCACAGGGACAGCCACCATCAGAAGTGGTCACTGACTAGTAGCTTAAAATGCAAACAGGGACCAACTCAGGACCCTCTTCTACTCAGAGCTCCTCCGATTCAGCCAATGAGACAAGCTATTCTGTGATTTTTCAGACTCAGAACCCCATAATATCTCATGGACTATCAATCAAACAGGATCTTTCAAATGGATGGGTAAATGTTAATAAACTTTTATAGACCCTCATAAAACAAATGACAACATCTAAAAGGATGCAGAAAATTAATCTAAAACCACTGTTACACCGAGCAGCATTTTCAAACAATCACAGTAAATAATACATCCCCCATTTGGCCACCACCTCCGATAAAAAGCTTTCTAACCTCAAGCTGTGCTAATGGTGTAATTCCTCACTAAAGTCAGAATAACGTCCATTTTGTTGTCAACAAATTTTTTATCCCAATTGAAGGTAATATTTTTCATGAGCGACCTGTTTTAATCAAGTGATATGCAGAGGACTGTGATTGTCTCATAAAGTGGCTTTATTTCTTGATTACATTAAGCAATTAAAAAAAAATTAGTTTGCTCTTCAAAGGTACTATTACTGGAAATAAAGGGCACATTTGCTTTAATAAAGACATTTAGTCATTAACTGCTTCTAGTAGGAAGGGGAGTGAGGCAAAAGGCTAGACTTTAAACTCAATATAAAAAGAACATCAATAAAGAAGGCATTTATTCTTGTATAATATCTCCAGGTTTATTTGAGAAGCAATAGATTCAAAATTACCTGGCTGCTGTATGGATTCAGACAATCATCTCTTTTGAAAATCCTAGTCAGTTTTCCAATAAATATTAATAGTATGTATTACCTTTGAGGAGCCCTGGTGGCACAGTAGTTAAGTGCTACGGCTGTTAACCAAAAGGTCAGCAGTTTAAATCCACCTTGAAAGCCCGATGGGGCAGTTCTACTGTCCTATAGGGTCCCTATGTGTCAGAACCGACTCGACGACAATGGGTTTAGTACCTTTGAAGGTTGTCCTATTAAAGACACCAGAATTTTGCTTCTTATAAAACAGAAAAGGAGCCCTGGTGGTGCAGTGGTTGAGTGCTTGAATGCTAACGAAAAGGTTGGCAGTTCAAACCCATCATCTGCTCCACAGGAGGAAGATGTGGCAGTCTGCTTTCATAAAGATTTACAGCCTTAGAAACCCTATGGGGCAGTTCAACTCTGTCCTATGGGTCATTATGAGTCAGAATTGACTCGATGGCAGTGAGTCTAAAAAATTAAAATAGAAGGTTTTGTTTATTTTATCATTGAGGGGATTTGAATGTGGGCTGAGTGCCGGTCAAGTAAACATTCCACCTGATCACGTATGGTCCAGAAGCTGAGGCAGTGCAGGCCACGGAGAGCATGGAGCCCAGCCAAATGGGCAGGGCTTGAGTCTCTCTGAAGTTTCTTAACCTCCACGCTTGGTTTCCTCCTCTGCACAATGAAGACAACACTGCTTCTTCAGGGGACTGCCATATACAAGCTGGCACCTGGCACATCACGAGCAGGTCTCTTTCCACTCTCTGCTATTTGCCAGCCCCACTTCCTAGTCCAGCTTGCTGCTATTGCTATGGCAGATGGAAGACAGTCCAGAAAAGACCATGGGGCCAAGAGGAGAGAGGCTGCATTGAGAGGTCTGGGAGGGGAAGAGGCCTGGACATCCGATTGGACCGCCTAATGGGGATGGGGTCTGGTTCGTATACCACTGTACCATATTTTTACACAATTCTATGTTTGCCAACTGCACCCCCTGCAAAGAGGTATTTTCGCAAGTGCGCCATGCTAATTTTTTTACAGGTAATTTTTTATTTGCATAAAAATATGGTATATATCCAACAAGGTCCACCCACACAGGGCCTTGCTCACCTATGGTAGTCAATGAACATATGAAGCAGCCAAGGATGGCTTGAGAACTTTTGAAAACAGATATAAAATACAAATAAATATTCCAACTAATTACTCTAATATGACATTCTTGCATTCAGATGAGGACAAGGAGACTATTTCAGCCTTAGGTGCAAAGAAAAACTTGCTTCTGTGATAATGATTCAGCAGGTGAAATGCATCCTGAAAATCTGAGAGCAGGCACAACTTGGAGCTGAGACCAGCTGGTTATATAACAGTGAGTCACAATCTGAGTGGCTGAGAGATGAAATTAACAGTTGCTGGAAAGGTTGTCTTCCTATTGGGGATAAATGTAGCAACACTGAGAAGATGGGGACATACACTGCTCCATGAGTGGTATCTTAACTCTAGCATCGCTGAATGCTACTATTCTAGATAATGCAGTTAACAGAGCTTTTTTTTTTTTTTTCTTCTCTTGACAAATATTAAGGTTTTATTGTCAAGCATTTCATGTAAAATGCTGCTTTCTGTAACCATCTGCTCTTGGTAGTGCTCAAGGACAAACACCAGAAGTCAAGCAGCAGGACAATTTTTAATGCTTTTAAATGAGTAAGGTAGTCAGCCCTGAGAGGTTCTCCGGAAAGGAGGGCTGGGGACACGAATACAAGGTGACCCCATGTTGAGAGGACATCCAGTGGTGAAGGGTGGTGCCTGAGTATCAACCAGCCCCATAAAACCAGCACTTCACTCGGCAATCCTGAAAACACAGCTGACAATGAAAATATGAGCCTCTTTAGTCAGTCTTCAAGTGAGGACCCGTATGGCATTCAGGTGGCTGTTTTACCACTCTTCAGTCTCAGGAGGGAAGTATGCGTTATGACCACCACTCAGAGGGATACTGCAGCACAAGTCACATCTCACGCCACCTCAACATGTTTACTGAATTCCTAATGCAAGACATCAGAGCTAAAGACACCGAGATGCCCCTGCTCTCCGGGGGCTTATGCTTGAAGAGGAATGAAGATGGCTAATGCTGGTGCCAGTCAGACCGTGATGCCGCCAGAGGACAAACCTGCCTTGGTGCATGTCCCCAGAAACAGGAAGTCGTCACAACTAGAACAGAGATTCTTCTGCCTTCTCCCTGGTGTTCTATTTAACAGATGCCACACCTTAGTAACAGTGCTACCGTGGTCATATAAACCTAGTCATTTCACTTAGCAGTTCATGGTTTTATTACTATGAAAATAACTAAAAGGCATCAGTCTCATTGGAATAGGCTTCATAGGGCACCTTCAGCTCAGGAGTGAGGAGAACCTAAAGCCAGGGCTTCCAACCAGTTCATTTTGCTTTGAACCCCTGCTGAGAATCTGCACTTCCACTTCAAATACATTGAATCATAATCTGCATTTTAACAAGATCCCCAGGTGATTCTTAAGTATATTTTAGAACCACTGTTCTACTAGTGGAAACCCTGGTAGTGTAGTGGTTAAGTGCTATAGCTGCTAACCAAAAGGCTGGCAGTTTGAATCCACCAGGCGCTCCTTGGAAACTCTATGGGGCAGTTCTACTCTGTCCTATAAGGTTGCTATGAGTTGGAATTGACTCGATAGCAACGGGTTTTTTTTTTTTTTTTTTGGTTCTACTAGTGGTTTTCAGAATTGGTCACTAACCATCTGTACTGGCATGGCCTGGGAACTGATTAGGAATGCAAATTCCCAGCAGGGTTTCCAACCAGGCAGAACCAGTTTGAAGCTCTGCCTAAAGCTTGCTCACCTGAGCTTGGTTGCTCCTTACCTGAGCCTCCATTCTTCTCCACCTGTAACTACGAGTGGCTGATTTACACTCTGAAAGTCACTCTTTGGCATCTGAAGAACAAAATTACAGGCAGTCCCCAGATTACGAACGAGGTCATTCCTAACTGTGTCTTTAAGTCGAATTTGTGGGTAATTTGGAGCAGGTGCATATGGTTCTTCTTTAGCCTTACTTTAGTGCAAGAAAAGGCTTGAAGCTTTTAATGATTTGTGAAGATGACTATGATGAATTTGTTGCTGAGTAGGGGTTGGTTCAATCATTTCAAAGTAAGGGGAAATTTACACAACATTAAAGTGTTAGTCTGAGCTGTCCATAAGTCGGACGTTCGTAACCCAGGACTGCCTGTACTTCAAAAGGAATATCTGATAATATATTACCAAGAACAGATGTTTGAGTGATTCAGCTCATAAAAGACAAAGGCATCACTGCTTGTTTTGTTCCTGGCAAATAGATTGGTGCCATATTGCTCATTCAGATACCACAGAAAATTATTGTTTGGATGTATCTTTTAGGACAGACGTCATTTTTAGCTTTGTCTCCCTGTAACTGCTCTTTGAAACAGAGCTCCGCCTCCTCAAGGTTGACACTGTCACAAATCAGAGTTCCCTCTTCCTGACCAGCGCCCAAGCTCCACAGGAGGTAGTTTTTCTTTTTGCAACATGATCTGGCTGGAGAATGAGTGTGCCATTCCTGTCAGCACTGAGCTCTATACTTGGCCCTGCCTCAGCTCTCAGGCCTGGGTAGGCCACAATCACCACAGCTGCTGTTCTAACAGATGCTCCTGAAGAGGGTGGAACAGAGCAATAGGAAGGTCACAGATAGACTCTGGTTCCAGTTTTCTGCAACATTCAGTCAGCAAAGTAACTTCAGCCCCAGAACTGGCTAGAGGGGGCAGGCACTACAGATTGACCCCAAACACAGGTATAGGGAGTGGACACCCACACAGTCATGACTAAAGGCATCTCTGGACAGACAAGCCTTCATTTCCTGTGGGAATGAGGTCATTTTCCCCCAGAATCTGGGACCTGCAGTTGAAACTTGGGTTGGCATATGGGTATCTCAAGATAAGACAAAACCAATACAGTGCCCTGTCCATGAAGGATGCTCAATGACCAGCTGCAGACTCGAATACATGCGACAAACATCCTGAAGACTAAATGGATTGATCTGAACCCGAGGGGTTGTGGTCTACATCCTTGGTTCATTTGACCCTGCTGACACACACCTATAGCACTGCTCTGTGTGCCCTGGTCCCAGGCATTGAAGATGCAAACTTGTACCCCCCTCCCCAGCCCCTTTAGGGCGCTTTTACAGCAGCATCAAACACTCCCTGATGGCTTACTATGTGCACTATGTGCCACGTGGTGCTGAGACTTTACATCTAACATTTCAGCTCCACCACAATCAGATGAGCAGACACTGCTGCCATCACCACTTCATGGATGAGGAAGCGGGTGTGGAGAGGTTAGTAACTTCCTGAGCTCCCACTGCTGGCTGGTGAAGAAGCAGGGCTCACAAGCCTCTGGCACTGACCTAGAAGCCGTGGAACAGGATGAAAAGAGAGGCCTTCCAGCTTTGGCTTACTCATCTAAAACATGGCAGGGTCTGGCCAGGTGATCCTGATTGCCTTTCAGGTCTAAATAGTCAATCTGCCTGGTTCCTTAAGGGTTTAATTAAGACCTATACATTCTAAGGAAACCCTGTTGGGGTAGTGGCTAAGTGCTACAGCTGCTAACCACGAGGTTGGCAGTTCAAATCTGCCAGGTGCTCCTTGGAAACTCTGTGGGGCAGTTCTACCCCGTCCTATAGGGTCGCTATGAGTCGGAATTGACTCGACGGCAGTGGGTCTGGTTTTGTTTTTTTTTATATGTTCTAAATTAATTTTCATTTACAGGAAAAAGCATACCAAAAAGGTTGCCCTGGCCATCTCTGAATGGTAGAATGATGGGTAACATTATCCTTTTTGCCTTTTCTAAATATTCCAGTTTTCTGTATAGTAAGTATTTGTTGAGTGAATGAATGAAGATTATCCTAACAGAATTAATAAAACAGCTGGAAAGAGCCTGGCTGAGAGGGATGGCCTGGTGGCTCCAATATAGGCCCTGGAGATAGGGACCCGGGACAGGTATGAGGGGGGTGGAAGGAGGCAGACCGAGTCAGGGAGGGGAACAGGTGCAGGCTCCTGGGCCCCATTATAAAGCCAAAGGAAAGAAAGAAGACCCCGAAACCCCATATATACCTCAGGGACAGAGGTGTGTGGAGAGGGGAGGGGTAGAGCTAAGGCAGGAGGTGCACAGTCAGTTCCCAGGCAGGAGAGATCTCCATCTTTCCAGCCATCTGCCACTGGTGGGGAGTGAAGACGCCCTGGGAACAGGAAAGGTGGGCATTTAACCTTATTCACTCACTACACTAGAACTCAGGCCAACAGCTCCACTGAACATGGAGGCCATGAGTCGAGAACTGCATTTGTCTTTCCATTGCTCCCACTAGGACCCGCCAGCTTCGAGCTGTCGGACGGATCAACAGGCACCACAGCTACCACATTCTAAGCTCCCCAACAGCAGCAGCAATAATGATGGTAAAAACAATAGCTAGCACTTATACAGACCTTGCCTTGCACCAGATACTGTTCTCAGTGCCTTCTGTGGATTAATTCATTTAATCCTCACAATTCTTATGAAGTAGGTGCTGTTAGTATGCCCGCTAGAGAGCTGAAGAAACCGAGGGCAGGAAGGTTAAGGCACTTGCCCAGGGCCATGGACCTGTGAACCCTGCAGTCATTCTGGGGCTGGTGCTCAGAGCCACAGCTATACACTGCCTCAAGAACAGCACCCCCTTCTCACTCTAGGATGGAGGAATCCAACCAGCTCTGGCCCAAAAACTCCTGCTGGGCACAAATTAGGAAACATTTAAAAGGGGGTGGGGAGGATGATTCCTCGGGAGCGTCTCTCCTTGTGTGGTAGTTGTTGTTAGGTGCTGTGGAGTCGGTTCTGACTGATAGCGACCCTATGCACAACAGAATGGAACACTGCCTAGTCCTACACCATGCTCACAATGGTTGTCATGCTTGAGCCCATTGTTGCAGCCACTGTGTCAATCCATCTCGTTGAGGGTCGTCTTCTTTTTCGCTGACCCTCTACCAAGTATGATGTCCTTCTTCAGGGACTGATCCCTCCTGACATGTCCAAAGTATGTAAGACACAATCTTGCCATCCTTGCTTCTACGAAGCATTCTGGTTGTACTTCTTCCAAGACAGATTTGTTCGCCCTTTTGGCAATCCATGGTATATTCGATATTCTTTGCCAACGCTACAATTGAAAGGTGTCAGTTCTTTGATCTTCCTTATTCATTGTCCAGCTTTCGCAAGCACAGAGCTGCTAAAGCCTTCTTCACCCCAGGGGATCATGTCCCTGGAAGGTAAACTCCACTTTTAAGAGTTAGTTTCAGCAAGTCACCCCAGATTCTACATTCCCTAAAAGGAAAGGTTTCGCTTAGAGCAACAGAATTCGAACCGCACATTTCCTCCTCCATGTTCATGTCTGTTTTACAATTACACGCATCCTTTGCAGACTTGGAAAAAACCTAATTTGATCCAACTTTTAAAAACCCACAGGCTTTATGTCATTATCTTTCCTTTCTTTGGTAACATTTTTTCCCTTGTTACATAAGCAGGTAGATCTCTAAAACTTGCCCTGAAAGGAGCTAAGTCAGCCTCAAATGGATTACAAACTGGCAAAGCTTTAATCTGTACAGTGAACTGTCTTCCCATAGCTCCTGTTCTACAGGAACAGGAAAGAAACTTGAGACTTAGGAGTTTGGTGGTTTACTCAAAGCCTGATCGAGGCTGCCCTGTGAGGTGTGAGGCTGCAGGGACACTTCTTAGATGCTGCCAAGTCCAGCTGTGGTCCTTCGCCCGCCCGTTTGGAAATTTCTACTAATTCAACAAAAGAGAGTCCTGAGATAAAAGACTGTTAACGCATTAGAAAACAGAGCATTGACATGCAGTATTTACTTTCTTTAGGTCCCAGTTCTCAGGAGGGTTAGGTTGGCTGATTATTTATCAGCTTGTCACAGGACAATCCCTCAACAGGGAGTCACCCCTTTTTCCACTGGTGGGGTGAAGACCCATTTTTATTTTTTTTTTACAGTTGACACACAAAAAAATTCATCTTTTAAAAATTTTTCCATTCCAAAAGAATTCTAGCTAAACTATTTGCAAAGAGTCTAAATCTTTTCCAGTTTTACTCTCCATTAACCAGAAATTAACCAAACCCAGGAGCACTCCATTCCATGGTGGAGACACAGTGAGGGGGCTACAGGTGACCTCAGCAAGCAGGTAGTACTAGGTGATTTCTGGATTTGCAAATAATACTCTGGACTGGCTTTCTCTGAAATCGATGCGAAGCTAAAAACAGACATATGGTCTCCCAGTCAGCTGAAAGATATCCCTAGAGAGATTTGACAGAGCTGCTCACTGTTGCACTACAAAATCTCTTTGTGTTTTCATCAAATGTACACAACAGAAGAAAAATGATTTCACTAAACGTGACCCATGAGCCATCTGATATAGTGAGACAAAAGTAGCTTCTATGGTCTACATGTTTTACAAAAACAATTATTCTCTCCCCTACCTCGTTCATGAGCCTGAAGGGGTAAGAGGCTCACACGGAAAGGGCGGCTCCAGTGATGAAGTCGATGTTTCCATGGCAGTGAGGCTGTTTCCTGCCCTGTCATAAGCTATTTCCCCCCAACCACCTCCCCCCGCCTGGCTTGCACCTCTTTTCACCAAACTCTTGTGTACTCAACTTTCCTTGTCAAGGTCCTTTTAAAACCACGTGTCCAATGGATATTGATGATGGCTGTACATGATTAATGTAATTACAGTTGCTAAATTGTACACGTTAAAAAATCTTAAATTGGCAAGTATGTTTATATATTTATCTTTACAACAATAAAAAAAAACTGTGATAAAAGAAAAAACCCTTGTGTCATAAAATACACATAAATCTTTACACTGTAATTTTACTTAAACTCTCTCTACATTCTAATCAACTTTTTTTCCTCGGCTCACAAGAGTAAGGCACAAATACTGTGTCAGTAGTATGTTTTAAAAATCAAATCTGTGAACTTTCCTCAGAAGAGAACTTTTCTCTCAAAATATTACCTTAGAATACATGTTTTCATTTTTCAAACACTCATCGAGCACCTACTAGGAGTAACAAGGGACACAAAGATGTGAAACACGATGGTCAAAGAATTTGCAACCTAAAAGCGGGGTCGAGGTAAAGAAAGATGTGAATCCATATGATGAGAGGTGGCTTCTGGTGATGGGCCGGGGCAGAGGACCACACGAGGGGTCAACGGGGCTGAAATCCAGACCACTCCCTCCACCATGGCAAGGGCTGAGGCTACCAGGGTAGGCCTCGAAACCAAAACCTGTTGCCATCGAGTTGATTCTGACTCATCGTGATCCTACGCAACAAAGCAGAACTACCCCACAGGGTTTCCAAGGTTGTAATCTTTATGGAAGCAGACTGCCACGGAGTGACTGGTGGGTTCAAACCACCAACCTTTTGGTTAGCAGTAGCTACACTGTACCACCAAGGCTCCTTCCAGGGTAGGTACTGTTTCTGAAGGCAAGGGGGCACAAAAACTCAGGTCCCATTAGCTGGCATGTGGGCATCTTTGGGCTGGGGGAGGCCCTGTAAGGATCCAAGAAACTAGGATTAGAAGGGTAAGCCCTGCTCTATTTCCCATCAGTTTAAGGCCATGACTGTTAAGAAGAAAAGACACTTTTAAACCTTGAACTGAAACTAGCCCCTGAGGTCATTTTTCAGCTAAACAACAGATTGGCTCACAAAATAAAGGATATCACCAGTGAGTACTGTGCTGCTTTGAGAAACCATCCACATGAGACTAAATGGTTAACAACTACTTTAAAACAAAGATGAGAAGGTAAGGGAGCAGGGAAATTAGATTAATGGAAACAAAACAACCAGAACGGAAGTACTGAGAATGTTCACACATTGTGAAGAACGTAACCAATGCCACTGAGCAATCTGTGTAGAAACTGTTGAATGGAAACCTAAATTGCTGTGTAAACCTTCAATGAAAACACAATAAAATATTTATTCAAAAAAAGAAGAAGAAAAGGTAGTCGACACAAAACACCAAAAACCCAACGCTGTCGAGTCAATTCTGACTCATAGCAACCCTATAGGACAGAGGAGAACTGCTCAACAGGACTTCTGAAGCAGTAATCTTTATGGAGGCAGGCTGTCACATCTTTCTCCCAAGAAGCGGCTGGTGGGTTCAAACCACTGACCTTTGGGTTACCAGCTACGCATTTCACCACTGCGAGACCTGGGCTCCTTTAACCCGAAATAGATGGTTAAAAATAGTCCCCAACCCCCTCCAAACACAAAGCCTTGGTACTGAATCCATAGTGATGCAAACATCTTAACATTCATATACATGGTCAGTTCCTCTCAGAGTCAGTTAAGAGTTACCTTGGTGATCAACATAAGGCTTGAAGGCCTGAAGGATTTTTGGCACAGCCACCCCCATGTCAAGTTCCGTCAGAGTCAGCTCATTCATAAAGTAGGGGAGCTGGAGAAAAGAAGTAAACAGTGGATGAGAAACGTTATCAACCTTGTAAAACTGCCAAGACAAGTCAGAATTCAACATACTCTTAGAGGGAATGGTGGCCAGGGTTTGGGGCATACATCATTTAATTAACCAAAATAGACTGAGCGCTCTACCATGTACTAGGCATCGTACTGAAGACAGCACCGTGAACAATGGGCAAGTTCCTTGCTCTCATGGGGTTAATATAGGAGAGGTGGGAACCGATAAATAAGTAGACGGATAAATAATATAGTTTCAGAGAGAGTAATTAACTGCTACAAGAAAACAAAGCAGGTAACAGGACAGAGAGCCTGGCACGTGGCTGGGACTGGCTATTTTAGCTAAGGAGGTCTAGGAAGGCTTCTCTGAGGAGTGGCTTTTGACAAGATATATGACTGTGCAAAAGGAATCAGCCATGCTGGTTAGATGAATAATGCCCGGGGTTGGCCAAAATATGGGAAAATGAGCCTCTCTTAGACCATTAGTGGGGAGGAAGCTATTACGATAACATTTCTGACCGGCAAACTTAGAACATGTATTACATCTTTTAAAAATCACATCCCTTTGACCTCGAGCTGGACACCTCCTGTTGTTCTTCTGGATCTGCACTCCACCCTCTACCTGGTGACACTGGCCTATGTCAACCACTCTGGCTTCTAGTTGGGCATGGCCAATGGGATACACCAATGGGCAGGGTTGGTGGGAGGCATGTGGCTAAGAGTGTTGTAGGCATTTGTCTCCTCCCCAGATTCCTCTACTGTAAGGTCACAGGTGCTATCAGTTGGGCAGCCCTCTCCACAGGGCTACCTTTTCAGAGTTCCAGGGACTGCTCCTTGCCTTTGGTCCTTCGGGGAGCAGTAACAGCTCCCCACTGCTGCTAGCCCTCGCTCTATCCCTTTTAGTCTCTCTACATCTGCCCACAGTTTTATAAATCTTCCCTCAGGCTACTCCATCTGTCTCCTGCTGGGACTCTGGACTAATACAAACCCCCAAGCCTATCAGGGGGGATTTATTCTAAAGGAAATGGCATAAGAGCACTGGTATCATGTTTACAAAGTCTTACTTCACCTCAAGATTACAGAATGAATTCATCTATTTTTTTTATCCCCTAGTAAGTTTGTATATGTGTATTTTTGTTTGTTTAAATCTTTAATTCATTCAGAATTTTAGTGTAAGATGTAAAGTAGGGATTCAATTTTATTTTATTTTTCCAAATGGCTAATCAGCTGTCCCAAGCTGTTATTGAGTAACCAGCCCTTTCCTTATTAATCTGTAGTGCCATCTTTAAATACAAGATTCCCACTATACTGGAGTCTGTACTGAGCACTGTTTTCTGCCAGTCTCAAACTGCTTTTATTACTGTAGTTTTGTATTTTTTAATCTGGCAAGTCCCTCTTCTTTTGTTTTCCCCTAGAGTTTTCAAAGTTATTCTCACAAATATTTTAAGTATTTTTCCAGTTAAACATTAGAATGATTTTGTAAAAATTTAGAATTGAGTTTTTAAAAAATCAAATATTTGTTCAGTATTTCCCATAAAACAAGGCAGCACTTAGCCAGGCATGGATTTAACACTTAAGTTGCTGGACTACTTCAGCCATCTCTCTGCAGAAAAACAAACTTTCAGGATTTACCAGTCAGAGAACTTCGTCCCTGATTTTGTTGGAGGGATAAGGGTAGGGTGAAGAGATTACTTTAAAGAGATCATGATGTCTGTGGTGGACAAAACGTGAGTAGAGGCAGTGTTCAAACGTGCATTTTTGAATTGGTGGTGGTTGTATTTGGAAAACATTTTTCTAAAGAATCAATGTTATAAGTGGTGCTTGGCCTCTCAATCAGCCTAAAAACACTCCGTGGCCAAAAATGTAGCCAAAATCCGTAACTGGCCACAGCCCTTTATCCCTATTATTGCCACTCTAATACCCAGTGTTTCAGGAACATGCTGGGTTAGAGACTCCGAGGGCTGGCCAGGGAATGTCACCACTTCCAACAGTGTTTCTATGGGAACACAAGTCCCACACTAAGCCACATGAGTGAATCAGAGACAGCAGGAATGTAACTGTCCCTCCTCTATCCCTGTTCAGGACCCCCCTTCCCCATCTTGCGCCCTGTAGTCTCTGCAAGGGCAAAGGAAGGACCTGAGACAGGACCTAAGACAAAGAAGGGGGGGGTGAAAGAAACTGAGAAAGACAGGGTGGGGGTGGGCCCTAATTACAGTATGTAGAATGGGGAAGGGAGAGCAGCTGAGCCTGGTTTGCTACTTACTCACCTGTCTGCCCAACCACAAGACACGAGACCATTTCTAAACTCTACCCGCAACACACACACACACACCCCTCCTTGTTCAGATTTCTGCCTGGGTTCAAACTCTTGGTACCAGACTCCAGAGGAATGTTCTTCCTACCCAGCTGGGGAAAGCAGGGAAAGATCACTTCTCTTCTTGTTCTTTTCAACCAGAATGCCTCTCCTCCTACCCAAAGGGTACCTCAATGAGACAGGAACCCAGTGGCACATTCTTCATCCTCCTGAGTAAACTCAACTGGGGACTAGAGATACAGGTGTATGGGACATTCTCAGGTTGATGGGTGATAAGTCAGAGCTGCTTCCAGTAAGAGCAGCAGATACTGACATAGGCACAACAGGCCCATAACCACCAAAGGCCCCAAGGTGGCGTTCTATCAGCTGGCTGAGGCCAAGAGTATATTTGCTGTTGGGCAGAAGTTCAGGTTGTTTTAAGCCCATCACTGGGTACCAGAAAACAGAGGGCTGCTCCTGTACTACGCGAATCTTTATCATGTGTGAGGGGGACAATCTGGGACTGCAGGGCAAGGCCAGCAAAGAGTTCTTCCAGGGAAGCCAGGAGACAAAGAAGATCTGTCACAGGGCACAGCTCAGCTCCTCCAGGCCCCAATTCTCTGTCTCCATGCTGGCTCTGGGCTGGCTGCTACCTAATACTGACTCACTACTAGGTTTAAGGTACTACGGCCTCTCCAGGGGAACCTGGATCTTTGGTCATAATAAGCATTCTTCTGGCAGGGGTGGTGGTAGGTTCAGAATTTGAGAAGTAATATTCTGCTGCCTTTCTGTTTAGTCCATTGCCTAGGGTCCCCTCTGGTCTGCAGGCCACTTCCTAAGGCAGCAGCTCAGGTGGGGGTGGAGGGAGTGCAGATATACTGAGGCTGATGGAGGGATACAGCTCCCACTGCTGAACTGCTGAGGCTGAAGGATCATTTCCCCATTCTAACCTTTTAGTACTTCTGACCTCAAAAAACCAAAGGAAGCTTAAGTTTCTAAACTACAAAAGCCCACATCAAACTGCAAAGGGAGAAAATGAAAATAAAAGACTTTCCCTCAACTTCTGGAATGAGGAAGCTTACCATTCTCCACTAATGGGGCAGAGACACTACAGACTTCTAGCTCCAGAGAGAAGAGTGAAGTACCTCCTCATCAAGTTCATTTTGGATGGTGTGTAACAGAGAGGGCAGTGTCCTGCCTGGACTTCAAGCATGCCCTGCTTTCCCTCTCACGGGAAAGCCCAAAATGGTATCTTGAAAAAGAGCAGTGGCAGCGCTGTGGGTTGGCGTTGACCTGGAAACTCAACGTTTCCATCATTTTCCAAAAAGGAGAAGAAGTTGAGTGATCTCTAGGTCGGGTGCTGAACTCTCATTCCCGAGACAGAGGGTCACTGCTGCCTGGCGCTTCCCCTCTACAGAGCTGGCTAGCAGAAACAGACTCAACCCTCAACCCACCTTAACAGCACAACCAGGATAACACTTGTCCACGGAGCCCTCCCAAAGCCTTGCCCTGAACCCAGTTCCTCAAGCTCAGGAGGCAGGGTCTACTCTTCATCAGGGGACGACACTGGCCCGCAGCTGGCAGCCAGAGCTAGCTAGCACATGAGTAAGCTAGAAAAGGTCTGTGCTTTACCCAAAGAAATGACAGAAATTGAATTGAAGCTACTCTATGCCCATATTTTTCTCCACATGTAATTTTACCTCAGCTCACAGTTTCTTAACATGGAGTCCTTGAACTCTAAAACCATGGGCAAAATTTGGTATCTATGTGCATTTCTCTAGGGAGAGGATCCATAGGCTTCTGCTTCTCAAAGGAATTTATGACTAAAAGATTCAGAGCCACTGATTTCAGCTATTGACTGTAGTAAGCCTTCATTGAAGATTTGGGACCAAAGTTACTATTCCTCGGCTGGGTCTTTACTGAGTCAAAGCTTACTTCTAAGTAAGCTAAGTAAGGCCTCTTGGTTGGCAAATGAGTCATTTAATGACAATTACAAGAAATACTTACACGGTTTAAACTCACTTCCAAGTGGGCCTGGATCAGCACTAAGATGGTTTCTTCAGCAGAGAGAGAGCCCAAAATAAAGTACCATCTGGCCAAAAGGCAAAGGTCAAACGCAGACACATTTAGAGCTTTGGGAGGGAACACACTTGGGAAAGAAGTCTGAAGTAGTCTGGTATTTTCCTCAGAGCAAATATTGTGTGGCACAGACCACAGGCTGAGGGCTCTGGACATACAATTTAAGTTCATTATTAATTTAAAGAACAGAATTATACAAGACACACCAGCTACAAAAGCTCACATTTTCCCGAACCAAATTCTGGATCATCATCTAGAGTGGGTAACAGTGACGCAGCCCAAGAATAAAGTAAACAGAAATGTTCTCTAGGTCCCCAGGTAGACCAGCCAGAGATGGTTTTTCATAGGAACTTACTACTCTCATGTCATATGCTTTAAACCAAGTTATTCTTCACTTAGGGCATAATGATACAAAACTTCCAGAAGTTAAGAAATGTGAAGAACCAGACCATCTTGTGTAGAAAACAATACCTTTATTTTGCTGAGTTTCATTTGGATTTTCTTAGACACCAGATCAGACCAGTATTTCTCTCCTAAGAAGTCCCAAAACATTCTTCCAAGCAAGGCGTTCACCCAAGCTTCCTGTTCTTCCTCCTCAGAGAGTAGAGCCTCTGGCAACTAGCAAAAGAAAAGGGGCCAAAATTAGTTAGAAAGCAACTGGAGAATATGGCAGGTGCTTATTTTTATCAATTCACTGAAGGTCCCACCTCCATCTCATGTGGAGATGACGAGGCCACATGAGCTGTGCTTCTTCCCTATAAACGGCAAGTCCTACATTAATTACCTCAGTGAATAGAAAAGGGGAGAAACAAAAGCTGCCATCACAGCTAAAAACCTCCTCTTTGTCTACTGTCTTTTTTCATCAGTGTTCCTGTGAACCAAGTAAGTATTTCACACAATTAGCTCAGCCAAATTACCCTGGGCCAAAAATCAGCTTGGTATCAACATTCTGAATCAATGACATGTCTGATCAAATGCCCACCTATTTTTTACCCAGTGAAGGCTCCTTGGACGTGTAAATGTTAAGCTGGTCCTCACCTAAGCAGAACCCAGTTCCCCAGTGGCCAGTACTCTAACATTCAGCCCAAGCCTTGTGAGGAGACAGAAGGTTGGAGCTTAAAAAGTAATGATGGCTGGGTCCCACCCTTAGCCTAACTTAACCAGGCATCAGGATTTTCAGAAGCTCCTCAGTGATGTAATGAGCAGGTGAAGCCAACAACCACAGTCCTAGAAAAGAAACAGCCACAGACTCCTACAGTTGTTTGCCTTAATCTCAGCCAGTGAAATACCTGGTCCTCACCTCCATTTGATATTTCTGTCTGGAAACATCTGCCATGGTTAACGTGTGAGGTGGAAGAAGAACAAACTGGGGCTAGCCTCCAATTTCCAAGGCTAACTGTTAGACTAGACCCTGCCTGGAAGGACCAGGGATGGGGGGAAGAAGAAGGGAGAATCGGCAGCAACGGCCACAGAGGGTGCTGTGAGGTTAAAGTGGGCAATGGAGATGATGCACCTGGGACACATTTAGTGCTCGGTGAGGCGGAGCTTGTTACTGTTGTCTAGTGCCACAGGCCAGGCCCTCTGAGAGACTTTCTCATGCTGCCTCATTTATTCCTCACAATGCCCCAGAAAGATAGGCTCTTCATTTCCATTTTACAGATGAGAAAACAGACTCAAGCGTTCAGGGTCCTGCCTGAGGCCCCTAGTTCATGAGTGCAGCCTGACAGGAGTTTTGTTCCCCGGTTCTGTAAATGACCCCTGGCATGACACTTCTCTACACTGAGGTCTTTAATTAAACATTAGCCTTACAGAAACAGCAGCCTTAGAAAGCAAAAATCAGAAGAACTCGAAGTGGAAATCTGTGAATTACTCACCCTTTCCCTTCCCTCTAAGGTTTGTACAAACGCACCTGTGCTGCTCTCATGGGCCGGCTGCAGCCATAAAACACACATCACGGCAACACCTCAGACACTCAGTGTCTCCATGCTCCTTAGGAAGTGTTCACGCCAGTGCTCTGTTCTGGGCAGCTGTCACTGGGCCCACATCACAGCTGTTGGGGGTACAGGCCAGTGGCATGGTATACAGGTCACTTGGCATGCATGGATTTGACACCTGCAGGACTGAGTACCTGTGAGTACCCCAAAGGTCTATGGCATGTATTAAGTGTGAATTTCCGGAAGCCCGGAATTCTGAGGTTCTGACTCAGGTGGGCCAGTCACTGAGCTTGCATGCGAGCCTAGTGTACTACTCAGTACCCACCTGCCCACTGGCTTTATCAGAGCTTGTGGCATCTCTCTTTGGGGGTCTAGAGGTTCACTTACATGTTTTCAATCACGTGTTACTGCACCTAGGGGGAGATATTTTATGTTCTAGGAGTCCTTCAAATTTGGATGTTCTCAGAGGTTTCCCTTGTGAATGTTGGTGAGTCTCATTAAAACACAAAACAAACAAAAAAACACCACCAACCATGGTTTAAAAAATACACACTGGTCATTCCATTTCAGAACACACAGGTCTACCTCATTCTTTTTAATGGCTGTATAGTATTCCATCTGTGGTTTTCTGGTGCTGCAATGTCTTTAGATATTAACCAGACCCTGAATGGAAGAGCAGAAGTCAGGCCACACACTGCACATGTTTTGTGCATCATTCTTCTCTCTGCCTAGACATCTCCACCTCAGATTATCTCAACAGACTTCTGAGTAAACACTCATCTAAGGATAGCATCCTCTTGGCCATTCAGACAGTGAAAACTTGCTGCCCACCAGGGTACCACTTGTCTTATTTAGATTAGTAGGCTACAAGTGGGAAAGTCTATTCTTTATTAATCTTTCTTTATAACCCTAGTTATTCACAGGGAACAAGTTTAGCAGAAAATTCCAAGAAACAAAAGCTGTTTCACAATTTATGCCTAAACCAATACGATGTGATAAACAAATTTCTGAAATAACTGACAAGCAGGTTTTTTTTTTTTTTTCCTTTTCAACGGTTCCTTTTTCTAATATAGGCTTTTCTCCACAGACTCATGGGGAACAAAGAAACATCTAAAAGCAGCAGAACACGGACAATGCATCAAAGAAGCTTTATGAACAAAATCTGGACTCAACAGGCAGCTAGAAGAACTCACTTCCAATGCATGTCATAACAGAGTAAATAATAAGAGCTTAAAGGATAAATGTGCGTACATCTCCTAATATTGCCATTTGGCTGCAGGAAGAAATGTGGGGAGAATATTCATTTCACCATTTCAACTGTAGACATACATTTAGAAATGGTAACTTTCCAAAGATTGTGCCCCCTAAAAAAGTCTGGAGAGTTCAACGGTCTGAAGATGACGCCAGGCCATCCTAACTGTCTGAGTACCTCTTGGGATATATTTTATTAAAGACTAACCTCCAAGGTAAAGTGGTTCAGAATTTATTTAATTCTGGGGTGTAACAGCTTCTGTTACACATAGCTAAGATCAGCCCTCATTTTTGTCATAAAGAGAGTTTAGTGCCTCTGCTCATAAGATTTTGCCATACAAGGTCTGGTGCCATGAGTTTCAAAAAACGCTGTTTGGTCCAAGAAAAGGCACACTGGAAGACCCTTCCCCCATGTTTTTTTGTTTGCTTTCCCTGATTATAAAAACAATACATATTCATTGTATAAAACACCCACAATTTTACTACAAACCCAAACAAAATTGGACCTAACAGGTCCAATATACAGCTGCAGCAGTATATGGACGGGGAACTGCCAGAAATTCAAGCTGGATTCAGAAGAGGACGTGGAATCAGGGATACCATTGCTGATGTCAGATGGACCCTGGCTGAAAGCAGAGAATACCAGAAAGATGGTTACCTGTATTTTATTGACTATGCAAAGGCATTCAACTCTGTGGACTGTAACACATTGCGAAGAATGGGAATTCCAGAACATTTAATTGTGCTCACAAGGAACCTGTACTTAGATCAAGAGGCAGCTGTTCTGACTCAACAAGGAGATACTGCATGGTTTAAAGTCAGGAAAGGTGTGTGTCAGGGTTATATCCTTTCACCATAATGAGCAATAATCTGAGAAGCTGGATTGTATGAAGAAGAATGGAGTATTAGGATTACAGGAAGACTCATTAACAACCTGCGTTATGTAGATGACACAGCCTTGCTTAATGAAAGTGAAAAGGACTTGCAGCATTTACTGATGAAGATCAAAGACCACAGCCTTCAGTATGGATTGCACCTCAACATAAAGAAAACAAAAATCCTCACAACTGGACCAATAAGCAACATCATGATAAAGGGAGAAAAGACTGAAGTTGTCAAAGATTTCACTTTACTTGGATCCACAATCAACAACCATGGAAGCTGTAGTCAAGAAATCAAAAGACACATTGCCATTTGGCAAATCTGCTGCAAAAGGCCTCTTTAAAGTGTTGGAAAGGAAAGATGTCACCTTGAAGACTAAGGCGCGCCTGACCCAAGCCATCGTGTTTTCAGTTGCTTGATATGCACGCAAAAGCTGGATGACGAATAAGGAAGACTGAAAAAGAACAGAAGCCTTTGAATTATGGTGTTGGTGAAGAATATTGAATATACCATGGACTGCCAAAAGAACAAACAAATCTGTCTTGGAGGAAGTACAACCAGAATGCTTCTTAGAAGTAAAGATGGTGAGATTACGTCTCACATACTTTGGACACGTTATCAGGAGGGCTCATGCTTGGTAAAGTAAAGGGCCAATGAAAAAGAAGAACACTCTCAGTGAGATGGACTGACACAGTGGCTGCAACAAGGGGCTCAAGTATTAACGACTGTGAGGATGGCTCAGGATCGGGCAGTGTTTCGTTCTGTTGTACACAGGGTCGCTGTGAGTCGGAACCGACTCAATGGCATCTAACAATAGCAACAGCAACATAGTTTTGGATCTTCTTCTTCTTCTTTTTTTTTTTTTTTACAGATTCATTGAGATATAATTCATATACCATGCAACTCACCCTTTTAAAGTACAGAATTTAATGATTTTTAGCATATTCACAGAGTTGTACAGCCATCACCACAACTTTAGGAAAATTTTATTATCCCAAAAAGAAACCCCATACCCATTAGTAGACATGTGACACACACAGATCTCTACTGACTTAGAAAGGAAAGCAGGGAAGTAATAAAAGTAGGAGAGGAACACGCTGCAGCTCTTCATTTCTAAAAACGGTGCAACAAGCTTTCGCATCCCACATGCTTCTTCCAGGAATTTGCCCTCCCTCAGAAAGCAGTGGAATCTTTGCACCCTCCTTGAATTCTGGCAGTCTTTTGTGGTTGCTTTACTAATAGAGTATGGCAAAAGTGACACTAGAGTTGTCCATTGGTATCCATGGGGGACTGATTCCAGGACCCCCGTGGATACCAAAATCAGTAGATGCTCCAGTCCCTTATATAAAATGGCATGGTATTTGCTTATAACCTACACACATCCTCCTGTATACTTTAAATCATCTCTAGATTACTTATAATACCTAATACAATGCAAATGCTATGTAAATAATTGTTACACAGTACTGTATTGCTTAGGGAATAATGACAAGGCCAACAATGCTCAAATAGCGAGCGCTGGAGAGAGACTGAGGATCCATGAAATGATGGGAGGCTACAGTAGGGGGTGCCTACACATCACTTCATTTGTGTGGATTTGGCACAGTGTTCAGCGTGCCGCAAATTCAAGTTTCACTTTTTGGAACTTTTTTTTTTTAAACAAATCATTTTTGATCCACAGTTAGTTGAACTGGCAGATGTGGAACCTGCAGATATCGAAAGCCGACTATACACTACATCTGATGCTAGGTCATAAAAGTAATACAACTTCCACCTGCTCTTTCTCTAGGGACACTTGCCTTTGGAACCCAGTCAGATGGAGAAGAACTGTGGCCTCCAGCCCTGAACCCCAGGTGAGCTCCCAGCCAACAGCCAGCGTCTACTGGCCTGCCATGTGAGTGTGCCCTCTTGGAACCAGATCCACTAGCCCCAGTCCAGCCTTCCCAGTTGACGCTGCACGCAGCCTTCACTGCTAAGCCTTGCCCAAATTGCAAATTTGTGACTAAAATAGTGATTGTTATTGTTTTAAGCCCCGACTTTTGGAGTTGTAGGTTATACAGCAGTAGCTAACTAGAACAAACACCTACTTTATTCAAGACCATCTCAACTTCTAGACCACCCCAGGAGCCAGGACATGACCCAGACAATGCTTTAGGCAGGCCAAGTGGCCATGGGAACCCTGTACTAAAGCTTGTGCACATCTTCAAAGGCCCCTCTTTCAAAGACAGTTCTTTCTGCTCTCTAATTTCCTAGCCTGTGGCAGATTACAATCATTAAATTAACAAGGGTGGAGGTGAGAAATGAGGGCTCAAGGAAAAGCCAACTAGAAGGACACATACCAATGGCAGGCAACTGACAACTGAGAGAAAATACTGCAGGGGATGAAAGGCCTTTGGCCCTTGGTAGCCCTGCATTAGAACAGGACTGGGTTTCCGTTCATTGTACTGAGTCTTCAGGTTACCAAGATTAAATCACACCTGCCTGCTCTGCGAGGCCACGAAGCATAATATGGTTTTGAAAAGACTTTCATCAGACTTAGAAGAGGAAAAAAAAATGGTTTGGTGCTTAAAGGGTTAGTGCCAAGTACCTAGAAAGTTTGTTTGCACTAGAGAACACCCGTCACTGGGAGAAGGGCTGGGTGGCTGAGCCATCAGGGCCTGCCTCTAGGGCCTCCTCGAGTTTACACGGTACAACAAGCTCATGTAACACACACTGAACAAGCAATGTTCTAAAAGGAGCTCTTTTCGAAAGAAAAATTCAGTTGGATATTTTTCTTATGCCAGTGCACAATTCCCTCCTGATTTTCCTGAGGCTGATGAAAGTCCTGATAGCCGAGAGCCCCGGCAGAAGGGAACGGAAGGGTGGAGGAAGGGGAGAGGCTCACAATTAGTAAAAAGTCTCCACAACTCTGGGGCAGTTTTACATCACCCCACCCCAGCCTGGAGGGAGCTCTACTTGCCAGTGGCTGGTAACTTAGGTCAGAGGCCAGCAAAGGCACATGGTCCTTTTTACCCTAATAAAGTAGGTGAAGTGAGTAGTTCAGGGGTCTCTTCCACACTGAAGAGGATCAATGGAATGAATAAAAGCTACTGGGCACAAAGAGGAAAGGTACCAAATGCCTCCCATTAAGAACAGAAATACTGTCACTGTAAGAGATCAAACACCTTGGCAACTGAACATGAAAAACAGGCTTCATGTTCCATAGTAGGAAGCTGTGTCTCAGAACGTCAATGTGCAGTAGAGGCACAGAGGCCCTCGGGTGAAGCAAAGTAGTATAATGACCCACCCAGATGGCCCTCTGGAAAGCCCAGGGGCTGCACGAAGAGTTTCAGGTCAGGTTTTGCACGCTTTACCACTCAGCAGCTATGTGGTTAAGCTATTTAACATCTCTGAGCCTCAGTTTCTTTATCTACAAAGTGGACTGATACCATTGAGTTTGCAAGACTGTGAAAAAGATTAAATATATTAAAGTGTCTGGCAATCTGGCATACTGCAGCTTTTATTATTCATCTTATCATAGGTGATCTGGAGTCAATGTCTAGCTTGTTACATTTTGAAATGCTTGTGGTAAGTCTTCAAAAGCACTGGACACAGCTGAGGAGTCTGAGACTTTGGGGCTATAATGGTTATTGAGGACTTGGGCCTCCATTACTAATGCTTCTGTGACATTTCCCTACAGTTTACCTAGTTGCTCAAGTCAAAAACCTAGGAATCAGCCCTGATTCCTCTCATTCTCACACCCCACATCTAATCCATCAGGAGACCCTGCTGGCTCCACCTTCAACACATATCTCAAACCCAGCTCCTTTGAACCACCTGCTATTACCACACCAGGTGGTAATCTCAGCCCCAATCTTGACTGCTATGGTCACCTTCCATCCACTCTTGACCTCCTACAACCTACTCTTCAAGGAGCGCCACTTATCATTTTAAACTTAAATCAATGTCACTCCCTGCTCAAAACCCTCTCGGGGGCCCTACCACCCTGCCAACCCTCCAACCTCACTGTTTTCCTCTTTCCTTTGGTCACACTGTCCAGCCACGCTGGCCTCTTTGCTGTTCCTTGATTGCCCCCCAACCACATTCCTGCTGTGGGATCTCTTCCCTCCTAGTTCCCTTTACCTGGAAAGCCCCTCCCACACATCCCCATGGCTCAACTTCCTCCCTTCAGTCCCGTCTCTGCCCAAAGGTCACCTCCTCAACAGGCCCTCCTGACCACCCATCTAAAAGAGCAGTTCTTTCTATCTCCCTTACCCGGTTTTATTTTAATTCTATCGCCACTTGATGTTTGTTTCTTGCTCTCTCCCTGATTAGAGTACACGCTCCCTGAGGGCAGGGCTTGTGTCTGTTCTGTTCATCACTGTGTCCCTGGTGCCTACAGCAGGGCCTGGCACAAAACAGACACTCAAAGACCATATATACAAGGAAATGTGTTTGAAAAGAAGGCCAGAAAAGCCACAGCCCAGGCAGCCAGCATTACCTTTTTCCCAGCTGTGGGGCTGCTCTCGGCACTCTGCACAGGGCTTCTCTGGGGGCTTCGGTTTTCTTGGGGGACACACCTGGCCATGTACACGCTGTAGTCCAGAAGCATCTTCTGCCGCACGCTACCCACCAGCTCCTTCTGCTTCGGCTGGGACATGATTTCTTCCACGCTGCCTTTGCTGCTGCTGCGGCTGTGGGTCAGGTGCCCAGAGGGACTGTTGTGTCTGCTGTGTGTGGGCAAAACCCCTGAGGCAAAGAAGGGATGGCTATTAATACAAATGAAGAAAAGGACCACAAGGTAGATGGAACTCAGAAGAACAAACGCCACCGGGTTGAGTGAAAAGCAGCTAAAATGCTATCATATGACTGTTTTTAAAGATATTTATAAGGTTATTTCCCATCCTGTGAAACACCTTTTGCTCTAATGATAGATAACATCTCCAAGATAATTTGGAGTAATGGGAACAATGAAATACAACTGGAAGGTCCCGTTCCTTGTTTTCCAGGTGATCTTTTAGGGTCAGATATAAAAATGGCACACCCCAATGGAGGACCTGTGAGTGCCATTAAGAGCACATGGAAAGTGGGCAGAGCTAATAACTTCATTCGCAGCCCAGGGCAATTCCAAACATGCCATCTTTCATTCAACAAATTATTGACCCAGCACTTTTTCTGGGCCAATTCTGTGCTAAAAAGAACAAAGTGTAAGCCCTGCCCTTGAATCCAGATACCTTGGCAGATAAGTCACAATTTTCCATAATAAGTATCACAACTCCAGGGTAGAAAGAAGGGGGTGACTGACTGCCCAGAGAGCTGAGACAGGCTTGCACAGGCAGTGACCTCTGGGCTTCATCTTGAAGAACAGCTGGCATTTTCCTGGCCGAGGTGGAGGAAGAGCATTCCAGGTAGAGGGTATGACATGCACAAAAAATCAATGGCAGGTCCCAGTGTGTACAAAGCCAGCGAGAGACTCAGTGAGAAGCACAAGGGGCAGCAGGGGAGGGAGTCAGGATGGAGAGACTGGCTGGGAACAGTGTGCCTCCAAAGCGGTACCTTAGGACTGAAATTTTACCCCGTAGCTCTAAAAAAAAAAAAAGCTCTAGAGGGGGTTAAAGCACAGGAAGTGCCTGATCCAGATACATTTTCTTAGGCTTACTCTGAAGCAAGGCGAACGACAGAGTGGTTAAAAACTGAATCAAATCATTTTATTTTTGAGAGGTTCAGCCCCATGGCCTCACAAAGGGCCATACAAGATGTTTCTTCCTTTAAGTTTTATGTAGATAATGTCCAGCATTTGAATATTTGAGTTTTTACATTGCATAACTAAAAATAAATTTTTGTAAGCCTTTATTCTCCTCATACCATTTTAATACATTATTTTAAAATGTTGATGTAAAAGCTATACCAAAAACATTTAAAGATAGATGAAAACTAAACGTAATGTGGTATCCTGGATCAGATCCTGGAACAGAAAAAAGGCATTAGTGGAAAAGCTAGTGAAATCCAAATAAAGTCTAGAGTTTAGTTAATAATTTAAAAAGATGAAAACCAGCAGGGCAGTGTTATCTTCGAGGCTCCAGCTGTATGATCTGTTAACTCCCCATGGCTTCACAAACGGCCACACAAGCCATTTCTTCATTCAGGTTTTAGCTAGCTGATTTCGAGCACTTGAATATTTGAGGCTTTTCACCGCATAACTTTCCTAGACTTTCACTCACCACCCAGCAAACCGAATGGTAGGAGCCTGAGATATGGGAAAACCTTTAGTGCACTTAGACTAATACTTCAAACCAAACTGACCAGCTCACGACTGAGCCCAGAGAGGTCCCTACTTCTCTCAACTGATTCACTGTTGTTGCTGTGTGCCGTCCAGTGGATCCTGACTCACAGCGCCCCTGCTGGACAGAGTAGAACTGCCCCATAGCGTTTCCTAGGCTGTCATCGTTACAGGAGCAGACCACCAGGTCTTTCTCCTGCAGATCCATTGATGGATTTGAACCGCTGACATTTTGCTTAGCAACTGAGTACTTAACCATTGTGCCACCGGGGTTTCTTCTCTCAGCTGATACAGAAAAAGAAAGGATACACTGTTCTACAGCTTGGCTGGTGCTCGCTGCCCACAGAACAGCCACTTCATACTATTGTCACATGTCCCCTGAGTCGGAGAAAGCACAGGAGCAGTCACTGCTCTGTGGAGCTCATGGATAATGGCCCTTGATAACGTCCAGAACCTTCCTGTTCAGAGATCACCCTAGAATTCCGCTAACAAGCCACATGGCTTCCCACTCTCTCCAGGCCCTTTTCCAGAGCCGTGAAAGGACCCGTAGCACAGGCATCCCCTATTACAGATAGAGAGTCACAGGTCCCTGAATCAGAACTGGCATTTTAGCAAGATCACCTCAAATACTCAACTTTGAGGAGCATAATCGATTGCCAGCATAATCTATGATTTCAGTGACAGCACCCCTGAGGAAGAGGACAGGGCCAGGTGGTCAAGAGGACTGACAGAATGTTCTTGGCCTTGGAGAATCTGCACCAGTCCCACCTTATCAGTTGACTACTAACCGCGCTCATGCCCAGCTACTGGTTCAGAGATGGTTCTGAAGGACAGCAGAGTCCTCACCAATTTATTTTTGCTACCAGTTCAATTGGAGCCCTAATGGCGCAGTGGTTAAGAGTTCAGCTGCTAACCAAAAGGTCAGGAGTTCAAATCCACCAGCCATTCCTTGGAAACCCTACGGGATGGTTCTATTCTGTCCTATAGGGTCACTATGAGTTGGAATCACCTCGATGGCAATGGGTTTGGCTGATCAGCTCAATCATGCTTTTGGGACTTAAACTTACCGTTAATGTCTCCATTCACAGCCTTTAAAGCAGCCCAGAAAACATACATAGAAAGACATGAGTGGTGTGAGAGCGCAGTCTTGTTTGAGTTTAGCCAAAGTAAGCGCACTAAAGGTTTTCCTACATCTCTGACTCCTGCCATTCAGTTTGCTGGGTAGTGAGTAAAAGTCTGGGAACCTTTAGCAGGATTTCCAAAAATACAAACTCGCTTAATATAATCAAATGCTTTGGTTAAGTCCATCAATAACAGGCTGCTTGGGAGCAGCTCTGGGTGGCTCCTGAGCACATAAGGCATCGTCTCCTGGTGGTCCCGCACCCCCGTGGGTAACCCAGTTCTGAGCCGTCAGTGCCTGGACCAGTGTCATCCAAGAAAAACAGGATGAGAGGCACAAATGGAGGCCACATATGCATGTTAAATTTCTAGTAGCCACACTAAGTAAAAACAAACAGATGAAATTAATTTGAATATATTTTATTTACCCCCCTTTATCTAAAATATTATCATTCCAACATGTAATCAATATAAAAAATGTTAATGACATTATTTACTTTTTGCTTGTTTTGGTACTAAGACTTTGAAATCCATTATGCATTGTATACTTAGAGCACATCTCAATTTGGAGAGACCACATTTCAAGTGCTCAATAGCCACTTGTGGCTAGTGGCTACCATACTGGACAATACAAGTTTAGATCTACCAGAAGAGCTAGGGCTGGTGCTGAGGAGTTCTCACTCACTTGAATTTTCTCTTACCCAGAAATGTCCCTATTCATCTTGATTTTTAGTGGTCTTGAGTCTTTCTAAGTGACGTCTCAGATCAGGATGGGATCATGATGGAAGCTGGTGTGGAAGGCTGACAAAATGGTAGGTCAGCATATGTCCCAGGGGAAGGAACCCAGATCATCTTCCAAGGGAAGGAACCAAAGCAATCTGATGCAGTGTTTGAGACTTATGTGACCCCCAACAACCCCATGATCCACAAGCTCTGTTAGGTGAAGCCCCAGAGTGACTCAATCCTAGTCTTACTCCATCCAAAAGAGCTTTCCCTAACAACACCCATGCTGATCTTGTCCTCTGATCTCCCACAATTACTAGCTGTATCACGCTCATTTTAGCCAGGCAATTTGTTAACATCTGACTCATATGGGTTAGTTTTGTCTAACAGGCACTGCAACTGAGGGGCGGGGTGTTAACTGCTTACATTTTACTGCTTTTGTGTCCCTCAAAGCCACAGGCCTAGCCAAAGCTGAGCAAGGAGGTGCTGCATGGTGACCGATCTGCATGCAGTGGGACAGAAGGCCTGAGGACTCTGCATTTCTAGGGCCGACTCAGCTTGGAGGACACTCTCCTGAAGTATCTTCCTGACTCACCTGCCCTCTTATAATTAGGGTTTTTTTTTATTTAGCTGCTTCTCTCAAAGGAGGCACAATGTATAAAAATAAAGTACAAACAAAAATCTGCAAGTAGTTCCAACCGTAGTCAAATGATTTGGTACCAAAGGTTGTAGCAATCAGCCTAAAAGGCAAGATTCATGAGAATGTACCTGCCGGGGCAGGCAGTAATCAATTCAGGATGGGCTTCCTTCCCTCCTACCTGGGAATCTTTTTCAGCTTCCCCTAAAGACCCTTAAAAAATACATATGCATTTAGCACATATGTCAATACCTGGTTTATTTCCAGAGACACCAGGTGGCTTCTTGATCTCCAATTTCAGTTTAGATGCCAGAATAAATCTTCTAAACCACTCCTCTTTTTCTCGGCCAGTTCTCCCAAACAGATAAAGGATCTGATCTCGCTGCCCAGATCTTGTTCCCTCCAGCGGTGGCTTCTTAGGGTCTTCGCCTGCCAGCTCTCTCTCAGCTGGTGGCTTCTCTTCTGATGTTTCCTTATCAGTCTGGGCCTTAGACATAAAGTCATCTTGTCGACCAAGCTCAATACAAATGGGGTACTTTTTATTCCAGATTCGTTTTCGAGCCAAACTTTTAGGTACAAGATAAATCTACAGAGAAAGGGAAACGATGACTTACATATTAAATCAAGGATTGGCCATGCTGTGTACTGATATTAGGTATATCACAAATACATATTTTATAGTACTTTTGACTAAAATGATGAATGTGAAATAGTTTTACCACCCATCTATAACATGACTATAGAAACCAGAATAACTTTCTAGAAATGACTTATTTTTCTTCAAAATCTTTCCAGAAAGTAGATGTTTAAGAATTTTGCAAAAGTTACAAATATTTATATTTTCAAATACCAATAGCACAGTAAGTGTTTAGCTGATTATCACCAACTGAGCTTAGACATCAACTGAGGTAAACAACCCTGGGTCAGACTTCAGCTGGAAAAATCATTCATCAAACTAGACGGGAAGCTCGTTTATCAACCTCAAGTTAAGAATAAAATTTATACGAAAATTATTTTAAATACTTTTGTCATTTTGGGGAAACTTAAAGATTATTCAGATGACTAGAGGACCTCTAGCTTTGTGGAATAACAATTTATATTTCTCACACAAACAAAAGTATGTAACACTTTTTTCAACATGTAGGTTATTTTGCATATCTATAACTTTCACATTTACGGAGCCTTCATTAGTTATTACCCTAGCACCATCACACATAACTTTTTGTTTAACTGAAAAAAATTAAAGAGTGTGGACCAGCAGCTGGGGTATCAGCTGGGTGCGCATAAACGTGCATACTCTCAGGCCCCACCCAGAGTTGCTGAACTAGAATCTGCATTTAAAAAGATGACCAGGTGAGTCATATGTGCATTAAACTATAAAGCCAATTAAAGTTTGAGAGGTGTGCTGTTGTTAGTTGCCATCCCGTCAGTTCTGAGTCACGGTGACCCCAAGTGCACAGAGTAAAACTGCACTCGACAGGGCTTTCAAGGCTGTGACCTTTCAGAAGATGGTCAGGCCTGATTTCTGAGGTGCCTCTGGGTGGGTTTGAACTGCCAACCTTAAAGTTAGTAGTCCAGCACTTAATCACCTGCGCCACTCAGGGACTCTGTTTGAGAGGTACTACTCTAAATCATACTAATACTTAAAAAAAAATACAGTAAAGCAACCAAGATTGCAAATGCAGCTTCATTCATCTAAGTGCTCCTTCCAGGATTACTCTGGCTCACCTTGCTGTCTGAGAGGTCATAGATTTTCTGGCTGATGTAGGTGACCTCTGGCTTTGCTTCGTTGTAGCTGGCCCTCCTGGATATATTTTTATTGGGCTTCGAAAGTCTTAAGGTCCCACCCTCAAGTCGAACAAAGACTGAATGTGTCAAAGTTGCATGGTAAGTTTCGGGATCATAGTTGTAAATCTCATTCATCCATCCCTGACGGAGAAAAAAAAAAAAAATTTCATTAGTAAAATTAGAATAACCGCAAATCTAATTAAACATGAACATGATGAACACTGTGTTATTCACTCACCGAAACAAAATTTGACTATGATGCAGGTGTCAACTTATTATTAGAGGTTGTTGACAGAAGTTTTTTAACCAGTATCAAAGAGTTAATACAGTATGTTTTTGATAAGTAAAAATCTGGATGGGGGGAGGGATGATAATGTCCATTACCCTAAATAAAAAGTTCTTTTTTTCCTTCAAAATCATTGTTGATCTGTATTACTGGTTTATTACACATGTTTTTCTCCTGTTGTTGCTGTCAGGTGCCATTGAGTTGATTTTCAACTTGCAGCATCTCCATGTGACAGAGCAGAACTGCCCCATTGGATTTTCTAGACTGTAATCTTTATGGGAGCAGATCACCAGGTCTTTCTCCTGCAGAGTCGATGCGCAGGTTCAAACCACTGACCTTTCGGTTAGCAGCTGAGCACTTAGCCACTGTGCCACCAGGGTTCCTTATAGGTAGCTGCTGTTGTTGTTGTTGGGTGCCACTGAGTCAATCCCAACTTTATAGGTGGGCAATGGCACCATTATTAAGGAGTCCTGGTGGCACAGTGATTTAGCCCTTGGCTGTTAACCAAAATCTTAGTGGTTTGAAGCTACCAGCCGCTCCTCAGGAGAAAGATGTGGCAGTCTACTTCCGTAAAGATTACAGCCTTGGAAACCCTACAGGGCAGCTTTTCTTTGTCCTGTAGGGTCGCTATGAGTTGGAATCGACTTGACAGCAATGGGGTACAGGGCACCATATTCGTGCAGGCCCAAGAAAATATAACATTCTTGGTTTCTAATTTTTCAGACCCAGCCACATGGCTCAACCAGAATAGTCAAAATCATGCCTCCGTCCTCTTGCCAATACCTCCAATACATGAAGTCTTAATAACAGGCATGTTATTCAATATATGGCAGTTTGTGCTGTTTTACCAACTGCTTTACATAATTAAACAAGATTTAAGATAATCAAAATCATCTCTAGATAAAACATTCTATTTTAGAAATTCAAAACCCTTTTAAAAAGTTAACAAGCAATATTAAAATCTAAGCATTAAGAATAAAAGTAATCTAGAAAAAAGACTACAGTTTTCTTGAACTCTTATAGTCCTAAAAGAACGTTAAAACATACTCAAAATTTGTGAAAAGTTTACATCGTTTTTAGTTTATTTCTTTGGTTTTTAGATGACGAGCAAACAAGGTAAGACACACGGGCACGTGTTGGATAAAACCATTGTATCAGCTTATCTGTTCATAGGACAGACAGACTTGGGGATGAGTCTAACAACCTGCTGCCTCAATTATTGCTCCTAGTAAAATTCATGCATGTGGTTAACAAGAACCACCATTCCCACGGTACTTCCGAGATTTGCTTCTAGCCACAGAACCAGGCTCTCAATCCCAGCAGCCTGAACATCCGCCTCAGCTGAAGAGCCAGCCCTAGAAAATTCTTGCTGGGCTGCACCTGTGCCCTCACACATGACACCAAAGATCTAAGATGAGCCTGCGGTTGTCCTTCGTTGCCGACAGCTCTGACAGATACAGGTCACTCTCCACCACTTGCCAAATACCAGGAGTACTAAAACAACCTAATTCGGAGGAACCCAAAGGACTGAAGTGAGCTTCAGGTCCTACATAGTAACAAATCACGAAACCCTACCTGCCCCGCTACAGGAGGCAGAGGTGAGAGGCTAGGGGTAGGGGACTTACTGTTAGCCTAAGAAGAGAATCTAGGAAACACCCTGCCTTAGGCAAGCCCTGTTGTTGTTAGCTGCTGTTGAGTTGGCCCCTAACTCATGGAAACCCCTTGTACAATGGAACGAAACACTGCCCTGTCCGGCACCATCCCCATAATGGGTTGCAAATGAACCGCTGCGATCCATAGGGTTTTCACTGACTGATTTTCAGAAGTAGGTCACCATTCCTAGTCTTTCTTAGTCTGGAAGCTCTGCTGAAACCTCTTCAGCACCACAGTAACACACAAGCCTCCCCTGACAGACGGGTGGTACCTGTGCTGAGGTGCGCTGGCAAGGAACTAAACCCAGGTCTCAGGCATAGAAGGTGAGAATTCTACCACTGAACCTCCACTGCCTCACCCATACTGCCTTCTCCGGGTTGGGGGCTGGCTCAACCCTTCTTCTCCCTCCCCCACTTTGTCAGAATCACCAGCTGCTGTGGCAACACAAAGGCACTTGTGGTTTCCCTTCCCCTTTGATCCTCAGATTTCCTCCTTCCTGCTCTATCATTTTCTTTTCTTCGTCTTAAAGATCTATCAGAGGCTAAAGCTCACAGCTGCCAAAAAACAAATAAATACAACCCAGGAATCAGGATTTAAATTGCACGTCTGTTTCAAATGATCATTTGTTAGTTTAAGTGAGACACCACCCTTGATCCTATTTGATTGCATGAAAGCCTGCTGGTCAAAACGTGTGTTGAAACCAATGCACATACACGTTAGCAGAACTGCTCAGAGTCTGACAGACTTGGGTTCCAATTCTGGCTTCGCCACTTACTAACTGCCAAGTTGAACAAGATGTTTGTTCCTCAACCCTTGGTTTTCTCACCAGTAGAAGATAGGACATGGCTCACCTCTAAGCCTCTGTAAGAGGTCTGGCATGGTTCACCTCTAAGCCTCGTGCCTCCCTAGTCCCCACCTCGCAATCTATGCTCAAGCCATCATGATTTTTCTCCATGCTGATAGTACTTTGGAAACCCTGGTGGCGTAGTGGTTAAGTGCTACAGCTGCTAACCAAAAGGATGGCAGTTTGAATCCACCAGGCGCTCCTTGGAAACTCTACGGGGCAGTTCTATTCTGTCCTATAGGGTTGCTATGAGTCGAAATTGACTCGATGGCAATGGGTTTTTTTTTTTGTCTTTGGTAATAGTACTTTAAGGAGATATAATTTGGATGCCGTAAAATGCACAGATCTTAAGTGTATGATTTTTAAAATACTAATATTAACAAGGGGGCAGGGAAACTTGATTCAAAGAAATGGAACAACCAGAAGAGAACTACTAAGAATGTTCACGTGTTGGGAAGAATGTACTCAATGTCACTGAACAATATGTGCAGAAACTGTTGGATGGGAACCTAAACTGTTGAATGAGAACCTAAACACCAAAAAACACAAATATTTTAAAAAATACTAATATTATTATTCATAATAATAAAAATTCCAGTTGCTGTCAATTCTGACACGCCCGTGTGTGCCAGAGTAGAACTGCAATCCATAGGGTTTTCAAATTGCTGATTTTTCGGAAGTAGATCACAGGGGCTTTCCTCTGAGGCACCGATGGGTGGATTCAAAGTCCAACCTTTCAGTTAGCAGTAAAGTGCGTCAACTATTTACATCACCCAGGGACTCCAGAGCAGTGAATAGCGAGCGTTTGATTTTACAGGCAAGCGAAGTTGTGAGAGGGGTTAAGTGATTTGCTGCCCAAAGTCTAGGGAGTGGCAAACCTGAGACTTAAACCAAGTCCACCTGACTCTGAGGCCCAGGCTCCTAATCTCACCTGGCCTGGTTAGGTCGTGGCAAAGATGACAATCCTTCCAGAAAGCTTCCCTGATCACCTAGGCTCTCTGTTACTATTCTAGTATCACTGGATGCTACAATGTCTGGCTTACTTAACTGAGCTACAACCTCCAGAGGAGCAGGGATTGTGTCTGTCGATCACAATTGTAACAAATGTTTGTTGACTGAACACAAGAATGAAACCTAATTTGGAGAGTGGCTGTGAGGATTCAATAAACTCTGTATGTACAATAATATGTACAAGGGCCCATCAGAAGATGAATGGATAAACAAAAAGTGGTCTATTCATACAATGGAGTATGTTCAGCTATAAAGTGAAATGAAGTTCTGACACGTTACCACATGGATGAACCTGGAAAATATACTGAAACAAACAAGAAAGAAAAGGACAATTATTGTACGATCCCACTTATAAGACAGATCTACAGTAGGTAAACCCATTGAGTCAAAAGAAGATTAGTGGTTACCAAGGGGTGGGGGAGGCAAGAATGGAGAATTAAAAAAAAAAAGGGGGGGTAGGTAGTACCCACTAGGATGTGGTATACGTAGCACATTCTTAATGCTAATATTTCATATTGGAATGTGTTTTCAAATCATAAAATCCTTTGCCATCATATCATTTGAGATTCACAAAAACTCAGTGAGGCTGGCAGGGTAATTGTTGTTATGCCTTAAAAAAAAAATCTGTATATGAAGCACTAAGTACAGGCTGGAGCCCTGGTGGTGCAGTTGTTAGGTGCTTGGCTGCTAACTGAAAGGTCAGCAGTTCAAACCCACCAGCCACTCCATGGGAGAAAGATGTGGCAGTCTGCTTCCATAAAAAGATTTACAGCCTTGGAAATCCTATGGGGCAGTTCTACTCTGTCCTATAGGGTTGCTATGAGTTGGAATTGACTCGATGGCAACAGGTTTAAGTACAGGCTGATGTGCCCCTCACAGCCTGTGATTGTCCACCATTTTGTCATCTGATGTGATTTTCCTATGTGTTGTAAATCCTACCTCTACAACGTTAATGAGGTGGGATTAGCAGCAGTCTCGTTAACGAGGGAGGACTCGATCTATGAGATTAGGTTGTATCTTAAGTCAATCTCTTTTGAGACGTAAGCAGAGAGACACGGGGACATCATACCACCAAGAAAACAACACCAAGAGCAGAGCACATCCTTTGGACCTGAGGAGAAGCTCGTAGACCAGGGGAAGACTGATGGCAAGGAACTTCCTCCGGTGCCGAAAGAGAGAGAGCCTTCCCCTGGAGCTGTCACCCTGAATTCAGACTTCTAGCCTACTAGACTGTGAGAAGATAAATTTCTCTTTGTTAAAGCATCCACTTGTGGTATTTCTCTTACAGCTGCACAAGATAACTAAGAATCTGATACCGCTCTAACAAATACCTAAAATGTGGAAGCGGTTTTGAAACTGTGAATGGATAGAAGCTGGAAGAGTTTTACGATTGCCTTGAAGAGACTGTTGGTAGAACCATGGACATCAAAAACAACTTGGGTGAGGACTCAGAAGGAAGTGAGGAGAGCTGTTACACTGGAGACAGCAGAGGCGGTGCAGACGGCAAGAAGCAGCAGCAGAAAAACGGCAGCAGCAGAGAAGCAGCCGCAGCAGAACTAGGAGACCAGTGCAAGGCAGTGCTAAAGCCGACTCATGAGGCGAGAGAGCTGAGCGCCTGTTGCCAGCAGGCTTCCTGGTGGAGTGGGGTGCCTCAGGGCACTTATCCACGGAGCTAGGCTTGCGGACCCACAGCACAGGACAGCTGAGTGCCTTCCAGCCGAAGTTTACTGCTAGAGTGGGGTGCCTCCAGGCGCTTGTCACTTATCGGTAGAGATAAAGAGCTCTGGAACACTTGCCCAAGCAGGGCAGATGGAGGCTTTTTAAAATCCTTAACCCAGAATTTCTTATCAAGTAAGACATTTCTCTTTTTTTGTTGTGGGACACAGGAGTGGGTGTAAAAAGATACAGCATATAGTTAACAACTCATTCCATTTCAACAGCATAACTAAAAAAACTCAGATATGGTCTCAACCCACACTCAAGTGACGCAGACAAGCCTCGTTTCCTCCTGAGGCTGGAACTGTTTAAATGGAGACAGTTCATGGTGCTAGGGGACAATGACCACAGTCTGACAGGCTGCAGCTGCCTGAGCCACAGACTGGTGCTATGATCCTGTCTGTAAAAGGTCAGGGGTTTCTCTTCAATTCTCTGCTGGGTTCAGAGGCTATGTCTGGCTATAAGTACCAACCATAATCTATAAAGAGGCCCACTGAATGCGTGGAATGATTAAATGCTACAATTAATCTTCTGCAAAATACTAAAGTCTGGAAAAACTACTATTGTGCTCACTTTCAGTGCAGTGCCAGTCAGGAGTTCAAGGCCAATGCTTTCTCTGTCACCTTAATGCTGAGCTCAGCAGAGAACAGCTCCAGCCCTCTGGCCTGAGGAAACGACTAGAATTTCTGTATCTTCAGTGCACTGGGTGCCTGGGCTGACATGAGCTGGCAGTTCAGGCTGCCTGTCATTCAGATCCCCTGTATCATTCCTTCATCTAGTCTATCAAGGAAGGAGCGAATCCAAAACCTAACAGCAGAGCCAGGACCTGAGGCCACTGCCGCTGAAAAGCATCTCTGAAGCCCACAAAAATATGATTACTCTTCTTTTGTCCCCCAAACTAAAACATAAGCAGGATTTTGTCTTTGCCAGGCTTAAACCTTTTTTTGATGTATTAATGGTTTAGAACTGGAGTCATCAGTTAAAACACAGTAACATAGATCATGGAGTCTAGAATGTGGCAGGAAGCCTCTACTAAACCACAGACCTTTAGATTCAAATTGGATTTTACCCATTAAGACAGCCCTACAGACATACAGAATTCATACCCTGAATGACAGCCTCAGGGCAGATGGCCAGCATTGAAAATCAAAGCTGCTCAAAGACACAATCAAGAACATTTAATTAAAAAAAAAGGCCATTAGGGGAGGGAAGCACGAGCATCAATACTGTTCACATCCTCCAGCTCCTGCTTCAAGATTACCTTCATGGCAGTGTCACAGAAGCACTGGAGCCAGGGCTACAGCCTTTATTCCAGCTTTTCCACCCTTCAGAGCAGCATCTCCCAAACTCAGGTGACCATCCAACACTTTTTAAATTATAATGCATTAGCAGACAGTAGCATAGATAGGAGATCATGAAGACTTGAATCAGAAAAATAAAATGTTCTCAAATGAACCACTAAGATAATCAAGGTCTGATTTATGTTAATACACAATAAACATTAAACCATATTAACAAGTGTTGAAATTATAAGAAGATAAATAGGTCAGCAAATAAATGACCTCCAAATCTTTTAGATCACATATCCTATCAGTTAAACATTTGAGTATGTACTCACAATATACTTACAAATTACATACATGTGCTAATAAAGTACCACTTTCATAAAAAACAAAAACAGAAATAAAGAGAGCTAAAGATAAAATGATTAGCCTTTCTGCTAATTTGTAGTTTTTTGATTTTGATGGTTTCGTGCTATCTTCAGCAAACACCTCAAGGCACAATATATACTTAGGGTGAGGCTCATCGTTAATGATGATGGATGTAAATGCATATTTCAAATAGTCTTGCTGATAATTTCCAAGGTTTTTGGCCAAAGGGCAATATATGTCATCTATATGTTAAATTAAATATTTATATGTTAAATTAAATATTAGCAAGGCTTATTTGCTTTCCAACACAGAAAGAAGAAAAAGAAATACAAGTGGAAACTTTAATATTTTCTTCTTGTATTCCAGTGGACAGTGTTTTCTCATTTTGGAACCACTGAAAGAAGCAACAGAATGAAACAGTGGGTTAACAATAGCCCCTGGGTCACTTTGCTTGTAAACTGCTTTTGTTTGGAGATACAGAAAACCTACTCTTTTTTTTTTTTAATGCTTTAAGTGAAAGTTTACAAATCAAGTCAGTCTCTCATACAAAGACTTATATATACCTTACTATGTACTCCTTTTTTTTTTTTTTTATGTACTCCTTTAGCTGCTCTCCCCCTTAATGAGACAGCACACTCCTCCTTTCCACCCTGTATTCCCTGTGACCATTTAACCAGCTCCTGTCTCCCTCTGCTGTCTCATCTTGCCTCTAGATAAGAACTGCCCACAGTCTCATGTGTCTACTTGTGTCAAGAAGCTCACTCCTCACCAGTATCCTTTTCTGTCTTATAGTCCAGTCCAAACCCTGTCTGAACAGTTGGCTTTGGGAATGGTTCCAGTCTTGAGCTAATAGAAGGTCCGGGGACCATGACCTCCGAGGTCCCTCTAGTCTCAGTCAGACCATTAACTCTGGTCTTTTTACTAGAATTTGAGGCCTGCATCCCACTGTTCTCCTGCTCTATCAGGGATTTCTGTGTTGTGTTCCCCATCAGGGCAGTCATCAGTGGTAGTCAGGCACCATTCAGTTCTTCTGGTCTCAGGCTGATGTAGTCTCTGATTTATGTGGCCCTTTCTGCAAACCTATTCTTAAAGGCTAATTATTACACAATAAGAAGTCTTCCATGTATTTCATTTTACAGGTGAAAATATTTCTAGCATTGATTTTTTTCATAGTTATCAATGCCTTACTCTTCAGCAAAACACAATCTTAGAAACTGGAGCCCTGGTGGCACAATGGTTAAGAGCTGGGTTGCTAACCAAAAGATCGGCAGTTTGAATCCACCAGCCACTCCTTGGAAACCCTATGCGGCAGTTCTGCTCTGTCCTATGGAGTCGCTGAGTCTGAACCAACTCAACGGCACCTAACAACAACAATAATACAATGCCCACAGCCTCTCTTCTTACTCCACAGATGACGCTTGGAACAAAACCAAGGAGGCATGGTCCTGGAATACCTGGCCAGAATTCCCAGACAGTGCTATAAACTGCAGTCACACATAGGTGAACCAGAACTATAGTTCAGCCATGTTGTAAGTTACTGAGTTGAGTGGAAAATTGGTAAAATGTTGGTAATTGTTAAAGCTGATGTTGAGTACATGGGGGTTCATTACATTATTCTAATTTTGTGTATACTTGAAATTTTCTACAATAAATAGTTAAAAAAAATAAAAGTGAAAAAAAAAAATCATTGTGGGATTACCTGACTCCCTAACCACTGCTCCTAACATTATTCCTAAGGAATTCAGGAAGCATTTCCCACGCAGCTACTTTTCCAACCAACTTCAAAGCATGGGGCACCTGCACTGAAACACTGTACCTGATAAACTTTTCTACCAACAAGGGATGCTGAGAAGCAGCCATGTTTATAAAAGCCACATGTAAAAACTCAAGCCGCCAAATACAGTGGCAGGATGTTATAAGTATAATGTAGACAAAAATGCTTTTATATTCTTGCACTCATTTTATGAAGGGTTATAACAGACCAAGAGAAAGCAAGCCAAGCCTCTTTTGGCTGTATGGGATAAGGCTGTCTTCTCCCTCTCTGATTTCTTAAAAGAATTTCATGGGGTTGAGATTAAATTTACCAGGAAGAGCGTCTTCTCAAAATTGACAGAATGTTCTTCCTACAAAATTATTCTTTTAGCTGTCAAAACTAAACTTCATATTCAGGGAATCTAATTATTTAAAAAAAAAAAAAAACCCTCTTATTAAATATTTAAATGTGGCATGACCTAAAGAAAAAAGGCTCTCCAAAACCCATTTCTATTAGCCCTTGTGACGGTGTAAATGCAATATTAGCCAACCTTCTAGGCCATGTCTTTTTAAAAGAGACAAATCATTACTCCAGAAACCAACATCCTAATGCTCTGTTATGCTGATGGTTTATGAGTCTGAGATCAAGACTTTACTTATGAATATAATTCAAAACTGTATCTCAGTCACAGGCTCAAACATAAATCCAAGAACCTTCAGGAAGCTTTTCATTATAAACATGTGGAAAGTTGGTATGCAAGAACAGCACTGAATTCAGTATACTCTTGGTCAAGTGACAAGCACGTTTCTGGAGAAGGACCATCCAACTTGCTTAAGAATGTGCAGCAAAAATAAGCACCTCATAATTACGAGCCCAAGAAACAGAAAGGGCCACATAAACCAGAGACTACATCAGCCTGAGACCAGAAGAACTAGATGGTGCCCAGCTACAACCGATGACTGCCCTGACAGGGAACACAACAGAGAACCACTGAGGGAGCGGGACAGCAGTGGGATGCAGACCTCAAATTCTCATAAAAAGACCGGACTTAATGGTCTGACTGAGACTAGAAGGACCCCGGATGTCACGGTCCCCAGACCTTCTGTTAGTCCAAGACAGGAACCATTCCCAAAGCCAACTCTTCAGACAGGGATTGGACTGGACTATGAGATAGAAAATGACACTGGTGAAGAGTGAGCTTCTTGGATCAAGTAGACACAGAAGACTACGTGGGCAGATCCTGTCTGGAGAACAGATGACAGGGCAGAGGGGGTCAGAAGCTGGCCAAATGGACACAAAAATAGAGAGTAGAGGGAAGGCATGTGCTGTCTCATTAAAGGGAGAGCAACTAGGAGTATATACAGCAAGGTGTATGTAAGTTTTTGTATGAGAGATTCACTTGGTTTGTAAACTTTCACTTAAAGCACAATAAAAAATTTAAAAAAGCACTTCCAGTGCAATATACCTCATTCTCCCCATGCCCAAACCCACTCCTTCTCCCAGGTCTCCAGCTCAGGGCATCTAGCCAGCCATGCAAATAAAAACACTGGAAGGTTACTTCCCAGGGGCGACACTCACAATGATGCCCTTGGGCTCTGCAGCACACAGGAAGCTAACCACCTAAAGCTAACTTACCCAGACTGCCATGCCTTAAGTTACATTAGCTTCTCCTCTTTTGGTGACCCCCTTGCTTTCATATGCCACGTCATGCTGGATGCCTGTAGTAACCTTTCTCCTATTTGCTGGTTCTCATCAGCTATGAACTCCATGAATTAAGAACAAATAGGCTGTGAAATGTTGGTAGTAGTGGCATCAGAACCTGTCTAACTTCAGGGGGAATAATGACCAGGATCAGCTCAGAGCTGATTCCCATGAGGTGGTCAACCATACCTCTAACCTCCAACCTCCAACCTTTTTACCAATTCTGACACCAGCCATCCTTCCCAAGGCACTCTCTAATTCTCTTCTGGATTCAATAATCAGTTGCAATAGCCACACAGTACTCACAGACCATACTTACAGTTAAGTGGTTTACTAAAGAAGTAACAGGCTTCAACTTGGGATCAGGACCAGGAAGCATGTAGGCATTCTCCCTTCTTCAGTGCAGGATGGTTCTCTCAGCTCCTCTTGGCCATGCAGGCCTCCTCTCAGCCCCCTGAGGACAGGCTCCTCTCGGCACCCCTGGGGACAGACTCCTCTTGGCCCTCTCAGGACAGTCTTCTTCTTGTCCCCCTGAGGAGAGGCCTCCTCTCAGCCCCCTGAGTACAGGCCTCTCTGCCTTTGGCCTGCTGCCGATAGCTCTGCTGCAGGGCTCCTTCTGGGCCTGTCACTGCTGACTCTGCTGCAGGGTCCCTTCCAGGCCTGTCTCTGTCTTCAGTGTCACAGCCCTTGAGCCACGTTACAGCTCTTTCAGGAGGTCCCTTGCCTCATCTCTCTCTGCTTCTTCTCTTTCCTCCTTTCTGCTTCTTCCTACTCGTCCAAAAAACCTCTGTGGGGTTGGTTGCATGGATACACAAACTCTCCTCAATTTCAAGGCATGGCCCTCTCACCAGGGCCACAAACTGACCAATCCCGCCCAGTAGGCCACAGACACGTCATTTGCATAGTATGCTACAGACGCTTTATTTGTATAGTCTATTGACCAATTCCTACAAGGTACATACTAATCACAGGCCAGGCTGCAGTCCAGGACCAAACAAAAAGTACCAAACCCCAAGTTGTTTACAGCTTACCCAGGGAATGTCAATCAACCTGGACAAAAATAACACATGCTCTGGGGTAGAAAACTAGGGCAAAGGTAACTCCTTAGGGCTTATGGGAAAAATCTCTCAAGCTGTTTTTCCAGAGAACTAAGGCAAAACACCACATAAAGGAACTCATTTCACCTCACAGGCTTTAGAGGAGCTCCTGAGAGGTTCTTCTATAGACTTTGTTATAGCTCTTAGCTGCACAGAGGCCTTTGCTACTTATATTCAAGGTAGTACAACGCTGATCAGCTGGGTGCAGAACAGGAGTTGGTGGAGTACCATTAGGCATAAACAATCACATGCCAGTCACTGAGAATAGCTATTATTTGGGTGCAAATTGGTCTTTTTGGTTTACCTGCCCACGTACTCATCACTGCTGCAGTGTCATTTATAATACAAATGTCTGCAGTGTGGACACAGTAGTGAAATTACCCTGATAAAACATAGAAAGCTTAATTTTTCTCCTCCCCTTTCCTCGCCATGTCAAGTCACATCAAAGAAAAACTGCTTGAATTGTTTACGGAGCCAGAAAAAGAACCAGACTCTCAGTCCAGGATGCAAGGACTCCTCGGACTCATCATCGAGAAGTCACATGACTCAGGTTTAAATACACATGATCCCTTACAACAATCCTTGAGCACCTGCCTGACTGGTTCATGGAGCTCACAGATTCTACTTAGGGCACAAAGTATGGAGGATCAGTCAAGGGGCTGGGCCTCTGTATTAGAGGTCATTGTCACATGCTGGCTTTATAGCCTCTAAATGCTGTAACCAGCATTTTTTTTTAAAGGTTATAACCTGCTGCCCTCAAGAATTGCATCATCACATTTTCTATAAAAACCAACTAAATAGGATTAGATACACAAAAAATTATTCAAACCTGCGAACTTATTCTTAAAATTAATCTATTTTCAAAAGGGACTATTTTGACTCACCCTAGAAACAGGTTAACAAAGCTGTTTTATAAAGAAATCAAGGCCCACCCCCCGCACTGCTTTAAAGTCATCAACCTGGAGGCAGAATGGAATCTAGAACTCACCATCAATGCTCTCCAATCCTCCACTTAGCTGAAACCGTTCTTCTATTCCTTTTGAATTCAGGAGGGCTGCCCTGTATGAGCGCTACGTGAGAGAGCTGACTTGCTGCCAGACGATGTAGAAGCAATAAACATCAAATTCAAATCCTTGTCAGAGATAGGCCATTTTGGATTTTCCACATCAATGGGCGGAGAAAAAGCTCATAAGCTGTACTTTTAAGTAATGATTTGATCTTTCATTTTCCTAAAAGATCACTCCTATCAAACTCTGGCTAAACCTTTTTTTAAAAGCGGGGATCCGGGACTGCTTTAAAAGACACAGCTTCACTGCGGTATCTCAGTAGTATCACAGGGTCAATACTGACTCACTGCCTAAACTTTTTGATAAAACATTCATCCATTCTTCTACATATCCATTCATCCAACAGTTATTTGCCATGTCCCCAGTATATGCCAGGATACAATGATGAACAAGATGGGCATGGGCCCAGGTGCTCATCAAGCTTATGGTGCACTGGGGAAGACAGACAATAAATAACTATAGTTCTGGTAAGTACTATGAAAGTGAGGCTGAGGCGACTAGCTATGCCTCCAAAATTTCGGCATCCTTTTCAATAGTGTTTGGTTCCATAGCGTAGAACTGGTGCTGGGAAGAAGCTGCCCAAAAAACCAAACCCACTGCCATCAAGTTGATCCCAACTCATGGCAACACCATACGATAAGAGTAGAGCTGCGCCATAGGGTTTACCTAGGCTGTAATCTTTACGGAAGCAGACTGCCACATACTTCTCCCATGGAATGACTGGTGGTTTCAAACCACTGACCTTTTTTTTTTTTATTAACTTTTATTGAGCTTCAAGTGAACGTTTACAAATCAGGTTGAACTGTCACATATAAGTTTATATACACCTTACTCCGTACTCCCACTTGCTCTCCCCCTACTAAGTCAGCCCTTCCAGTCTCTCATGACAATTTTGCCAGCTTCCAACTCTCTCTTTCCTCCCATCCCCCCTCCAGACAGGAGATGCCAACACAGTCTCAAGTGTTCACCTGATACAAATAGCTCACTCTTCATCAGCATCTCTCTCCTACCCATTGTCCAGTCCCTTTCATGTCTGATGAGTTGTCTTTGGGAATGGTTCCTGTCCTGGGCCAACAGAAGGCTTGGGGACCATGACCGCTGGGATTCCTCTAGTCTCACTCAGACCATTAAGTATGGTCTTTTTGTGAGAATTTGGGGTCTGCATCCCACTGATCTCCTGCTCCCTCAGGGGTTCTCTGTTGTGCTCCCTGTCAGGGCAGTCATCGGTTGTGGCCAGGCACCATCTAGTTCTTCTGGTTTCAGGATGATGTAGGTCTCTGGTTCATGTGGCCCCTTCTGTCTCTTGGGCTCTTAGTTATCGTGTGACCTTGGTGCTCTTCATTCTCCTTTGATCCAGGTGGGTTGAGACCGATTGATGCATCTTAGATGGCTGCTTGGTAGCATTTAAGACCCCAGACGCCACATTTCAAAGTGGGATGCAGAATGTTTTCATAATAGAATTATTTTGCCAATTGACTTAGAAGTCCCCTTAAACCATGGTCCCCAAACCCCTGCCCTTGCTCCGCTGACCTTTGAAGCATTCAGTTTATCCCGGAAACTTCTTTGCTTTTGGTCTAGTCCAGTTGAGCTGACCTTCCCTGTATTGAGTACTGTCCTTCCCTTCACCTAAAGCAGTTCTTATCTACTAACTAATCAGTAAAAAACCCTCTCCCACCCTCCTTCGCTCCCCCCTCATAACCACAAAAGTATGTGTTCTTCTCAGTTTATACTATTTCTCAAGATCTTATAATAGTGGTCTTATACAATATTTGTCCTTTTGCCTCTGACTAATTTCACTCAGCATAATGCCTTCCAGGTTTCTCCATGTTATGAAATGTTTCACAGATTTGTCACTGTTCTTTATCGATGCATAGTATTCCATTGTGTGAATATACCACAATTTATTTAACCATTCATCCGTTGATGGACACCTTGGTTGCTTCCAGCTTTTTGCTATTGTAAACAGAGCTGCAATAAACATGGGTGTGCAGTATCTGTTTGTGTGAAGGCTCTTATTTCTCTAGGGTATATTCCGAGGAGTGGGATTTCTGGGTTGTATGGTAGTTCTATTTCTAACTGTTTAAGATAACACCAGATAGATTTCCAAAGTGGTTGTACCATCTTACACTCCTACCAGCAGTGTATAAGAGTTCCAATCTCTCTGCAGCCTCTCCAATATTTATTATTTTGTGTTTTTTGGATTAATGCCAGCCTTGTTGGAGATGGAATCTCATCGTAGTTTTAATTTGCATTTCTCTAATGGTTAATGATTGAGAGCATTTTCTCATGTATCTGTTAGCTGCCTGAATATCTTCTTTAGTGAAGTGCGTGTTCATATCCTTTGCCCACTTCTTGATTGGGTTGTTTGTCTTTTTGTGGTTGAGTTTTGACAGAATCCTATAGATTTTAGAGATCAGGCGCTGGTCGGAGATGTCATAGCTGAAAATTCTTTCCCAGTCTGTAGGTGGTCTTTTTACTCTTTTGGTGAAGTCTTTAGATGAGCATAGGTGTTTGATTTTTAGGAGCTCCCAGTTATCTGGTTTCTCTTTGTCATTTTTGGTAACGTTTTTTATTCTGTTTATGCCTTCTATTAGGGCTCCTAAGGTTGTCCCTATTTTTTCTTCCATGATCTTTATCGTTTTAGTCTTTATGTTTAGGTCTTTGATCCACTTGGAGTTAGTTTTTGTGCATGGTGTGAGGTATGGGTCCTGTTTCATTTTTTTGCAAATGGATATCCAGTTATGCCAGCACCATTTGTTAAAAAGACTATCTTTTCCGCAATTAACTGACACTGGGCCTTTGTCAAATATCAGCTGCTCATATGTGGATGGATTTATATCTGGGTTCTCAATTCTGTTCCATTGGTCTATGTGTCTGTTGTTGTACCAGTACCAGGCTGTTTTGACTACTGTGGCTGTATAATAGGTTCTGAAATCAGGTAGAGTGAGGCCTCCCACTTTCTTCTTCTTTTTCAGTAATGCTTTGTTTATCCGAGGCTTCTTTCCCTTCCATTTGAAGTTGGTGATTTGTTTCTCCATCACATTAAAAAATGACATTGGAATTTGGATCGGAAGTACATTGTATGTATAGATGGCATTTGGTAGAATAGACATTTTTACTATGTTAAGTCTTCCTATCCATGAGCAAGGTATGTTTTTCCACTTAAGCATGTCCTTTTTAGTTTCTTGTAGTAGTACTTTGTAGTTTTCTTTGTATAGGTCTTTTACATCTTTGGTAAGATACCACTGACCTTTTGATTAGCAGCTGAGCGCTTAATGACCACACCACCAGAAGCTGCCCAGGTACTAAATTTCCCAGGGCCCCTTATACTTTGGAGGGCCCCTATAACTAGCTCTCCGGAGTGGAAGGTGAGTGAAAGTGATGTGTGTCACCTGGGCCCAGGCATTTAAGTAGGTATGCCTTCTCCTTCCCCTTCTGTCAGCTGGATGCAAAGAACTCTAATACCCTAGGGGTTGGCAAACTGTTCAGCCCTATGTGGAGCCACAAAATGGAAGCTGCCAGGGCACCTGAATTAATATGTGGAGTAGACTATCCACCCTTCTACAACACCCATACTGGACTGTTATGTGGGCAAGAGGAGTCCCTGGGTAGCACAAATGGTTAAGTGCTTGACTACTAGTCTAAAGGCTGGTGGTTCAAATACACCCAGAGGTGCTTTGGAAGACGGGGCCTGGAGATCTGTTTCCAAAAGGTCACAGCCTTGAAGACTCTACGGAGCAATTCCACTCTGCACACATGGGGTCGCCATGAGTTAGAAAAGACTCAACAGCAACTAACAACAACATGTGGGCAAGAAATGGACTTCTAGTTTGCCATGATAGTTAATGAATTAGTGTTATCTAACTCATACAGGAAAGTAAAGTACAATGGCCAGTGAGAAAAAGAGAGGAAGACAGATGCTTAACGCTGGATTCCACTCTTCTTTCCTTTTTTTACCAAAATATTTGGGTCTTAAATTTAATGCCAATCCTGCTAAAAAGTTTTGGAGCACCACATATTTTAAATGGTTATCAAGAATATGATCTTTTATTCAGTAAAATGAATTAAGTCCAAAGAGTATTTTGCATTTGAAGTCTTTGGCTTGCAATATACAACCTACCCTTCTAATCAACAAAAATGTCCTTTTTCTAAACAGAACTTACTTAGCCAGGTCACTAAGTTACAAGAAGCCTGTGCACCAAACAAAAGACCTCAGGCTAAAACATACTTTTCCTCATTAGTCAAAAGCTATTCTAAATAAGTTTCATCTAAGGATGAAAAGGAATTACCAACCCGATCCATCAGAGTTGATCAAACAACAACCAAGAAGAATACTCATAAAACAGACTAAGACAATTTGCTTGGATTATAGGGTCAGTCAATGACAGCACTAAAGTACTTGTTTTCAACAGGGCAAAGTCAACAATGTGAAATTCAAATACATGTACCTCACTTCACCAAAAAAGACATTCAGGTGGCTAGCAGATACACGAAGAAATGCTCGAGATCATTAGCCACTAAAGAAAGGCAAATCAAAACTACAATGAGATGCCATCTCACCCCAATAGCACTGACACTAATCAAATACATTTACCCCAGACACCACGGGTAAAACACCTTTCCTAGCAGAAATGGTTAGCCCTGCCTGACTGCCACTTATTGGCTGTGTGATCTTAGGTAAGTAACTTAAACTCTCTGTGTTTCCATTTCCTCATCAGCACATGCTCCAACTGAACAAGGGTGAGGTGAGAATTAAATGAAATAACGCACCCAACACTTAGCCCACTGTAGGTGCTCAACATAGTACTGCTTTTCCTGTTCCAATAACTAGATCAAAGCAACCAGACTGTACCATAACATTAAGATCCCATTCCATTGGCATCTTCTGTGTGGTTAGTAAGCTCTTGACGGACAGCAGTGATTGGACTCAACACCAAAGACTGACTGGATTAAAATTTGCATCTTTCCAAGACAATTAAGTGTTTAAACTGAATGCTGCAGTCAGTCATTAGGCACTGGAGTTAAAATGAGCACCACTTTTCTTTGCTAAAATCAGCACTAACTTACTTAGAGGGCATGTAACTCAGGTAGTCACCGAACCACCCTATCAAGATAGCTTAGCAATAGTGCGAATGAGTCCCTTTTGCTCCACTTCATATATTAATGCTAAGCCGAAGTGTGTCACATCCTCAAGACTCAACATCAGCTTCTCTTAAAAAGGAAACAGTCTCATAGCATATTGCCATGTGAAAGAAAGAATTAAACGGAAAGGCTACAAAATACATGACCCTATTAAAATCAAATTACAAAGAGTGTGAGTATGCATTTGTGTGCCTGTGTATGTATGCATATACTCACGCATGCAGAAATGTAAAAAAAAAAAAAAAGACTAGGAGATATACCAAAACATTAACTGCAATTACCTCCTACTATTATAATATATAATATTATATATAATATATATAATATTATAATTCAACAGCAATGGTTGTTTTTTTTTTTAATATTATAAGGGGAGCCCCGATGGCATGGGTCGTTAAGAGTTCAGCTGCTAACCAAAAGGTCAGTAGTTTGAATCCACCAGCTGCTCCTTGGAAACCCCATGGGGCAGTTCTGTCCTATAGTGTTCGCTATGAGTCGGAATCGACTCGACAGCAACAGGTTATTTTTAGTATGATAAGGAAAATTTTTTTTCTTTGGGTTTCCTGTGCTGTCTCAGCATTGACCACGTATTTCATTTGAATAAGGAAAAAAGTTTATGAAATTTTTTTACAAACAGTATTGTGGACCCTAAAAAACTTCTTCATCTTGTTTTTTTTGCAATAGAGAGAGATTGTATTGCTATTTTTAGAGCATTATTTAAACAGAAACTAAAACAGAAGTGGCTATTAATTTAACAGAGAAATCAAACAAGGTTTAAACTTGAAAAGCTAAAGGTTAAAATCAATAACTAAGGGTCAAAACTGCTCCAGGTAAACCAAGGTCTCCCTTTTGTAAAACTGTTGTAATGTAAGCTTCTCTGGACAGGTCTAAACATATCCTTGCACAGAAAGCTGTCAAGGAAAAAGCAGGAAGAGGGCACCCCAGGGCTCCGAATCCCACCTCCACTACTTAATTGTCACGAAACCTTGGACAAATGACAACCTCTCCAAGTCTGAGTCTCCGCATCTATAAAACTGGAAGAATCCAACTCTTAAAGGTGATTATGATTTTTGAATCAAATAACTTCAATAAAGCAGTGGTCTCTAAACTTGCCTGATTCCACATCCTTTCTGTAAAAAGCATAAAGACACAGAAATGTTTATGTATGTGTATGTGTGTATAACTACAACTGTATTTTCATATTGGGTATATTACAAAACATACACAAAACTCAGAACCTTTTTTTTTTTTTCTTAAGAAGAGAAAGAAAACAGTTTAATTGTTGAATAAGCATTAAACCAGAATGTGATGTGCATCGCAGGTTACCCTCTAAACAGATCGCAAGCACAGAAAGAAGTCTTACGTTTTTCATATAGTCAAGCAAGTACAACCCACTGTTTTCAAAATAAACAATAACTAAAACCACTAGTTGCTGTTGAGTCAATTCTGATTCATGGTGACCCTGTGTGCCAGTGTAGAACTGTGCTCTATGGGAAATCCCAAAGCTTTTCAAAAGATGAAAAAAAAAAAAAAAAAGAGAGAGAGAGAGATTCTAATATGTTCTTCCTGCACACAATGGACTTGGCCACTCTTGGTGGCCCAAAGCTTGACGTCTGACATGCACTTAAAGGTGAACTCTCCTTCTACAGCCCACATCCCGCTGTGCAAGAGGAAAGAGGAGTGCCAGCAGAGGCCAGCACTGACATTAATTTGCCTCCGTTTCCTCCTTCCCTTCTCTTGTATTTTCAGGAGTACTTAATTCTTCCCCAGGGTCTCCAGAATACTACCCTCTAAAAGACTCAGCCATAACATCCTCGGCAAGAAGCAAATCCCTGCCTAATTTAGAGAGAGACTGAACTAGGAGCTGGATGTACGTGTAACTCTCAAGAACCATGGAAATCCTTGAAAAACTTCTTGATGAACTTGTAAAACTTGAATTAGAATGAAGTTTACCAGATTGGTCTCTTGGGTGCTTGGAGAATGAGGACATTCCAAAGATTAAACACACTGCTTGTACAAACACCTGTTAACAATAGCCTAAAAAAATTAAGTTAGATCTTAAATAAGCTGTATATGAAAGAAAGCACTAATGCATAGAAGGCTTACCTTTAGAATTTCAGGTTCTTTAATATCCAGAGATCTTGTGTTCCAGTGTTGTAGATTTTTATGTAACCTGTGATATTTAGGAGCACTTGGTGGTGTAAAAAACCAAATCATGCAAACTGCAGTCATGAATCCAAGGCCAACGCCCAAAAAGAGTCCACTCACATAATGGGGGAGGGGGAGGATGAGGTACACGTAGACACACATTATAAAGAAGCCCAAGGTCTTCACTGGTAATTCCTGGTGCTGCTCAGCTGAGTCCACCTCATCGTCACTGTCAAGAGCCACACCATCATCCACCAGTACCTCTGGTTTAAGGGCGGTATCTGAGGATTTATCAACTTTACCCTCCCCTTCTGTTTCCAAATCAAAGTCCTCAGTGTACAGTTCACAAAACTCTTCATCTTCTTTGCTCACTAAGGCAGACAAAGAACATTTCTCAAGAACTAGGGAACCGGTCTTCAGGCCTAAGTCCTTCAGACCGCTAACCTGGGAACTTTTCAGTTCCACCTCTCGTGGGGGATCTTCAGCTGACTTTGGGGGGTCACTTCTGGGGATGTTGGGGTCGCTTCCATAGCAGTCACCCTCAGAATCACACTCCTCTTCCTTGATGCTGTAGTTATTGCTTTCTAAGTGACCGTTCAAACTGGACAGAGTAGAGAGTTCTGAAGCACTTGAAGATAAGGCTTTGGGCCTATGGCTGCCACTTTCTTCCCCTATAATTTTACTAAGGAGCTGAAAAGGCTCATAGATGACTTCTGAAAGGCGTCGTTTAGTGTCTTCAATTTTAGCCTCCATTTCGGGCACTTTAAAAAAGGAACGAGTATCAGAGGGAGAAGTCAGCGGGGAAGAGGGAGCAGTTTTGGAGTCTCCACCTGTGTTTCGTGGCTGTGTGAACTGCTTGAACAGGTGTAAATTCAGTTTGGAGTCAGGTGGCTTATAGGACACAGTATCTGACTCCTGCCTGGAAGTGTCTGTGGACAGAGACTTGACTAATGTCTTCATTAAGTGCCTGTGCCTTGGGGGGTGTGAGGATTCTTTTGGCTCCACCTCTGTCGACAGGGACTTCACAAGGCTCATAAAGGGTTTTGTGCTGGAAAGGGTGGAGGATGAGGCACTAGATGAGAGGACAGGAGACTTGGAAGGAGAGGACAATGGGGAGGAAGAACTGGTTTTCTGCTCAGAAAGGGATGACACACTGGGAGAGCTAGCTAAGGGCCCTGACGAAGAAGACCCTGGGGACACAGCCAATGGCACTGTGCTTAATACTCGGGCTGCCAGAGGAGGAGACTCCAACAGCTTTACAGTGTTCTCGGAAACAGGTAAAATGGCAGGGAGCTGGGACACGGACAATCCATCTGCCTGGATGAGAGAGGCAGCAGGGTCACTGGGGTCATGGCCAAGATAGAGGTCTTCCTTGGCTTCGAGCCCTGTTACGATGCTTTCGTCATCTAGCTCCTCCTCAAGGTATCCCCTGAGCTCCTCCTCTTCTTCCTCCTCCTCCTCCCCGGATGCCGAGAAGTGAATGGCGATGGTGTCTCGGGACACAGACCTCTGCACGTGCACTTTGGGGATCGATGGTTTTGGCATGTCAGTGGTTTTTTCGGCATGGCTACCATTCAGACTTGTCATTGCCAGCTTTACAAGGGCTCAGGCTCTGCAAAAAATGCAAGAAAACCAGAAGTCAGAAAGTGGTTTCTCCATAGGAGACACTGTCATTTGCAGATAAAAGCACAGATGAAGCTCATTTTTATATGGTAATATGCTTTTACTTGGCAGATGTCCACTGTTTCTCACTTCAGGAGGCTTAATGGCTTAATTTTCACTAGATAAATTCCAGTTAGGTAGTCTCTTTTATGAACAAACTACAAGCCAATATTGTAAATGCTGTACAATCTGTCTTACTTACACAACATCTGAGCAATTGTTTCCTCCCCTCTAACTGGCTCGTTTCTGACAACAACTCTATAGTTCAAGGCTTAAAAATACCTGTGCAATAGACGTTACCAGTATTACTTCAGACGCCCAACAGGATAGGATGTAGCATCCTGGTGATTTTGAGGATCTTGGAACAAAAAATTCACCAGTGGTTTTCTGGTTATAAAACACTAACCCAGGAGGGGGATATTGCTCCTGCTGCAACTTTCACAGCAATCCTAACAATTATTTGGCTTGCATCTCCCCCTAACACTCATACAATCTTGCCATTGCAAATAGGTACCAACGTATGTAAGTGTAGAAAGAAAAATCTGTAAACTAATGACCACAACCTTTGGCTTCTTTATTCCTCCAAACAGTAGGTGCTATAAGGCCAGAGTATTTAGGTAGCAGTGAAGACATGACCCATGTTCTGAGGAGTCAGGAGAAAGCAAACATATTTGAAACTGAACCCAAGATATAAGTGGCAGGAAAATGAAGTATCAATGCTGTAACCCACCAGCCACAGAGAGCTCTGCTAGGGGCTATGGTGAGAGACATGGAAGCCACATCTATCCTTCTGGGGCTCAGTAGCTAGTCAGAAAAGCAGACACCTGAAAAGTTGGGCAGCAAAACACCAGGCTGCAATCACACCTTGTGACTGGCATTTGCTACATTACATCTCTCACTATTCACTCAAGACCCAGTCACTGGGGATCAGGCATCATGACCAGCCCTACTAGATGGATATTAACACCACAACCTGGAAAGAGATTCCAGTCAAATGAGCTAAAACACAGGGTGGGCTTCAGGCACTCTGAGGAGGGCAAGGCCAGTATGGGAGGCAGGATCTTCCAGACAGATGAGTATGCTGTGGTAGAACGAACACGATTAGGAGGGAGGGGACGGGGCATGAACACGAGCATGGGAATGGTATACTCAGCCACATGGTAGGTCTATTCTCTACCTCCAGAACAGAGGGTGGGTGTTGGGAAGCAGCAGTGGATCACCAGTAGACGGGAGGCATCATGAGAAAGCAGGAAGAGCTTCACTTTGGAACCTGGAGCTAGCTAGAGCTTTGGGTACTTGCTCCTTTTCCAGCTGACCTGTGGGGCCCTGAGGAAGCCATGGTCTCTCTGGGTCTCAAAATGTTCATGTGTAAACTCCCTTCCAAATCTACAACCATACATGTGCAGGTTTACAGAAGGTTATATACAACCCAACATAATATACTTACAAGTTATCTACCATAGACAATCAACGTTATGTTGCTTGCTTGTTCCTTTAACTTAGCGCTCCTACATTGAAGTCTTGTGCCAGATATTCATGTTCAAAATGCTGACAACTTACACTATCAAGAAGAGAAAACTTAAAACCTGGGGAGACACAAGGGTCCTGGATCACCAGAAACACGAGATCCCCACAATGAAGACAAGAATTATGGTTTAAGGGCCCAGCCACAACATGGTCAAATCTAAAGCTATACATTTTCAGTATCAATATTTCAGAGAAATTGCTTCCACAAAAATGGTCCATTAGAATTTTGTCCACACTCATTCATGCCCTCAGGCTATCCTATCCCCACTGGATTCAGGAAAATGGACACAAAAATGGTCCATTAGAATTTTGTCCACTCATTCATGCCCTCAGGCTATCCTATCCCCACTGGATTCAGGAAAATGGAATGATCTCTACTGAACAGACAAAGCAATTCAAATCCAGGAGCTGGTGACACACTAAAAAGACACAGCTTCAGGTCTGGAACAATCCTTCCTCCCCTGTTATCTTTAAGCCAACAGGTTTGTAAGCTTAGTAAACAGAAAAATACCAAGAACAACGCATGTTTTTCATTTAACTGTCACCTCGTTTTACAAGGATAATTTAAAAAGAAAATTATAGAGGTAATTTAAAAAGAAAGCTCGGTGCTTGATAATTCTCAGTAGGTTGAAGAATACCTCATTTAAAATGCCTTAACAACATAAAAGATGACACATAAGGCTCTGCTGCTCTGAGGCTGCTGCACAGGGAGTGGTGGCTAGGAGTGAAGGTGACTGGTCACAGGTCCAAACACAAAGAGCTCGATTTTGAAACTGAACGGTGCGAGCCGGTCCATTGGGGGAACAGTCCATCTGTAGTGGGGGGTGGGATGGCCTGAGAATCCACAGGGCAAAGTCAGGCCCAGGCCAGGGACAAAGGGTGGAAACGAGGCAAGGCCCCAGGGAGCAATGAGCTGGCACCTGTTCAGGGAACTGAGTGACTTTTTATGCAAGGGCAACCCAGGGCCTACTTACTCAACCCTCTTCCACAAAGTCAGACCTCTGACTTGCTGGTTAAAGGCACCTTTGCTAAACTCTCTGACCGGATTCTCTCAAGGTCTGTGTCAGCCAACAGGGCCCAAGCTGAGAGCACTGCAGTCTGACACCATCATTACTGTCTTCCTCCAAGGCACCAGGCAGCAGCTTTGGAGGTTCATAGTAAACTCCCCCAAATCCACACTGACCAAAGCCAGGCTCCATGGTCCTTAGTTTCTCACTGAAACATGCTACGTGCGACTGGAGCATCACTAACCCCGTTACTTCTTAAATACAAGGAAATCTCAGGGTCTCTGTTTGCTCATCTGTAAAATGAAGGGATGAGACTAAACAAAGCCCACTTCTAGCATCAAAACTGCTAGCTAACTGAGTGTACTGGAACCAGAGTCCGTGGTTTGCGTTCTAGACCACCCATCAAGTAGTCACTTTCTCTTCCTGGGGACCACTCCAAGCCCCGTCCTCCCTGTCTCCCAATGGCTGGCTGCTGGGCCAGCAGGACCAGACCCTCCCCATACTCACAGCCCTGCACACCAGTCAATGTCAAGAAGCTAGAGAGCCTGGCTGTCACTCAGGAAAATTACGTGGTTTGTCCAAAGCCACAGCACTGACAGAGGTGGGTGCCAGTTAGACACGGGCTTCTTCTCCCACCACAGCAAGCTGGGTCCTCAAGCATTTCACCTTTCTACCAAGGAAATAAGACAGAACCAGCAGAAATATAAGATGAGAGAAAACAAAGATTTCAGAAAACAGAATTATCAGGCACAGACCAAAAATCAAGTACATATACTAGCTTCAAGGTGAGTTTGAAATACCTGCAGGGAGAATTATATACACAGGCAGACCAGTCTGAAGAATATCCTGGAAGTTTGGTCTTGAGGTCAGAAATGCCTGAGCTGGAGGGTTGGACATGGCACTGGAAAGAAAGCAGCAGATGGGAAAGAAGTGGAAAAGAATAAAAAAACTGGGCCAGATGGAAGACTGAAAGAAAAAACATGAGAAAGAGTCCAAATTGACTCAAGTCAAGGAAACTGGGGAGAATGGTGAGAACACCTAAGAGATGAGGAGCCCAGTTCCTGTGAAGGCAGGCAGAAGCAGTGAGTGAGTGTGGCAGGTAGACTAGTAACCGCCCCTGCAACACCTGTGAGTATGTCACCTTACCTGACAAGGGACTTTGCAGGTGTGAATAAATTAAGGATCTTGAGATGGGGAGGTTATCATGGATTATCTGGGTGGGCCCAATGCAATCACAATGGTCCTCAAAAAATGAAACAAGGAGGCAAGAGTCTAAGGAAGAAATGTAACGGCAGAGGTTGGAATGATGGGAGGAAGGGACCATGAGATACTGAATGTAGGTGGCATCTAGTAGGTGAAAAAGGCAAGGGCTATATGCAGAACAGGGCATCAGTATTGGAGGAAGACTCATTAACAAACTGCGTTATGCAGAGGACACGACCTTGCTTATTGAAAGTGAAGAGACCTTGAAGCACTTACTGATGAAGATCAAAGACCACAGCCTTCAGTACGGATTATGCTCAATATACAGAAAACAAAAATCCTCATAACTGGACCAATAAGCAACATTATGATAAACAGAAAATACTGAAGTTGTCAAGGGTTTCATGTTACTTGAATCCACAATCAATACCCATGGAAGCAGCTGTCAAGAAATCAAACATGCATTGCATTACACAAATCTGCTGCAAGAAATCTCTTTAAAGTGTTAAAAGGCAAAGATGTCACCTTAAGGACTAAGGTGCCGGTGACCCAAGCCAGCATATTTTCAATCACCTCATACGCATATGAAAGCTGAACAATGAATAACGACGACCAAAGAAGAATTGATGCCTTTCAGTTATGGCACTGGCGAAGAATACTGACTATACCATGGACTGCCAGAAGAATGACCAAATCTGTCTGGGAAGAAGTACAGCCAGAGTGCTCCTTAGAAGCGAGGATGGCGAGACTTTGTCTCACATACTTTGGACATGTTATTAGGAGGAACCAGTCCCTGGAGACGGAAATCACGCTTGGTAGAGAGTCAGAGAAAAAGAGGAAGACCCTCAATGAGATGGACTGACACAGTGGCTGCAACAATGGGCTCAAGCATAGCAGCAGTTATGAGGATGGCACAGGACCGGCAGTGTTTTGTTCTGTTGCACATGGGGTTGCCATAGGTCGTAGCACCTAACAACAACAACAAGATGTAGGAATTTGATATCGCAGCAATGGGAGACAACACAGGGTGATAATCAGTCTCAACTAGGTGTGAATCTTTCTCCCTCAAGTCATCAGGATGCATTCTTCAAGAGGGAATTATGTGTTTTGTGGACCACCACAGCCAATGTCCAAAGTGCTGGAAAAATATTTTCTCTATTTACAAGGATCTCTAGGACTCACTCTCTGTGAAATGGGAAAGACAGCCTTACACTACTTACTGAAAGGGAATACAGGAAGGAATAGGTTAAAAGGAAAGGTGCCTAAGGAGCTAGAGAAACAAGCAAAGAAAACACATGGCTTATTTTCCAGGATCAAACATTAACCTTCAAAACTATACAACCAAATAATCTAATACTTTGAACTACTTATCCTGCCAACCAAAGCAATTCTATACAAAAAGCTCGTATTGTTCTGTAGTGTTTACACTAAGCATGATTAAGGTCTGTAATGATAGCTCCAAATACATTTGTGCTCCCATACTTTTTTGGGGGGAATGTTATTTAGTGCCAGATGTTCTCTGAAACGTAAACTTAGCCAGATATGTTTCCAGGAAGCAAAATGTCTCAAACTGTTCTGCTCATGAGTCTTAAGTGTTGACCACGGTACTTTGTTAAAGTTATTATGTCTCTTCTTTCATCATCTCTCTAAGATTGAAAAAACCTCTAATAAGGTTTTCTCTCCCCACCATTTATGTAGGATTCTAGTTTATCTAGTGACTTGGGTGGCAGAAATGGTTAAACACTGAACTACTAGCCAAAAGGTTACTGGGCTACTACCCACCCAGCGGCACCTCAGGAGCCAGGCCTGTCATCTGCTTCTCAAAGGTCACACCCTTGAAAACCCTGTGCAGCAGTTCTACTCTGCACACAGCGGGTCGCCATGAATTGGAATCAACTTGCCAGCAACTAACAATTAGGTTAGTCAGTCTAAAAACAAGAACAAATCAATGGCTCCCGTCTAGCTTGAACCCATAATAAACAAATGCCCCAAAGGAAGCCACTAGTCAAATGCCTTCCCTATTAAGAACTCCAGGAGGCTATCCACCACAGTGGGGTCAGTTAGAATACCAAAACATCAATGACTTATTTTACCTCAAGTCACTCAAAAGGCTATCATCATTAATTAGACCATGAAAAATCTATCAACAATAAATCAGACTGTGTAATGAAAAATGAAGAGCTATTTCAAGATTCAATATTGACATTTATTAACTCAGAGGTAAGACTCTTTCTGAATCTTTTTGCTTGTTGTCTACTCATAACTATCCTTTCTACCTCCAGCTATATTTGAAACATGTGCCACGGAATCCAATTCTGGGGTCCTATGATCAGATCCACAAAAAAAGGAGAACATACTTCCTTCAAGGTCACTCACTAATCATCCTCCTCTGCATTACAAAAATAGACAAAACCCACTGCCATCAAGTGATTCCAACTCATAGTAACCCTACAGGACAAAGCAGAACTACCCCATAGGGTTTTCCAAGGCTGTAAATCTTTAAGGAAGCAGATTGCCACGTCTTTCTCCCATGGAGTGGGTGGTGGGTTCGAACCACTGACCTTTCAGTTAGCAGCTGATCACTTAACCACTGTGCCACCAGTGCTCCTCTTCCTCCACATTAGGGCAGATAAATGGTAATGTGGCCACTGAGACATGTGATATTCCTTTTCTTTCTTTCTAACCCATATACTGGATTTGAGGAAGTCTCGGAGGAAGAAGAGAAGTAGGAGGGTAGGAAGAAAGGATTGTGATTGAACATTTAATTTGTGTCCAGCCACGGAGAACAGGAATGCAGCACCTCGAGGGGCAAGCCTGGTTTAGAATATGCCTCATTTCTCAGGAGCATTCCTAATTCTTTAAGGTTATTATTAAAATTCTTTGTCTTTGTAAAATTCAGCCTGTTAGACGTTTGCTGCCTCTGAACAAGCTTGTATTTGGGCATGTGTATTGGTGCCATCTGCTAGCTTGGGCTGTGTCAGTCATTAGCTTTAACTCAAAAACTTCTCTTGACAGAGGAAAAAAAGCAAGTTCCATTTTATTGCATAGGATGCCCTGACATCTGCACATTTTTGAGAGGATTTGATTTTGTAAAAAGGGGTCTTAAAGAGGAGGTAAGACTGCATTTTTTCAGCCTTGATGCTACAGAGGAAACAGTGAATCTGGTCAAAAGCAGCATTAGTCAAAGTCTGATTTACCCTGAAAACCTAGAGTACTTCTTAATAGCTACCCTTGATTCATTTAAACTCAGTGAAGCAGTTGAAAGCTGCCAGCAGCCATTCTAATCTGTTAATACTTCACTTCACAAACAAAGCTCAATATTGACATTGCAGATAATGAACTAGTTCCAGCTTTAGTTTCACTAGGAAGGGAGTAAGGAAGGGAGGGAGGGAGGAAGGAAGAAGGAAGAAAGAAAAGCAGAGAAAAACAAAGGAGAGAAGGGAGGGAGGGGGAGAAAGACGGGAGGCAGGGAGGCAGGGAGGCGGGGAAAAAAGGAAAGGCTCTTACTTCCAGCAGGGGCAATCCTCACAAAGCACTTATACCTTGATTGTTAGAAACTCAGAACCCCCTTTCCCATTAATTATTAGGTTCCCAGACTTGCTACAAAGTCTATTCCAACCCAGAAGGGCCCCAGGGTTTACACCACTAATAAGCTATCAGGTCCACCCCCTTCGCCACTGCATGGACGTGCTATGAGGAAGACCCACCTGGGCAAAGTGCATATCCCTGGAAGGAAAAGGTGTTTCAGAGTAGCAATATGATTAGAATTTTGCTTTATAGATTTGCTAGATGGTTCTAATAATAAAATTCAACTTACAGTAACTCATTCAAAACTAGGTCATGCCCTTGCACAACCATACAAGGCCTGCGGAGGTTTACAAAAGATAATGCCTGGTGCCATCCACCGAGGGGAAAGTCAAGGAGACAACAGATGGGCATCATAATGGCATAAATAATGAAAACTCAGGACAAGTATACCCAAATCAGATGGTGCTAACCAGTAAAGAAGTCTAGGAATAATTTTTTTTTTTTAAGAGGATGTGGAAAACAGAATATCACAGATATGAAAAACTAGCACATAGAAAGGCACCGAGTTGGGAGCAAGGCAGTCCCGTGAGAGGGATGCTAAACACATTAGGTTTGCTACAGCTGAGTGACTACACTGGGGTAGGGGGAATGATGCTAACATCTGAGGTTAGGGGCAAAAACCCATACCCGTTGCCATTGAGTTGATTCCAACTCTTAGCGGCCCTGTAGGACAGAGTAGAACTGCCCCAGACAGTCTCCGAAGCTGGAATCTTTAGGGAAGCAGACTGCCACATCTTTCTGCCAAGGAGCAACTGGTGGGTTTGAGCCCTGACCTTTCGGTTAGCAGCCAACTCTTAACCACTGCGCCACCAGAGCTCCTTTTGAGGTTAGGGGCAGGAAATAAATCATTCAAAACCTTTTAAAGGCTAAGTGTTTAAATTTATATTTAAACCTTGGGAAACAGAACCACTGTAGCTTCTTGAGAAGTTTGAAAACCGGTGAGTGAATGCCAAGAACCTACCAGGCTGAGCCAGTGGTACTGAAAACATGGAGGGTGGTAAGAGGATAGTGGTTGTGGCCACAAAGTAGCACTTACAAAAAGCTGATGCTCATGGGGTAAAATGTTAACAATAGGTAACTTGGGAAAGGGTATATGTCTTTATTTTGTCAACTATTTGAAAGCTTGAAATTATTTCCAAATTTAAAAGAAAAAAAAAAAAAGTGGTGCTCCTAAACCATTGTTTGGCTTTAGGTCTGTTATCATCTATTGTCCCCGCCCCTCCTTCCTCGTTGATTCTATCCATCAGAATTATCAAGCACAGTTACAGACAGTAACAGAAGGAAGCCAAAGTTTTATCATTCCTTACATTTTTTAACTTTCTTTTGAAATAATTATAAACTCACAGCAAGTTGCAAAAGTAGTACAGAGAGGTCCTGTGTACCCTTTACCAAACATTCCTGAGGCCAGAAATTTTAAAGTCAAACTTTAAAGTCAAGTAAATTCCAGGTAATTAAGAAATCGAACTTCTAGTTTACCCCTGAAAGAAAAACACTTTTCAACTGGCAAAGCAAAACCTCCCCTTAGAAGGGTTATAGTCTTTCTGGCCCATTCCCAATGGTCAAGTTTAAGAAGGCATCTTCAACAGATTCTTCCCGAGTACATCAATAGGAAATTTGCCCCAAAATTCAAATGGCCAATAACCAGAAAAAAAGTTCAAACTTCCCAAGAAAAAAAGAAAATAAAAAGAAATCAATGAAACCATTTCTGTTGTTATAAATAAGGTCGCCAAGACAAGGAGCCAACTTGTGGGCCATCGCTGCCAACAACCCACACACAAACTTCACCCGCACAAATACTAAGGCACGGAAAGATTACATAGAGCTTTTATAAAACGGGGGTCCTACCATACATGTGGTTATGTAATCTGCTTTTCCATGATGAAGTGATCTAGCATGTGTTCTTAGCGAGGGTTTTGGCTTCAGCTCTACCACCTTGATAACAGTCTGACCTCAGGCAAATTATTTACCCAGCCCAAGTCTCAGTTTCTCCATCTGTAAAATGGAAATGGCAAGGGAAGACTAGGAAATGTATGCAAATAATTTATGCAAAGCACTAGGCATAATTCCTGGTTCAGAACAGGCACTCCCTAAATGTTAACTGTTACTGTAAGCTTTCCCTCAAATCAATAAAGATTCTTTTACACAAGATTTTTAGTAGCTAATTTTTTTTTTTTTTTACATAAGATGGATGTTCCATAATGTAACCATTTCAACATGGGATATTGCTTCAAATTGTCTGGTGTTACAAACAATGCTGCAACGTTGCACATATAATGCTATACAGATAAACCCTCAACTGCCTCTCTGATTCCTTCCTTAGAAAATATTTCTAGAAGTGAAATTACAAGGTCAAATAGCATGTATAAATTTTCATTTCAATAAAAAAATAATAGGGTAATTTCATGTTCATTGTAAAAAACTTCAAAAGCAGATGCATGCAGAGGAAAAAGTGAAATTTTTTCCTCACCACAGATCAACCATTTAGAACGTATCCTTCCAGATCTTCTTTTGTATGCATTTATAAATACACACACACAGGCACACAGTTGTTTTTGTTTTTCTTCTTAATTGGGGTCAGGCTATAAATACTGCTTTGCGGTTTGTTTTCACTTAATTATTTCTTGGACGCCTTCCTATATGCCTACATATACAGGTGGACAGACAGATACGCGCACATACACACAAAGACACACACTTTTTTCCTACATAGCATGGATATATCATCATCTACTTAATCATCCCTTTACTGATAGACACAACGCTGCCTTGAAAAGCTTTCTATTATAATCTTGGGCACAGGGCAAGTCTATCTGCAGGATGCAGTCCTAAAAGTGGAGCTGCTGCGTCAAACAAGGTGCATAGGTAAAATTTAGGTAACGGTAGTGCCAATTTGTCCAACTGTACTCCTAACAGTATGTACTGTCTAAATTAAACACCATAACCACAGTAAGACAACTGACCATTGGAGCCACACTGGAGAGATGAAGGCAGACTGCAGGGCACCAGGGCCTGCCTTGGGTGGAACAGAACTAGCCAGGCTCAGGCCAGCCCTGAACCTGTCCCTTGGAACACAGGTCAGTGGCCACTCCTCAAAGGACAGCCAAGACGTCACACAAACCCAGGGGCGCCACACCAACAAGCACAAGATCTCCTCTCACAGGCTGCCCTGAGCTTTAAAAAATAAAATAGAACTCACCTCTAGAAGCCCCAGTAGACATTTTTAAAAGAAAATTATTCTCAAGGCTTTCCAAATAACACCAACTTAATGAACATAAAAAGTCTGGATTAAAATTCTCTATTTTAAGTGTCTCCAGCCCTGTTCTCAACTGCTTCTCAGAAAAAGAGAGGAAAAAAAAAGTAAAGAACGCAATGGTGTGGGGAAAAAGTGTAAACCAGGAAGCCCAGAAACTGGCAGAGAAACAGGCCTCGCCTGGCAGGTGGGTCAGAGCGGCCTCGCTGTGGTTCCCTCTGAGGAGAGCTGCTGGCCTCCATGCACCTCGAGGGAGCATCTCCCACCGTCCCCCTCCCTCCCACCGTTGTGGGGCGTGCCAGGAAAGCACCTGAGTAAAGTGCAGCCCAGTGATGAGGTGGCCATGCCCCAAAACTCCACGCAAGTGTGAGATTCTGACGACTCTTCAGTTGGTAGTGGCATCAAACACTGAAAATGCATACCAGGCAGGGCCATGGGGCCGCAGGGGCAGAAGCTCCTCAGAGGACCAGGACCCTCAGATGACAGTGATGGACCTCCCCCTTCACCTCCCTGGGCCGTGGGTTCTTCTGCTGTAAACCAAGGGGACCTTCCTCCGTCACCTTCAAGGAGCTTTCCAGAAGCTCTAAATTCTACAAGTCTTTGATTCTATGATTCAATTCCCATGGAACAGAACATACTTCAGAGTTCTACTTTCCCATTTTCAGCAGAGAAACTCTTGGCAACTGCAAAAGTCAAGCAAAGGAAACCAGGGTACACTTGAACTGACTAAACGTGCCTACAGCAATTAAGTCTAAATATTTTTCAAATAATGTGGAGACAGATACTTCTAGACCTTCCTTGTCTTGTTTTGCCCAGCTGTATAAACATCCCTGAATTCTGGGCAGAGTCTGCCCAAGGCAGCTAGGAATCAGATGCAGATACTTACAACCTGGGTGTGCTGTGGCAACAGAAGATGGGCATCAATCTCACTTCCTCAAGCATCCCTCAGCCCTGCCCCGCCGACTGCCAAACTGAACAGAAAGTAACTCCTGCCCAGGTGGCCCCTGCTCTGGCCGGCAAAAGGGCAGAACTCACATCTGGTTCGCCATTCAATGCTTCATTCATTCTTACTCTGCACAAATATCGCTCCAAGCACAACCTTTCAGCTTCACCCACATTCCACCACCCTCACTCAGTAACTGCTGGGCCCTACAGGAGCCCTTATCCTTATAGGGACCACCACTCAGTGCCCTCTCCTGGAAAGTGTACTTCCTCCTACTCTGCCTGCTTTTTTAAAACAATGGGGAGGAGGGTAAGGGAAGAGAAGGGCTGGCTTATTTATTATTTTTTTTTTAATAATTTTTATTGTGCTTTAAGTGAAAGTTTACAAATCAAGTCAGTCTGTCACATACAAGCTTATATACACCTTACTCCATACTCCCACTTACTCTCCCCCTAATGAGTCAGCCCGCTCCCTCCTTCCAGTCTCTCCTTTCGTGACAATTCTGCCAGTTTCTAACCCTCTCTACCCTCCTATCTCCCCTCCAGACACGAGATGCCAACACAGTCTCAAGGGTCCACCTGATACAAGTAGCTCACTCTTCGTCAGCATCTCTCTCCAACCCATTGTCCAGTCCATTCCATGTCTGATGAGTTGTCTTCGGGAATGGTTCCTGTCCTGGGCCAACAGAAGGTTTGGGGACCATGACCGCCGGGATTCCTCTAGTCTCAGTCAGACCATTAAGTCTGGTCTTTTTATGAGAATTTGGGGTCTGCATCCCACTGATCTCCTGCTCCCTCAGGGGTTCTCTGTTGTGCTCCCTGTCAGGGCAGTCATTGGTTGTGGCTGGGCACCACCTAGTTCTTCTGGTCTCAGGATGATGTAAGTCTCTGGTTCATGTGGCCCCTTCTGTCTCTTGGGCTCATAGTTATCGTGTGACCTTGGTGTTCTTCATTCTCCTTTGATCCAGGTGGGTCGAGACCAATTGATGCATCTTAGATGGCCGCTTGGTAGCATTTAAGACCCCAGACGCCACATTTCAAAGTGGGATGCAGAATGTTTTCATAATAGAATTATTTTGCCAATTGACTTAGAAGTCCCCTTAAGCCATAGTCCCCAAACCCCCGCTCTTGCTCCACTGACCTTTGAAGCATTCAGTTTATCCTGGAAACTGCTTTTGGTCCAGTCCAGTTGAGCTGACCTTCCCTGTATTGAGTATTGTCCTTCCCTTCACCTAAAGCAGTTCTTATCTACTATCTAATCAGTAAATAACCCTCTCCCACCCTCCCTCCCTCCCCCCTCATAACCACAAAAGTATGTGTTCTTCTCAGTTTATACTATTTCTCAAGATCTTATAATAGTGGTCTTATACAATATTTGTCCTTTTGTCTCTGGCTAATTTCACTCAGCATAATGCCTTCCAGGTTCCTCCATGTTATGGAATGTTTCACAGACTCGTCACTGTTCTTTACCAATGCGTAGTATTCCATTGTGTGAATATATCACAATTTATTTAACCATTCATCCGTTGATGGACACCTTGGTTGCTTCCAGCTTTTTGCTATTGTAAACAGAGCTGCAATAAACATGGGTGTGCATATATCTGTTCGTGTAAAGGCTCTCGTGTAAAGGCTCTTATTTCTCTAGGGTATATTCCGAGGAGTGGGATTTCTGGGTTGTATGGTAGTTCTATTTCTAACTTTTTAAGAAAACGCCAGATAGATTTCCAAAGTGGTTGTACCATTTTACATTCCCACCAGCAGTGTATAAGAGTTCCAATCTCTCCGCAGCCTCTCCAACATTTATTATTTTGTGTTTTTTGGATTAATGCCAGCCTTGTTGGAGTGAGATGGAATCTCATTGTAGTTTTAATTTGCATTTCTCTAATGGCTAATGATCGAGAGCATTTTCTCATGTATTGGCTTAGTTTTTAAGAGCTACTTTCAGACTGTCTTAGTTATCTAGGACTGCTATAACAAAAATACCACAGATGGGTGGCTTTAACAAACAGAAATTTATTTTCTCACAGTTTAGGAGGCCAGAAGTCTGAATTTAGGGTGCCAGCTTCAGGGGAAGGTTCTCTTTCTCTGTTGGCTCTAGAGGAAGGTCCTTGTCTCTTCTGAACTTCCTTCTGCTCCTGGGCAATCTACATGTGGCTTGGTATCTCTCTTCCCCCATCTCTGCTCTGCTCCCTTGTTTAATCTCTATTATATCTCAAAAGAGATTGACTCAAAATACACCCTGCACTAATCCTCCCTCATTAACATAATAAAGACAACCCATTCTCAAATGGGATTATAACCACAGGCACAGAGATGAGGATTTAAAACAGTATTTTTGGAGTTTGCAAGTGGCCATCTAAGATACAAACTATTGGTCTCTACTCAACCTGAGCTAAAGAGAAAGAAGGAAACCAAAGACTCAAAGAAGAAACTAGTCTACAGAACCAACAGTACATGAACAACCACATCACCTTTACCTTGAGACCAGAAGAACTAGATGGTGCCCAGCTACCACTACCAACCAATCTTACCATGAACTCAATAGATGATCCCGGGTAGAATGGCTAGAAAAAAACTCAAATTTCTAAAAAAAAAAAAGGCCAGACTTACTGGACCAGTAGAGACTAGATGAACGATCAAGACTATTTCCCTGAGATACTCTTTAAACTTGGAACTCAAACCACCCCCAAAGGTCACCTTTCAGCCAAATGACACATGGGCCCATAAAATGAATAATATCACCAGTGAGTGTTGTGCTCCTCAAAATAATTGTCTAGATGAAACCACATGGTTAACATTTACCCTAGACCAAAGATGAGAAGGCAAAGGGGAGAGGGAAGCTGGATTAATGGAAACAGAACAATCAAAATGGAAATAACAAGAATGCTGATATATTGTGAAGAATGTAACTAATGTCACTGAACAATATGTACAGAAATTCATAAATGAGAACCTAAATCCCTGTGTAGATTTTCACCAGAAATAAAATAAAATATCAAAAACAAACAAACACACATCTTTTTGGGGACACAATTCAACCCATAACATAGATCATATCACCATTGTATGCCAGACTCTATAAATAATAAGCACTGCTGTCTACTGCTCACGATGAGATGCAGGCAGTCCCTGCCCTGAGTCACTCCACTGCCAGGGATCTCCACCCCACTCGAGTGGGAGGGTAAGGAGTGGGGAGATGTGGGAAGGTAGGGAAGGAAGGGGTGGGGAGGTGGGCACTGCAGAGCTTAGCTAGAATGTAGCTGCAGCATGCAGACCTGGTCTATGTCATTCAACATCCACCCTTGCTGTTTTCTTCAAATTCCTGAATTATCTCACAGATTTCCTGGTCAGATTCCCCACTTGTATATGATTTCAGGCCTTGTCTCACACAGGCCTCCAATATTCTCCCTCTAAGAACATGGTCTTGACCCTAATTCACTGAGGAGGTCGTAGGAGTTGCCATCTCATCACCCATTTCCAACTATATTCACCCATCACTATTCCTGCCCCTTCAACATCAGAGTCGGAATCGACTCAACAGCACTGGTTTTTTTTTTTTTTTCCCAACATCAGAAATTCTATCCACTCCTTTCTATTCCCCAACCACACACAGACCCTACCCAAGTCCAAACAGGCCTAATTCTAAACCCAATGGACTCATCTGTCCCCACATTCCGGGCGACTCTGACTGACTCACTCTCATCTGTCAGTGGAACTCACTGTTCTTCCAACCACCAAGGTCCCAAATCTTTTTTTTTTTTTTTTTGGTACTTTAGATGAAGGTTTATAGAGCAAATTAGTTTCTCATTAAACAATTAACATACGCATTGTTTTGTGGCATCAGTTGCCAAACCCACAACGTGTCAACACTCTCCCCTTCTCAACCTTGGGTTCCCCATTACCAGCTTTCCTGTCCCCTCCTGCCTTCTCGTTCTTGCTCCTGGGCTGGTGTGCCCATTTAGTCGCATTTTGTTTTATGGGACCGTCTAATCGTTGGCTGAAGGGTGAACCTCAGGAGTGACTTAACTACTGAGTTAAAAGGGTCTCCGGGGGCATACTTTTGGGTTTCTCCAGTCTCTGACAGACCAGTACATCTGGTCTTTTTTAGTGAATTAGAATTTTGTTCCACATTTTTCTCCAGCTCTGTCTGGGACCCTCTATTATGATCCCTGTCAGTACAGTTGGTGGTGGTAGCTGGGCACCATTTAGATGTGCTAGATTCAGTCTAGTGGAGGCTGTGGTAGTTGTGGTCTATTCGTCCTTTGGACTAATCTTTCCCTTGTGTCTTTGGTTTTCTTCATTCTCCCTTGCTCCAGATGGGATGAGATGAGTAGAGTATCTTAGATGGCCACTCACAAGCTTTTAAGGCCCCAGATGCTACTCACCAAAGTAGGATGTAGAACATTTTCTTTATAAACTATGTTATGCTTATTGAGCTAGATGTCCCCTGAGACCATGGTCCCCAGCCCTTGGCCCAGTAATTTTCCCCCTCAGGGAGTCTGAATGTATCTATGAAGCTTCCATGACCTTGCCTTGGTCAAGTTGTGCTGACTTCCCCAGTATTGTGTACTGTCTTACCCTTCACCAAAGTCACCACTTATCTATTGTCTAGTTCCCTCCACACCTCTCCCCTCCCTAGTAACCATTAAAGATTGTGTCTGTTTGTAAACTTTCTCGTAAGTTTTTATAATAGTGGTCTTGTACAGTATTTGTCCTTTTGTGGTTGACTTATTTCACTGAGCATAATGCTCTCCAGATTAATCCATGTTGTGAGATGTTCCGCAGATTCATCATTGTTCTTCACTGCTGCACAGTATTCCATTGTGTGTATGTACCACAGTTTATCCATTCACCTGTTGATGGGCACTCAGGTTGTTTCCATCTTTTTGTTATTGTGAATAGTGCTGCAAGAACATGGGTGTGCATATGTCTATTTGTGCGACGGCTCTTATTTCTCTACGATATATGCCTAGGAGTGGGATAGCTGGGTCATATGGTATTTCTATTTCTAGCTTTTTAAGGAAGCGCCATATCGTTTTTACATTTCCACTAGCAGCGTATATAAGTGTTCTAATCTCCCCGCAGCCTCTCCAATATTTGTTATTTTCTGTTTTTTTTTATTCGTGCCAGTGATGTTGGGGTGAGATGGAATCTCACCGTAGTTTTGATTTACAGTTCTCTAATGGCTAGTGATCGTAAGCATTTCCTCATGTGTCTGTTAGCCGCCTGAATGTCTTCTTTGGTGAAATGTCTGTTCGCATCCTTTGCCCATTTTTTAATTGAATTGTTTGTCTTTTTGTTGTAGAGGTGTTGGATTTTACTATACATTTTAGAGTTTAGACCTTTATCAGATCTGTCATAGTCAAAATTTTTTTCCCAGACTATAGGCTCTCTTTTCACCCTTTTGGTGAAGTCTTTTGATGAACATAAGTATTTGGTTTTTAGAAGATCCCAGTGATCTTCTGGTGTTTGTGTATTGTTAGTTATAGTTTGTATCTTGTTTATGCCATGTATTAGGGCCTCTAGTGTTGACCCTATTTTCTCTTCTGTGATCTTTATAGTTTTTGGCTTTATATTTAGGTCTTTGATCCATTTTGAATTAGTTTTTGTGTACAGTGTGAGGTATGGGTCCTATTCCATTTTTTTTTACAGAGGGACATGCAGTTTTGCTAGCACCATTTGTTAAAAAGACTGTCTTTTCCCCACTCAATGGGCTTTGGGCCTTTGTCGAAGATCAGATGACTGCAGGTGGATGGGTTTACATCTGTGTTCTCAATTGTGTTCTGTTCGTCATTGTGTCTGTCATTGTACCAGCACCACGCTGTTTTGACTACTGTAGCTGTATAGTAGTAGGTTCTGAGGTCACGTAGTGCGAGTCTTCCTATTTTATTCTTCTTCAGTAGTGCTCTACTTATCCAGGGTCTCTTTCCTTTCCATATAAACTTAGTGATGAGTTTTTCCATCTTATTAACAAGGCCCCAAATCTTGGGGCCATCTCTTCTTTATTCTCCAGACCTCGGTAGTCCCCCAAATCCTGTTGACTGAGTTCTTCCATCATTCTCAAACCTCAACAGTTTCCTTTGGCTTCACCCCCCACCCCCTCAAACTCCAGCCTACCTGGCATTCTGCTGCCAAACTAAAAAAAAAAAAAAAAACCCATTGCCATAGAGTCAACTCCGACTCATAGCAACCCCACAGGGTTTCCAAGGCTATAAGTCTCTATGGAAACAGACTGCCGCGTCTTTCTCCAGTGTAGCTGCTGGTGGTTTCGAACTGCTAGCCTTTCAATTAATAGTTGATTGCTCTAACCACTGCTACCGCAGCTCCTGCTGCCAGGCCAACCTTCTTTAAATACTACTCTCATCCTGTCACTCTTTTGCTCAGAAACCTATCACGTTCTTGTGTCTCATCTAAATCTCCTTGGCTTTCACGGCTCAACAACATCCAGACGCTCTCTTTCCTTGACGTTATTTTCAATTACTCTCCAACATGTTCCCAACATTCTCGGTGGGTCTGATAAACTGCTGCCTCGTGCAAAAACCATCCTCTTTCCACCTCTGTTCTTGCCGCTCCCTACACCTCCCTGTCCTCCTCTGCCTTGCCAAGTCCTAACATCCTCCATGAGGCCAGTGACACTTGGAACCGGGCCCCAGGCCTTCCTCCTGGAACAAATTCAACATTTATTAGTATATAAATAAATAAAATTTATTTTTTATGTATACCACACGGAAACCCTGGTGGTATAGTGGTTAAGAGCTATAGCTGCTAACCAAAAGGCTGGCAGTTCAAATCCATCAGGTGCTCCCTGGAAACCCTATGGGGCAGTTCTACTCTGTTCAATAGAGTCACCATGAGTTGGAATCGACTCAATGGCAACAGGTTTGGTTTTGGTTTGGTATACCATACAAGTCATCACAAGTGAACCCCCAACCACGAGTAGACTGAGTTCTAAAAGTTCACCTGTAAGTCAGCTGTTTGAAACTCATAATCCATTTATCTATTGAAATATGATAAATGGAAAATAGGTTCCTAGACCCACAAAACTTATATAATCCACAATATAACTTTGCTGTGGTACTAATATACCCTGTCAACTACACAGAACCACTACTTACAACATAATTTGAAAGAAAAACACATTCTGAGTTCAGATAATACCAAGACCCTCGAATCAGGGCCCCTGCCTATACAGAAAAAGACAATTCTATAGGAAGGGAAACCAGTCCCACAGGGTAAAACCCAGACACTTTTTGCCCATTTGCCCCAACCAGACTTCTGAGGTCTGAACCTCAATCCAATCCAAGGATAAGTCTGCTTTGATTCATGTGTGAAATTTTCACCTTCAACAGAAATGAGACCTTGGAAAAGCATGGAGGAATTGGACCTGACTGCCCCCAGACACATAGAGAGGCCAGGTAGCAGTCAAAGAAGCAGCTTTCTGGGAGCTGGTTCCATGCAGGAGAGTGGCCACAAAGCCTCTGGGCATGAGAAGTGTTCTGGGAACAGGTAAAGGGCTAAACTCAGCTATGAGGGGCTATTTCAATGACTTCCGAGCATCACCAGGAAGGAAGGCATCAGGGTGAACATGGGCAAATTTAAAACCTGCCAAGAAAATGGAGCAGGACATACAGATAACTTCTAACTGATATATAGAGGTATTTTGTGGCCACTCCCCAGTAGTGGTTAGGCTCCAAGGTCAGGGCGAAAAGCAACCATCTACAGGCAAAATTACCCCTTAGAATCTCTTCTTGAGCCTCCCACAAAGTACTCTGCATGCTCAGGTTACCCCATGTAATTGTGCTCATTCAAGTTTACGATACTTCCAGGCAGACTAAGGGATGGAACCAAAGGAAAGATGGAATGTGGACTGGCCGTTCACACCACTCTGTCCTTAGGAAGACTAATTCCTAATGTGAACAGGAAATTCTCAGGAGCTTTTTTCTGCTTGCCTGTAGGGTTTATTCTGTTTTAATATTAAGCCTCTGTAACTTTAATATATATTAATAGATTTGTTTGTTGGAGGATTAAGGTAGAGGGTGACTACCTTTCTAAAGTCAGCTGGGAATTGATTGGGCCCTATCAAACAACACTCCTGTACAGAACACCTGGTTAAGGACTCGAACTCTGGCATAATACAAACCTAGCTTCAGATCCCAGCTCCACCACTTATCAACCTCAGCCAAGTTACTTCAAAGAGTCTCTTCTTCCTCATACATAAAATGGGGATAACAACACCTACCTCATAGAGGTTGCTGGGATAACTAAATAACACATACCATATGTAAGTGATTATTATTATCGGCATCAGCAGCAGGCAGCGAGCACATCTTTTTTATCTGTACTGACTCGACCTGGTGGACTCACAGGTCATGTTATCAAGGCTCAAATGAACAGCTTGTCTCCATCTTTATCTAGTCACCAGAAATAGATTATCCTGAGCTATCTGACTTCACCCTAGCCTGTCTCAGGTGTATTTCAGGCAACCCTGACTACTGAGAATGGAGAACATGAGGACAATGAAGAAATATGGAAGGGTCTATACATTGGAAGGAGCCCTGGTGGTACAGTGGTTAAGACCTTGGCTGTTAACCAAAAGGTGGGCAGTTTGAATCTACCAGCTGCTCCTCTGAAACTCTATGGGGCAGTTCTACTCTGTCCTATAGAGTTGCTATGAATCGGAATCGACTTGATAGCAACAGGTCTGGATACATTGTAAAGGAGTCCTCATGGTACAATGGTGAAGTGCTCAGCTGCTAACCAAAAAAGATTGACAGTTAGAACCTACCCAGCAGTTCCAACAACATACACTGTAATACAAAATGAAAAAGCAGAATTTGGGATGATATGCACACATTGAACACAACTAAGAAAAAGTCTGCTCAATCGATAGGATCCTAGGAGGCTACAGTGTCTAGAAGGTGTTTCACAGTGAAAAGGGTCATCTTCGCTTTTAGTGCAAAGCTGGTTAAAAGGATGATTTTTTAAAATGAGGGCACTGGATGTGACCTGGACTTTCACCAGCCCCCTATTTTTTGTCCCCTCCCCATGCTGGCCATGTGTTTTGCAAGATTCTAACCACCAATGTTTATCAGTAATTGATTAATGCTGTTTACTTTTTTTCCATTTCAACACTGATCCAGATTTTAATCAACAATCCATATTTATAAAGGGTATATAACTATGAAATCAAATCATTGCCACAGGTGTGATGATGATAAGCATAGCTAAGTAAGCAAGAAACAATGAGCTGCTTAATTTTGATAATCAAGGGCACTCACATTCAAGGTCAATCCCAGTCTAAAGATACTCAGTACATTCAGTTTGGGGAGTGAGACCTGATACTGGCTCTGGTAACAGTGTCTAGAATTAGACCAATCCTATCTCAGAAATTCCTATTGTGTCATCCACAGCCAATCAGAACTTGGAATCAGCATGAACCCATAGAGAGTTGACACAATTCCAAACAAAGGAAAACTTGATGGTTTGGGTACCTTTGTGTCTTCATCCTGGGTAAATGTACAGTTTCTATTAAGCCTTTTGAAATGCTGAAAATGGCCCCCTGGCTCCCTGGAACCACGAGCCCAGAGAGACTGCAGGTGGGACAGCTTGTCAGCCCTAATCACCTTCCCAATCATGGTTCTCTAAGTGCAGCTGCAACCTGGGGTTAGAGGGAGGGTAGGCATACCAGAAAATCCTAGGTAACACCTTCAACACATGAACGATCACCCATCTCTCCCCATCGCAGGGCAGACTGAAAGACACATAACTTGAAAACATTCCCCAGTAATCACAAACTTATGTGTGTACAACGTGTCCCCCATCCAATGCCCACCCTTGAACTGAGACACACTGGTCTAAAAACAACTTGGGATATCAGGAACACATTACATTTACTTACACACACAGGTATGCAAGGAAAGAGGCGACAATCACAGGAACTCAGTGGGAGACACAGTACCAGCTATTCCTGGGCCGATAATTAGTTAATCCAGTCTACACCCCCATTAAAGGGCACCACTTGAGAGGCAACTGCTTTGTAACAGGCTGTTGCTCTGTAACTGCGTCAAAAGAGGGCAAATCTCTATCAAGGTCAATCAATCAACTACTTCAGATATTTTATATTAGGAACCAGAGCTGGGCAGCCGCTTTCATGGGCGCAGGGCACAATCCGGCTGAGCCTTGGTCTTGGTTCCACTCGCCTGCCCTGTTTGCCCCTGTGACTTGTGGCCTCATCTCCTGGGGCAAG